>NC_086234.1:10570277-10883055 GCF_036321145.2 Pelmatolapia mariae
GGTCGTCACTGCTCCGTGTTACCATGGGGACCAAAGTTGACTTTACTCTCCATCTTCTCTAGCTGCTCTCTCAGCCCTTGGTTTTTCTCCAGCTTTGTGTTTCTCCTTACTGATGTTGCCATCACTTGGTATAGCTACATCCATCACTATGGCCTTTTTCCTCTGCTTGTCCACCACTACTCTGTCCAGTTGGTTAACCATCTGTATCCCACAGGATTTTAGCTCAGTCATCTTTGGAGTCATGTCCCATTGCGACCTCAAGGCCATACCTGTGTTCCTGTATACTATGCTAGGCACTTTGTTATGGTGTTGCCTGTATGCCCTGTCTGTTAGCATCTTGCACACTGCTGTTATGCGCTGGATTTACTCAGGGCCATCTATACACAGCCTGTAACTGGGGTCTAAACCCCTTATTGATCTTGTGCTACCATGGTTAGTGTCTCTGTACGGTCTTTCATTCCAGCCAATGGTAGGATTTTTTTTTTTTAATTTAACATAGAAACATCTCATTACTAAAGTTAAGTGATGTCACAAGCTTAGTTAATGTTAAAACAGGTGTGTCTGATTGTACCATATCCAGTACAAAAGAGTAGGAATGCTGTCTGCTGAGATTTTAAAGCATCTAAATACTGTGTGATTACAATGGTCCACGGGTATAATAAAATATAAAGTTTGATACACACAGACTGTACAGTGCCTGCTGAATTGAGGCCAAAATGTACAGCTGTTATTTCTCTTTCGCTTCTTTCAATCCAACATTCCCCTTGGCTCAGTCTAACAGCTGGAGGACACTTCATACAAACCATTACTCAACTAGACTAAACACAATGTTTTTCTTCTATTTTGTTTGAGTTTGTTTTTGTCCACCCACATGTTCTGGTGTCATGTTGATCAGAAGATCATTTCTACCTGCGCTCCTGACTCCTGGCTGGTTAGTAGACAGTTATAACCGCAGTTACTGAGAAATGGACATCTTAAGTTTATAAGAATCTTAGGTTGGAAGAGCATTCGAGACACCTCTAACCATCTCTCACTGTGTGATCACCGCTCTGGAGACTCAGTTCCTTCCTTTGTTGGTTATCTTTTATCTGGGGCAGCCCAAAATTGCACAGCATACACCCGGCTTCAGACAAAAAGAGAGCCACACATCTGTATCTTTCTACCTTCAACCCACACACCGATAGTCAGGTAATAAGTAAAAAGTTTTCAGCTGTGACTCTTACATAAACTCTGCACAGTCAAGTTTTCGTCCTGTAAATCAAATTTAGTTGGCGTTCTTTTGTTTTCCCTCTGAAATAATGTCAAACATAAATTAACTGGGTTTTTTTACACTGCACTAGGCTGCCATAAATTTTATTGTTGTTTCTCGATTTTCTTCTGACCAGCTGGCAGATGAAGGACACCAAACACCTTGCAGAACTGGCACAGCACTTTGATCAATGCTCTGTCTCTGCATACTGCAAGTTTTATGTTTTTGTTCTCGCTTTATGTTTATAAAGTCTACCTCAATCAGGATAACTGGTTTTTACCAGCAGTTCGATGACACATACACAGTGAACAGTATTTTTCCAGTCAGTGCTGAATGACGTGAATGCAGTAAACATGTTGTTCACTGGGTCTCCTGCTGCTCTTCATTGCCCACATCTAAACTGGAAATCTGCTTTGGTGGAAAGCATGTTTTTAACTTTGAGAAACTAACTATTAATGTGTTTTATTCTGGCCAATAGCCTTCTGGAATCAGGTACTCTGCTTCCCACACTGAATAGGTGTTGCTGTGATGACACTTTCTTTTCCTTTTCACTTCACACATCCACACTCAAATTCTGTAAAATGCAGTAACAAGCAATTGAGAAATTACTGTGAAATACAAACATGAATCTCCCCAAGTTGGAGTACAAATTTAGGTTTCAACGTCTCCATCTCTGGCATTAAAAACCTCTTATTTCTAGTTAAATGCGCAATTTACAAAGTTGCCAAGAGGAATCACTAATGGCAATGTCATTCTGATTGACAGAAAGCTTAATTACATTTTTTTCTGAAAAAAAAAAAATCAAAGTGTCATGTCTCAAGTTTAAAGTCTTTAAAAAATTTCGATAATTAAGTCACCCTGATATCATCTGTCATGTTGAAATTTAGCCATCACATTACATCCTCAAAACAAGAAGGTTCTGGGTTCAAATCAAGACTCGGGCCCTTTTCTGTGGTGCTTGCTTATTCTTTCCCAGTACTCCAGCCTCCTTCCACCATCTAAACCATGCGTGGGCTGGGTTGATTGGTAATACTAAACTGGCCCCAAGTGTGAATGGTTTCCTGTCTCTCTGTGTCAGCCCTGTGACAGACTGATGACCAGTCCAGTCCAGGGTGTACCCTGCCTCTCAGCCTATGACAGCTGGAATCAGCTCCAGCCACTTGTGATCCTAAACTGCACAAGTGAAAGAAAATGGATGGATGTATGGATGGCTTAATCTTCACCACTGGTTACACTTCTGTCACATAATTGACTAGTCTAAAATATCACAACTCTCCTTAAAGGAAAAAATACAATTTAGAATACAATATTTCATAGAGTCCAAGGTGACACTGCTTGATTTGTCCAACCAACAAAGACAAGTCACTCTAAAGTTTAGCAAAACAGAAAGAACCCATCCATCCAGTTTCTTCTGCTTATCTAATTCAGGGTCACAGTTGAGCTGGAGCCCATCCCCACTGCCATAAAGCAAAAAGTGAGGTACACCCAGGACAGGTCGCCAGTCTGTCACCGGGCCAACACAGAAAGACAGAAACCATTCACACTTACCCAAAAAGTTTATTCTGCTCATCTGAACATAGCGTTTTCAGTGGGAGAAACGTTTCGTCACTCATCCGAGTGACTTCTTCAGTCTCCAACTTTTTGGGTTTTCCTTACCTGGATGATTGAGCATGCATCAAGACATTTACACTTACATTCCGACATAGAAGCAGTTTAGTCTCACCAATTAACCTAACCCCACTAACTGCATGTCTTTGGGCTGTGGAAGGAAGCCGGAGTACCCGTCAAGAACATGCAAACTCCACATAGAACCAGATGGTGAATTAGAACACAGAACCCTCTAATGCAAATACAATAGTTTAATGTGTATTAATGCAAACACAATCTAAAGAAACTGTACTATTTTACACAGATGCTTGAAGGGAATCATTCACATATGATGCGTCACGACTGCTACTCACTTGCATGTTTATCTGCGAGCTGGATGAGGCTGTGGGAGATGTCTCTCCTTCTGTAGAAACAAACTACCTTGGCCTCCACGTTCCCACTGGCAGTCTAAAAGAGAGGAGGAGAGACATCCAGGTTGACTCAAATAAGTGGCAACACCTACCTGTGCAACCCTGTAATTTCCCAAGAGACCTGGCTCCTTTGTGTACCTATCAAGCTGTGCTCAAACTCAGCTAGTATTAAATGTCGTGACTGATGACTAGATGTGGGGGTAAAAGGTTTGAAAAAGGATTGAAGAAGAAGAAGAAGAAGAAACAACTTATACTCCCCACCTACCTGCTTCCAAGTTTATGCGCAAAAGCAAATGTATCTATATAAAAAAGGATCTGGAGTAAATAACAGGAACAATGATGTGCATATCGATGCACTAGCAAAAGCCACAAAAATGTCCATCATGCTTGATCAAGCACTCCATTTCACCTTTACAAACACGATAAGCTTCATACAGCTTGTATTTGCAACAGCAGAGCTTTATTAAATGGTATCATGCTGCAGGGACTTCCTGTTACTTCATCATTTATGATAATTACGATGTCTCCTGTCTTTAGATTATAACATTGAGCCTCAGTACGCTCTTTCAGGATGATAATGTGATCTGGCATTATTCCACCCACACAATCTGATAATGACCTGCATTTATCTGAATATCTCAGTGCAAGCATGACACAGGAAAAGCTTTTACACACCTATTAACGATGCTTGTGAAGGATTTCGAACAAAATAAAACAGGAATTACGGTAAAATGGTGAGAGAAAAAAGAGAGAGCAACAACACTGCTGTTCACAGTTGGTATCAGCTTGTAATTAAAATAAATCTGCATCTTTAGCCCAAAGCTACATGAGCTTGTGAAATGTTGATAATAATCACCCCACCTACACACACACAGGTGTGTCAAGCCATACTAATGACAGTTGGTAGATCAGGGAACACCTGTCTTTTCAAGCCATATTACAAACAAGGTCACAAAATCCACACAAACAATGGGAAAGTGATGGGGTGGGGACAGGAGCACAGAGGAATTCAAGGAATTCTCTAACATAAGCACACATGAAAATGAAAAACGCACACATCAGTACCTTATTGAGTTCTTCTATCCGACGGATCAGGTAAGGGTTACTGGAGGAGTTCTCAAAGAATACATAGTCTGCAACAGGAAACACGCACATCATATATTTAAATATATAGACCACATGAACTAATACATTGGCGCTACAGTAGGTCAAATCAATGAATATGCATATCCTTTAGTCAATAAATATGTGCAAAGTTGTGACTTTCAGAAAGTGTTGCACCAGAAAAGTTAAAAGGAAAAATCTCTAGTCAACAACCACCAAGTTATGGGTGAATAAAAGTGCAAAATTATCATAGTCTTTCAAACTGTTGCCATATGTTACCACACTGTTTCAGTTTGTATGAAAAAATAAATTAAAGACAATAAAAACTTCAATATGCCATTAAAAAAAAAAAAAAAAAAAAAGATTGCCCATGCATATAAATAACATCACCAGATGCCAGTATAGCTCTCTAGGTTTGAGTAGATGACCCATATGCCGTAAGGCTAATGCAGAAGCACTGGTTTGAATCCCCTTATGCGTCTTTTCGACACTGCCAGGTCCCAACAAATGGGACAAATAAAATAAATGTAACAATATCTCTCTTTTTTTTTTTTAATTAGAAGATTGCTCACCAACTTTACACAACTTTAGGTCGTGGCAAAGGCAGCATTCACACAAAGTCTGTAATATTTCATTTCACATGTTCCAGACTTTTAAACAGTGCAGCGGCATATTTGTCAGAGTTGTCAAAATTCATATCACTTCATGCATGTCATTAGAGTCTATGTATCATCATGCTAATATGTATGATAACCCTCAGCCTCTAGGATGGGAATGTACTGCACATCAGTCTTGCAATGCTGTAAAAAAAAAATCAAAACAAAAACAAACCCTAAATAAATGAATAAACTACATATCCCATCTTTTGTTTGCAACGTAGCAGCAAAAATACTGACTACATTTGTTAAGACTTGTTCCATACAGGGAGAAAAACTGTACCTGAATGTACCTGGAAGTTTGTGTGTCCTAGCGACAAGTTGACGGAGTTTACAATGAGCACCTAAAAGCAGCAGAAGTAGTTACCCTAAAGGTGACGTGAGGGGACAATAAGCTGATGCACCTCGAAAATACCGGTTATAAAGTGCTGCAAGATATGTCATTAGATGCCTATAGTTTGCGTGGCATGTCAAGCATTAATGCAATTAGGATACGTGGCCGTCTGTGTATGGATTTAAAGCTCAAGTATTCGTGCATAAATGTGTAAAAGCAGACGCAGCGACGCCATGCGCGGAGACAATAATTTGATGTTGAATTCCAGCAGACTGCTAAGGAGCTAGCTAGCAAATCAGCCAGCCTGCATCCCTGTTTGATAATTAATTGCACTTGTGGTTACTGTAGGTGGTCACTTTGGCAAAACAGTTTGGCAGCTGATGTTACCGAGATGGTTAAATACGATCCTTAAATGCAGCAAACGAGCGCTGAGACGGCATTAATTGTAATCAGTGAAGCCATCGCTGGTGCTAACGTTAGCTAAATAAGGTCTCGTACTAATGGCTGCATGCCAGGAGTGGCAAATACAAAGGCAGCTTTAGACTGTCCGTGGTAGCATGTTAACAACCTTTGAAACACACGTCTAGTCGTGAGGTCTATCCGTGTAGAAGCCCCCTGTATCCCCTGGTCTAAGAATTCAGAAACCCGGGGAGCAGCAAACAAGTGAAAAATGTTTACATTGCCAGCTAACCATTTAGCAAGCTGGCGGCTAGCTGCTGTGGCCACGACAGACGCGAGGCCTGACCCATTTTGAATCTCAAATATACACCAACTCTCACCTTCCTGCTTCAACTTAACGCGTCCACGTTGCTGTAGCACATCCGCATCTCCACCATTAAATGCAAACGGCTCAAAATAACACAAAATAACACCCAGGAGGTGCAAAACTGTAACGGTTTCTCTTTGATAAAAAGATCCACACTGACATACATACCTCCGACCCGGTACATGTTGGCCGCCATTTCTGCCCTCCCAGTGTGCAAACCATAAACTAAGAGAAATGGAATAAATTAATAAAAACAATAAAAGTCACTCTCTTTGAAGGGAAAAGGAGCGACAAATTAAGATCGTCGGGACTCCGGATGTGTAACCTATCGGGAGAATTATGGCAATTCAACCCCCCCTCCTCCTTCGAGTCACAGCACCCTTTATGATACAGTTAACTCACGGCAGCCAAAAGAAGTCGGATCAACCCGAAAAACCACTGCTGACGCTGGAGGGGGCCCGCGCACGCGCAGCACAGCCACACGCGGCCCACACGCGCAGACACTTACAGCCCACCTCAGAAAACATAAGAAAGCAGTTTGTACATTATTTTTTGGACATTTTTATATCTGTAAAGCCAGAAGTTTAAACTTTAATTTAATCATTAAAACTGAGTCTCTCTAAAATTCCTAACAAATCAGAAAGGGCTCTAAAACTTAAAAGGAACTGTTTACATGAAGAAGTCTCTGTGTTGTTGTTATTATTATTATTATTATTATTATTATCTTTTATGCATCGTTACATGATCCACCTTGACCAGAGTGGACAGAATTAGAAATGAGTACGTCATTTCTAATTCTAATAACTTTAGAGAAGCAAGGCTTAGATAGCTTGGAGGGATATACTGTGATATATTAGAAAAAGGATGTTAAAGATTTACCTTCCAGGCAGTAGTAAAAGAAGAAGACATCGGAGAAGATTTATGGCTGTAGTGAAGAAAGATATGCAGATGGTTGGTGTAACAGTGACATAGTGAGATGAAGGCAGATGATGCTGTGGCGATATCCGAAAGAAGAAGATTCAATATATGATTATGTTTTGTATACTTGATGTAGACATCCATCCATCCATCCATCCATCCATTCCCTTTCGCTTATTCTTATCAGGCAGGCAGAGGCAGGGTACACCCTGGACAGGTCGCCAGTCTGTCGCACGGCTAACACATTGATGTAGATATTATTATTATTTTATTTTGCTATCAAATGAGCTGGTATAGAATATTTGCATTGCTAAGTTAAAATAATTACTATTTTCTTTATGTTTGTTCGAAACAAATAGATAAATAAATACACAAAAAATCAAAATAATAGTAAAAAAAGCTTTATTTGTATAATAATAATACTAACAATAATAACAATAATAAATTATACATGTGTGCATATATTTCTCTTGCTATTTATTTTTTCCATTATACTTACCTAAACATAATGTACCTTTTGTTGCACAAGTCAGAGATGGTGTATATAAGTATCTCTATCTATCTTAATTAAATGATATAAAATGGTCTAAATTTTAATAATGGTGCAAGCATATCAAATACAAGCTTCACATCTATTTTTGTCAGTGTAACAGGGAATATTACAGTGAGACATAATTAAGCTTTCTTAAACAAGAATTTTCCTCCCGGTTTTCATCATGTTTGACGATAATTTCTCATCAGTCTGCTTCCAGGAGAATCTAAACAGTATTTTAGAGGAAGAAGCAGTCTCCACTGTGGACTTAAATCACATATTACGCTCTATACTCCTGTTGCTTATGGATTTTTCTCTGCTTGCGTCCGCGCGCGCGCTTGTGACATCACTGATGGGATTGGCTGGAGCTGACTGGGGGGATGAGTCTCTTCTTCAGGCTACAGAGGGAGACGGAGAATAGAGTCAGGGACAGAGGGAAGAGTTTCCAGTTAGCAGGCACGGACCTCAGCGCAGGGCCACCTTCACTCAAAGCGAACCACGCCCCGGGGCAGGGGAGACGAGTTCCCCAAGTGCCCAAACTCCTGCGATGGAAGGAAGAATGGACTGTGAAGAGGAGTTCTTTTAGGCTTTCAAGATTTAAGTTGTCAAAATGAAGTTCGGGAAGAGCATCTGCGTGCTTAACGTTGGGGGAACCCGGTACGCCTTCACCCGTGAGGTGATCAGGGATTTCCCTCTTCGACGCGTCAGCCGCCTGATTGCCTGCGCAACCGAGAAAGAGGTCCTCGAACTCTGCGATGACTACGATCGGGACCGGAATGAGTTTTTCTTCGACCGCCACGCTCAGGCTTTCGTGTTTATTATGTTGTACGTGCGCTCCGGCAAACTCCGATTTGTTCCCGGAGTGTGTGAGCTGTCCTTCTACACAGAGATGCTCTACTGGGGACTGGAGAGCGCGCACTTGGACTCCTGCTGCCAGAAACGCCTGGACGATAGGATGTCCGACATCGGACTGGACACACTCTCTGAGGAGGACATCGAGGATGAGCCCCAGAGCCCAGGGGAGTCAGTGCAAGAGGCTGAGCTCACATGTCGCGCTAGGTGGCTCGAGAAAATGCGCAAGGCTTTTGAGGAGCCCAACTCTTCCCTTGTAGCGCAGCTTTTGGCTTCAGTGTCCGTGATCTTTGTTATCGTTTCTATGATCATGCTGTGCGCTAGCACCCTGCCGGATTGGGATACAGCCAAGAGAACTACTGTGGAGGAACACAGGTAGGCGATAGTCAAGGGTCAGTTAACTTGAAGGAATAGAAGCCCCCTCATGAAAATGCTGCCAAATGTTTAGGCGCAATGTGTGCGGATATCCTACAACTGAGACTGTCTTGCGTAAAAGTGAGCTGAACAGATGAAATTGTGTCAAATATTTGATTCTGTCATTATAAGTAGCATAAATAAATAAATATGCCTCTTAACATTTGATCATGCATGCGTTCAAGGCAACGGCCAAAGTCACTGCGCACTAATATTAACCAGGAGGTGGATGCATTGAGATGTTTTCTACCTCAGCTTTTTGAGTGTTTTCTAGGATGTTTGGTATAATAACATAAAAATAAGAATGACAGCGAAGCAAGATATTTAAAACATCCATGTATTACGTTGCCTGCAGGGGATTTGTTCTTGTGCTTTAGTGAATTCATGCCCCTGAAGTCAATATGCCCGCTGACAAGTTTCAGGCAGCACATTACACCTTAGGCTCCTCACATGACAGCCGGACAGGCCCCCAAGGAAGCAAATCAATAACCAATCCATAGCTTTCCCCTCTTATTTCTCCCACCCTCTTCCCAGTTAGTCTGAATATGTTTACTGTCCTGCTTAGTTTACACTGCATTGCGCACATGAAGGGCAAACATCAGGTAATCACAGATTTATAATATTTGAGTGGGCAATGAGATAAAAGTAGAATGTGTACTGAGGGGATTATATAATAGTGCAAGCAAACAAAGAAATTAGGCCACTTACAGGAATCATCATAAGTCAGAGTTTTGTTTCTTTAACTTAAGCATGTAGGCGCAAGGTGAAAACGTGTATCTCCATGTCTGCGTGATTTTGGCCTGTACTTTCCTGGAAGCCTGAGCTGGCCATTCTCTATATAAGGTTAGGTTATGCTCCCTCAGGCTGGACATAGTTTTGAGTTTTGGATCAGCTACAGTGGTTAAGTAATCAACTACAAGTGGCTTGTATACTCTGAGGTCAAAAGGATTCCAATTTAGTTTCATGTCATTAGACGATACAGTTCTCTCAGTTGCTACATAATTTGGGTCGGTGTAACTATTCTAATAGTTGCTTTGCAGGTATTTTAGTAATTTCTGGGCTTCACTGCATTTATATCTAATGCAAGAATCATCATTCTCTAATTCATTTTGACTGGCCTTGCTCTGCTTGTCAATGGGGTAATTGTGTGACTGTCTTTGACACAATCTTTCTTTGAAGGGTTTAAACCCTCCCTCTGTGCAGTTTCCCAGCAATTTACTAGCCCGTGTATCTGTCCTGCTGTCTTTGTTTACTTGTGCCAGGTCTGAACTGCGACAGCTTTGTTCCTTATTTCCCATCATTTAACTCCCCTTCCTTTGCTTCCTTCTTCCTCACATTTACTGACTGCCAGGCAGTATTTCATATTTCATGCCATCCATATCTCACTGTACCTCCTCTGTCATTTCCTGTTTACAGTGTGTGCAACTAATTTTTCTTCTATCTTCTCTGTAGGATAGTGGAGGCAGTGTGTATTGGCTGGTTCACGGCAGAGTGCATAGTGCGCTTTCTGGTGGCCAAAGACAAGTGGGACTTCCTCCGCAGGCCACTCAACATCATCGACGTGATTGCCATTACCCCCTACTATGTCACTATGGCGATGGCCCGGGCAGGGATGCCGGGTGCTGGGCTCGGGGTTGCTGGAATCATACTGCGGGTCCTGAGGATGATGAGAGTGTTCTGGCTCATGAAGCTGGCCAGACACTTCCTGGGACTGCAGACTCTGGGGCTGACTCTCAGGCGCTGCTACCGAGAGATGGTCATGTTGATGGTGTTTGTCTGCGTTGCCATGGCTATATACAGTGCCCTGGCCCAGCTACTGGAACACGGCTTGGATCTGGAGACCCAGAACAGTGATTATGCCAGCATCCCTGCTGCTGCCTGGTGGGTTATTATTTCAATGACAACAGTGGGTTACGGGGATGTGTACCCGGTAACAATCGGAGGACGGGTGCTTGGGGGAATGTGTGTAGTGAGCGGCATTGTGCTCCTGGCGCTGCCCATCACATTCATCTACCACAGTTTTGTTCAGTGCTACCATGAACTCAAACTGCGCTCTGCCAGATATGCACGCAACCTGTCGGCAGAAATGCTGCGATGAACATGTCCTATCCTGCCTACCATCCTGCCTACAACAAACAGAAACTCTAATGACCAGAAGACCATCAAATGTTTGATGTGCCCCTTTTTCCTTCCAGATTTTATTTGTCCTGTCTAGATCCAGGTACAATAAATTTCCTAGAAAAACCCTTTAAACATTCATATATCAAATAGAAAAAAGAAGACTAAGAAAACATAACATTTAACAATTGTGAAATTCTGCAATATCTTCATGTGTTTCAGTTTATTTTGTTTTCAATGTTATTTTTATTTCCACTTTGCATCTGGAAAACAAATTGTCATTATAAAAACAGCTATCTGTGAACATTTAGTTAGTGCAAAATATATAAATGTCAGTGAATGACATTGGTAAATGGCATCTTGTTTACCAGTAGAACAACATCAGTCAACAAGGCTGATACAGACAGCAAGGCAGATATGTTGGAGTATACCTACCAAAAAAAAAAGGACAGAAAATAACATAAACCAGACGTACAAAGCTGGACTATACAAATATATTAACTTAAAAGTAAAACAATAAATTAATATGTTTGCTTATGTTTTCAATAATTTATTCTATTCTGAGTTGACAAAACAAGATATTTTCAAGTCAGTGAAAAAATAACACAGAGCTCATATTTAAAGGTACTAAGCTTATTTTAGTCAAACACAAAATGAAACATAAATGCTGTTGTTTTAATTCCTTAACACTATTAGAGTAGCTTTGCATGAATTATTGTTCAATAGGGCCTTGTGCAACCCCTCAGTTCACCCACTGTCTGAAATAAGCTGTTATAGCTTTCTCCCTTTAAAGGCACCCTCCCTTTAATCCAAATTTCTTCTGATTCGCTGTCCCTTGCAGACAGAAGCTCTGAAAGGCTGATGGCTGGGGCTTTTGCACTCATAGACAAAGCTGTGTGCTTGAGATGATCATGTTAAGTATATCTGCTGTTTTCGATATCACACAGATCTAAGTGTGAGCATCAGAGCAGACTGAAGGCTCAGATTTTGGATCACAAGACTACTTGTACATATACACATACATATCACTATTTTTTAAACTTTGCCTTGTTTAATATGAGATTTCACCAGTGCAACATTATATATGACAGAACATAAGTAAAAGAATAAAATCTATTTTAAAACAGGTTTAGATCAAAGCATCTAATACATGATGTAGAAGTTTAAAAAAGTGTGACTATAATCAAAATAATGCATTAAAAACGCTACAAATAAAAATTATATCATGTATTTACTAAGTCACATTATGTTAAAAAAAGAAAAAGAAAGCGCAGCCAATTGTAAATCATAGTATGTACCATTGAGATGAAGAAGATCAGGGTTAAAGCACTTCAATAGGTTGTAAAAAGGGAAAAAAAGTCTCTCATGTGGAACAATGCAGAGCACCAGCACCAACGCTTACCTTCACGAAATGATCGATGTGTGGTTGGAAGGTAAGTTCAGAGTCAACCCACACACATAAATATTTCATTTTTTTCCCCTTATTTTCTGAAGAGCTCCGGCATCATTATGGGTTAAAGGCAGCAAATTAGATTTAAGTTGATGTTCTGTCTCAGGCCAAAGAGCATAAAGCAGGTTTTTATTGAGCAGTAATTTGTTATCTGACAGCCAAGTTTGTAGGTTATTAAAGTCTGATCGCAGAGCCTTTTGTATGTGTAGAATAGAAGCTTTTGTTTTCATTGTCTTGAACCAACATGCTGTGCGACTCTCTTCTTAACTGCACCATTTAAACGTAACAATAGGAATACACAGATATTTATTTATTAAACGCAGACAGGTGCAGTCAATCCAGATCTGACAGCGGCTGCTGTTTACTCATATTCCCCTGGTTACAACACTGGCAGAGACGGCTGCGTCAAGTGCAACGTGTGTGTATGTTTGTGTTTGTTTGTCTGGCCATCAGCCTTTCACTTTGTCTAAGCTTTGCACACAGATGGCACAAGTTACACAAGATTGATGTGTGACCTAGATGCATCCTGTTAAACCTGTGAAATAAAGAGAAGGAGTGAACAGGGCACTGCAAAGTGGGGATGGAGGAGTTACACAGAGGGCTTAGTTTGGGGGACTGTGGGGGGGAGTTAAGCCGATGATAATGAAATATGGAGACAGGTCACCGAGGACTGCAAGGTGGCAGACAATAACACTGAGATAGATATGACAGGGCAGATGGAGTGTGAAAGTGAGCATAAAAGATTATGGGCAAAAATGTTGGAATGTGGTTCAAACCCGAGCACGAAGAATGAATAGATGCAGCGTGCATCGCTTCTCTGTTTGCCAGTGAATGTAAGGCATTTTGTATTTCTGTGTCTCCAAGGCAACATCATCCTCCAGCATGTCAATCATAATTGTGGTTGATTTGTGTGCACACAAATAGGCTACATCCACGCACACCTCCTGGCTGGCACGCAGCTTTTTTGTCCTACGATTATCTGGAATATCACAGCATCAGAGCGATTATTTAAAATTACCAAAAACAAACGTACAGGGGGAAAAAAATCAAGTGTAGAGGGAAAAAAATAAAAAGAACAATGGAGGCTGTCAATGTCATGGTTCTGACATTCATGATTCAGACATGTTTGCACGGTTTGCCAAGATGATACGATTTGTTGAAGAGACACATGATCCAAACAAACAAGTCAACACCTCTCCCACACAACAGTCTTTCTCTGCATCTCCTCTCCTCTTCCTCCTGTTGCCATCAACAATCCTCTTTTTACACACACGCATCAAAATCCTGCTCTTCTTCTTGCAAAGGAAATTTAAACAATGAGTGTTCACTGTGTCTTTGTACTGATAGTAGTCTGCATATGTTAAATCCTCATAATCTGTGCAGCCCTGTATGTATTTAATGTGTACTGTAGACACCTCCGTATCCTCGTGGCTGCTATTGATGTGCTTTTTAAGTAGTTGCACAATTGAATTAAACACAATCAATATTTTATTACCTACCTTCCAATGCATTATTCATGTAGCATAGCTTTTTACCAGTGAAGTTTGGCCAGGCCTGATTGAAACCATCAATCAAAACATTTTCATCAGTACACTCTGGAGTTGTAATTAATGTGATCAATGTACGAGCTTTTATAATAAAATTACTCTTTGCAAAATGCCTCTGAATGTCTAATAGCGTATTAGAAATCAGATTGAGCCAGAAAAATAGTCTGATCTCAGTGTCATGTTCTGAAAATTATCAGTCTCAATCATCAGCTCTCACAATATTCAAACTCATGATATTCTTAATTAAATTAGCAGAACTAAAAATTGCACTAAATGACCTCAGGATGTGATCAGTGAAGGTGCGATTTAGAAATATTCATGCAATGATCACAATACCATTGCCTTTGTGGAGGCAGTGGGAATGTAACATTTAACCCGAGGAACACCTGAGCCTGTTGGCAAGGTCATTTAGTGCACTCATTGGATTCACACTGGAGCGAGCATTGCACTGCAGTCTGGTTCACAAAGTACTGCCATGAGGGTAAATTGACACTAAACCAAAAAAAGCCATGCTGACGCACTGTTCTCAGCTCTTAAACCTTTTCAACATGTTGCACATCTGTCAATGAGCTCTGATAGCTGTGTTTACTCACTCAACTCTTTTAGTGTCATAAGCACCTGAGGTAAAAAAAAAAAAAAAACAACATAAAAACAAAATACATGTGGGCTCAAAAAAACCAAGTATCCATTTTTTAGTGGTTCTTCCGATAAATTGACCAAACTGTTGTTTTTTCTAAAAATTCAGGGCCCTATAAAAAAAACAACATTCACATGTTGATACGGTGCTTTATTTATGTCACACCTGCAGCCAATTTAGAACCGACAATTAACCTAACATGCACATGGGAGGAAGCCGGAGGACTTGGAAGAACAGGGAGAACATGCAAACTCAAAATCAATGCCCCAGTAGACCAGAGAATCTTGAAACCCTGAAATTTCTTGCCCTGAGGTGAAAGTGCTAACTAATGCACCATCACGCTGCCTGTTTTTACTGATAGAGCTGGTGTTTATTAATTTAATTGTGGCCAAAATTTTGTTTCTCCTCATTTTGTTTTTATAACCCCTTATTCTTGCCATTAATTACTGAGATCGGTGAAGCAAGCCGCTCTGTGGTGCTGTATTAAAGCACAGCTGTTCATTTTGCTAAATTCTAATTGGCACACTCTGAGAAGCTCACAAGAGTGCTGCTGATGTTTAGTAGACACACCTGTTCAACTGCTTGTTAACACAAATATCTAATCAGCCAATCACATGGCAGCAACCCAGTGTATTTAGGCACGTAGATATGGTCGAGATGACCTGCTGAGGTTTAAACCGAGCATCAGAATTTAGAGAAAAGGTGTTTTAAGTGAGTTTGAATGTGGCATGGTTGTTGATGCCAGATAGGCTGGTCTGAGTGTTGCAGAAGACTATTGATCTACTGGGATTTACAGCCATCTCTAGGGTTTACAGAGAATTGTCTAAAAAAAAAAAAAGAAAGGAAAAAAAAGGGGGGGGGGGATATCCAGTGAGCAGCGGTTCTCTGGGTGTAAATTTCTTGTTGATGCCAGAGGTCAGAGGAGAATTGTTAGACTTCTTTGAGTTGACTGGAAGGCAACAGCAGCTCAGATAACTGCTTATTATTACCTGATAAATCTGTAGGAACTGTGTGATGCTATCATGTCAATACAGACCAAAATCTCTAAAGAATGTTTCTAACACTGTATTGAATCTATGCCACAAAAAATTAAGGTAGTTGTGAAGGCAAAAGGTGGACTTACAATTATAAGTCACAACTGGTGCTAACAGGATTAAAGGTCCACAGAGAATAAGACCCACATACAGACACCTGAGGCAGAGCTAATATAACAGAAGTAAAGGTTGAAGCAGGCTAGGGTCCAAAACCAGAAAGGGCAATCCAACCAGACAAACTAAAATGGGAATTCACAGGCAGGCATCCAATGTCCAATAAACAGACAAAAGGTCAAAATGCAAGCAGGCAGAACCTGGGAACCAAGCTGCACTTGGCAGTGTTTGGCTGCTGACACTGAAAAAAAGAAAAGAAACTTTGAAGTGTAAAAAGACAAATTCTGCTTTCAGTCAAAGTAAGACAGCAAAGTCAGGAATCTTCTTCAGGGACAATTTTAATTGCAATCTCAGGAGAAACTAGCACAAATCACGAAAGGCTCGTGTTTCTTTTATTACTAATGTCGACTTGCAAACAAAAACCATAATGTTATGTGACCTTCATGCATGCAGGTGCTCTATACACCTCTGGAAACCATTAAAGAGGGCCCATGTGTCAGTTTGTTATAATGGGCCTTTCTGTGTTCTAAGCTACAAAAACGGCTCCCGGAAGAAGGAATTAAAAAACATGACACAGAAGACAAAGCACACACATATGAAGCCGGTGGGGTGAACATATTATGTAACTGCAAGGCTTTTAGGGAGTTACATACACATGGAGCTAATGTTACAACTAGTACCACTTTTCTACAATAGTTTTGTCCTGAACAATTGCACAACCACCAATAAGAACTGCAATTCTCTTAAAAGAATGATCAACAATTAAAAAATATTCAAGACATTTTTTAACAATTACGTAAGAAGGCTTGTTATAAATGCATCCTTATGGTGTACTTCTTTATAGCAGTCCATTTGAATAATGTGTGAGCAATCAGAAAATGTTCTATTTTAGAGTTATTTCCAACAACGCTTTATGCCATGCCCATAAACAATACAAAAAAAAGCCCTTTAGACCTTGATGACACCAGAGGAAAGATTCTCAAATCACCAAAGTTACTGAACTTCATTATGATGGCAGTGTGAGTGCTTAATAAATTTAAAATGATCAGACATTTTTGAGTTATTTCACTCAAAACCACAAAAACTTTGTGAAACTTTGACCTGGTGGTGGCACAGAAGAAATATTTTGGGACTCATAGGATTCATTCTCTGGGGACTATGCATGTCACTTAACATTTTTAATTTGTTTGTTTGTTTTAACAAATTTTTGCTACTTGAACATTCAGAAATTGTAGATTTGTAGAAAATGTAGGGTTTTATTTTTTATGTTTTAGGAGATCAATGATTCTCAGCTATTTCAAACTCAAATTAATCGAAAGATTGAATTTATCACGAGTGTAACTATCCAAAGTATATTGGCAAAGCTACCCTAACTGTGTGACTGAAAGAGCCTTTTGATACAAGGGAGAACCCAGCAAATTTATCAATGTGTGGTTCTGATAGTTAGAGATTTTAAAATACATCACATATCGAGCAGCCAGTTAAAAAGTCCAAAGAACAGAGACACCCTGCCAACAGAAATTAAAAGCAAAAGAAATTATGACTTTAAAACTTTTAATGGCAAAGAAGAATTATCACTAAAATAAAGGCACCATTGAAAGGAGTCTTTTGCTCCTACTCTTGTTCTCAGGCACTGCTGGTTATCCAGTTTGCTTCAGTGACAGGTTTTTCAATTTCTCTCTCTCTCTCTCACTCACACACACACACACACACACACACACACACACACACACACACACACACAATTTTTATTTGACTGCTATGTCTTAAAAACTCAATCAGGGACAAAGCCCTGTATACTTTGGATAAGTTGCATTACTTAAATGTAGCTTCTGTGGTTTTTGGTTGTATTTTGGTGCCTGTTAATTCCTATTTTGTTTTGTAATTCCCAGGCTCTTTACAATTCTGACTTCCTTTCCTTGTTAATTTTCCGTGTTTATAATTATTTACCCGCCCTCATTACATTTGTTTAATCAGTCACACCCGTGTTCAGTCAGTTAATCTCAAACCCGTTCTGTTTTTCACTTTCCACACTGAATAATTTGAACCTAAATATGGGGTATATATAACCAAATCCGTGACGCTAGCAATGTTTATGTATTGCCATTCCCATTTAACACTTTTCACTGTATTATTGTGACATTTGTCTCTATTAAATAAGATCTTTCACAAAACAAATGAACTTCAAAGAAGTTCAGTGTTTGAGTAAATACTTGACTCAGTTTAGCTTTTCACCAAACTCTTTAAATGTACGTTTATTTATGTGTGTGTCTGTGTAAAGCTGATTCGGCTGATTTTTATTCTGTCATATTATTTTAGTTTATTTTGAAAAGCATGACAGAAGTTTAAAGAGTTTATTATCAGAAAGGGTACTTAATAATTTTATTATTCTATCTGAAGTTTGAATCAGTAAGTCGAAATAGAAACTGAGATTGGCTCCCACCCCCCTTTCGTGTACTATGTTCCCATTTCATTTTTTTTCTTTTTTTTTTCGTTGTTTTGCGTTAACTCCTGGTGACATTTTGTTGTCCACACTTTGCATTTAACTGTCCGCGTACGCTTCCGGTCGCCCTCCGTTCGACTTTTAAACAGGCAGTGTTGGGTCAGCTAACTGTTGCGTCACTTTCCCTCGAAGGTCCCAACAGGAAGGTCCTTACCGGTGGATTTCTTTAGTGCATAACACCTCGTCCCGGTCCTCCTTCAGAAGAAAAATGTACTACAAGTTCAGTGGTTTCACCCAGAAACTAACGGGCTCTGCTCCTGCAACCGCCTACAACCCTCAGGTGAGTGCCGGAAGCGGGGTGGCTGTGAGAGAGCGCGTGGATAACCGCCGGGGTTGACCTTGATGTAGCACCGGACTGTAGTAACGAGGGCTTAAAGCTCAGCTGGAGAGGTTTAGAGTCGGTGATGTCAAACATATGCCCGCTTTAAAGCCTAAACACCAGTTTCCTGTTTGATCACACGATAGTTAGACGCATAGTCTTAATCTGGATTTCATTTTAAAGGTCTTGGAAGCTCTTTAGACAGATATCAAAAAGGTTGTGGCCTTTCTTTTCCATTTCTTTGCACAATGTAATTCGCTTTTCCCCCTCATCACGGAACCTTTATTTAACCTTTAGCCTGAACGGTCATTTCCAATCTGTGGATCTGGCCGTGGTGTGACTCTACAGGCAATTTCGAAATTGAATGGCCTCGGTGGCAGGTGTGCTTGATGTGACCTTTATTATGGCTCCCCCGTGGGTCCCTTACACGGTGGTGGTGCTCTGATAGGGGGTTAAATTACCTCGAAGCTCCTTTGTGTCTCTGTTTAAAAGTCATGTCTTCGTTTGCATTTGTTAGGAGAAAATTGAGCTTTAATTTAAATATGTACTTACTGAAAAGCTTGTTTACCTCCAGTCCACCGGTGTGTTATTATCACTCTCACCGCCACAGGTGCTTGTAAAACTTGGTGTAGTTTTACATGTTCAGAAAAGAGCTTAAAATCTTATTTTACCTCCTTCACTATATCCATGAATCATTTGTGGTCTTCCCCTCTGATAGCTTGACAGCTCCACCTTCAACATCCTTGGTCCAATACATTGTCTCTATATTATCTCTACACATCTCCAAACCACTTCAGCCTTGCTTCTCCAACTTTCTTCAAACCTGAGCATTTCTAATCCCGTCCATGCTGGTCACAACCAGTGAATATCTTAGTATTTCCAGCACTGCCCCCTGTCTTTTTGTCAGTGCCACAGTCTCCAACTCCTACATCACAGAAGGTCCCGCTACAATCTCGTAGACCTTCCCTTTTCACTCTTGCTGCCTGTCTTTCTGTCCCGATACTCCTCTCCACCCACTCTTCCCTGCCTGCAGCCTCTTCTTTAGCTCTCTTATGCACTGTCTGTTTCTTTGAATGGTTGACCCCATGTGTTTAAACTCATCTGCCACCAACTCCTCTGCTTACATGTTTACTGTTACTGGGGATTTATGCTTTAGTGGGAAGTTTACGCCCTAACCTACGTCATACTCCGACGTGCACGTCTGCTACTTTTTTCTTTCTTTCCTTTTTTTTTTGCTTCGGTTTTTTAATTTATCAAGACAATAGCAATCATTATCTCACTATAGGGAGTAATAATTATAAGAGGCTGGTATCTGATGTAAAACACTGGTACAGGATCACTTGGTAATTAACCGGCACAAGCTTAAATGCTGGCAGTGACACTGACCACTCGTGTGGGCTATGTTTTACAAAGCAGAAGTCTAAATTGGGGCTACACTTACCTCCCTCTTATCACGCACACACGTCCTCCCTATAAATTCAGCTTTTGCATCCCAGTGACCATTCAAATGAATTTTAATTTAGATGATGCTTAAAAATAACCCAGCAATATAGGAAATAGTTAGTTTCAAAACAAATACCACACAGAGTTCGCTAAATTACAACAAGAAAGTACATTCACGCAAAGCTCCATTTGGCCATCCCAGCATGCCACCCATTATGTGCCAGCAAGGGCACCGAACCCTGCAGAGCGCAGGCAGCATACGAGGCGTCAGATACAACACTCGCTTTCCATGAGCTGATAATCAACAGCAGCAGGTGGTAGAGATTTTCTGATGAACTTTAATTTCATCTTTTTACAGCTTAATTGTATTTGCAGACACCAAATATTACAGTGGGTTTTCCATTTTCATACAGCCAAATGTGATATTAAAAAAAATATGTTTGCCAGTGTTGTTTTTACACCCAGTATTCACACGCAGGCACAGTTGTGCTGCTGATGGGTGTTTCTATTATGTCTCACCGATTTGTGAGGCTAAATAATAAAAACACATCTGTTAAATAATGCACATCGTATGCTACGTCCAAAAATGACATTACAGCTGAATCAACACCTTTCAAGCACAGAGTATTACAGCATTCAGTCTGGAGTGTGCTCATAAAAGTGCTTTCACTTTTTATTGCATCAGTATTAATAAGCCTGTACATTTCTTGAGTTTACTTTAAATTACTTCTGTAGTAAATTACTTCTGCTTTGTTCATATGGATCAAATGCACACTTACAACTAAAAGTCATTTTCATTCTAGGTTAATCTCAGGGGTTTTTCCTTTCTAAGAAAAGGAGTGTCTGGGGTGCACCTGAAAGACAATTTATGGTTCAGTGGGGGTGGCACGTTCGCAGTCTGTCTGCAGCAGATTCTGTTGTCAGATGGAGACGGTGTAAAAAGTGTGTGTGTGTGTGTGTGTGTGTGTGTGTGTGTGTGTGTGTACGGGTTCGTACTATCCTGGTGGGGACCAAAATCTGACTTTTACTATCCTGGTGGGGACTTTCTGCACCGTGGGGACCAAAATCCAGGTCCCCTCGGGGTTGAAAGCAATTTTCACACTCAAAATGCGGTTTTACTGTCAGGGTTACAATTAGGTTATGGTTAGGTTTAGGGTAAGGGTTAGGGTTAGGCATTCATTTTTAATGGTTAGGGTTAGGGTAAGGGGCTAGGGAAAGCATTATGTCAATGGGATGTCCCCACGAAGATAGCAAACCAGACATGTGTGTGTGTGTGTGTGTGTGTGTGTGTGTGTGTGTGTGTGTGTGTGTGTGAGCCACTGTTGTTATCAGTCAACCAACCGCAGAGAGGAGCAAAGTTAAAACATAAAAAAGAGCTGAAGTGAAACGCTATTAAAAACAACCAAGTGTCCACAGCAGCCACTGTCTGTGCTCTTTATTCTGTATAAGTTGAATCATAGAAATTTTCTTTTTAGTGGTTCTCCTAGTGGCAAATAAGCAGGTCTGTGGTGCGTTGAAACGCCCCTCGGCTGTGTGTACACAGACTGATACAGTTGCAGGATCATAAATTACACTCAAGGAAAACGGGTGCATGAAGATCTGGTTTTATTTTTCCTAAACGAAAGTGTTTCTCTACTTACGTTTTATTACTTCTTACTGAAAAGCTAGTTTAGCTTCACTCTTAGTGTACGTTAAGTGTATTTTTATGTTAAGAAAAGTGCGTTTAAAATCTTACGCTATCAACGAATCTTCTGTGGTCTTCCTTGCTTCTTCCTGCCTGACAAAAAAGCCACATACAGCAGTATACATACACTAGCTTATTCTTCAAATCTGGACCAAAAGTAAATTGCCTTGACTTCTAGCAAAAGCTTAACTTCCTCTTTCACTGTTAAAATCAAATCAAAATGTTTTTTATTTAGCTAATTTGAGCCAAATTGATTTCTGTTTTCAATTACAAATGAAAGAGGTGGTTAAAACAATAACAATCCACTTAAAGATCAAACAGTTCTTCACAGAAAAACAAAAATCCATCTCATATCCGCTAGATCTGTTTCTCTTGGCTAACCTGGGAACACTTCAATAACTCCGGGATGTGCTTCAAATTAGTTCAGCAGTGATGATTAAAATTTTAAAAGGCAACGAGTCAGTTTTGCTTTCAGTCTCGTCCATTTCGTTTCTCTCAAACGACTGCAAACCGTAGTGAGCATAGGGTTGATTATCGTTTTATCAGATAGAAAGCCTTCCTAATCCCTTATCAAACCTTTGTCAGTGTGTTGTTCGACCTGATGAAGCGAATCCACACATTTAATTGAAGGTGTTCCTCTATGTTCATTCTGTTTGTCTCATTAATGGTGTTGCTAGCACCATCATCATTTTTTTTTCTTCTTTATCCAGATACCTGTAGTGTCAGAAGATAGTTGGAGATTACTTAAAGATTTCTAAGGAGCTTATTGGTTGTTTCTTACTAAATCCAGGCGTTTTATATACCTTTTTTAATTGTACACTGGAGAAGTCACTTGTTACAGCAGCACAAGACACAGGAAGCAAAAGTAAACTGGCGATCTATTAGAAAAATAAACAAGAAAAACGGTGTTAAAAAAAGATGCCAAAAATGTCCTTTTTCTAGTCAAATCTTAGAAATCTTAGCCTTTACTAATGAGAAAACTCTAAACTAGAATAACTCAAACAGAAAAAGGTTTAGACTACTTAATGTTGTAATAAACAAGCCCGAAAATGTCATATAACATTTAAAGTCTTTCAGCATAGCAGTGTGAAGAGTAATCGACAGCATAAAAACTTGAATTGTGGAGTACAGATCCCTCTGTTAGAGATGTTTTGTGTTGTAGAGTTCGGTTGACAGCAGTATAAAAGTTTCCCTCCACACGAATCATAAATAAACTAAATCATGTTTAAACACAGCAACAAGTGTTCAAGAACATTTGGCTCCACTGCGTTTCCCTGCTTTTTATGTTTACTGAGTCTTAATTTCCCAGCCTCTTATGTTGGTTAGCAAATGTTAACATTTAAAATTTTAAATTCATGTGGCTTGCACAAATGCTTAGTGATATGTACTATTACTAAAACAAAACTTATGACAAGTATTTGTACTCCTGTTAATCCCTTAAGCGTTGTAGTAAGGCATTGTGATATAACCAGTATATGAAGTATATGTATTTCTGGTATAATCCATAAACATGACTTCCTGCTGTGAACACATTTAGTAATGACCTCTGTCTAAAAGTTAAAGTAAAAATAATCATCTTTCACTGCCTCTGCATTTTTATATGTCAGATTTAATTTACCCACTCCCACACCATCTGCCTCCACACACTCTTAACAAGCTAATGGGTGTCCCACTAACTTTGAACAACCAAGAGAAGCTTCTTCCAAATGAGAGGATACTGAGGTGTATTTTTTAAAATATATATGTGCACAGCAATGTTCCTGTGGTTTATTTATTTACAGTGTGTACTGTCTGGAAAAATAGGACAGCTCGAGGTTTGAGACTAAGAATTTTGAGATTAGTTTTGAAATGTGAGTGCGTGAAACACTCGACCTTTACACTGGTCTAAACATGCTGTTTATAGCAGGGTATTTTCTTTTTCCTGCTCTAGGTCGATGTGATGTCACTGACAGTTGATAACATAATATGGTCATCTGAGGTAAACGGCTCTGATTGTTTTCAGAGGGCAGCTGACTTAAAGATAAGGAGAACAGAGTCAAACAGATTATTTTAGTTCAGGGCAGATAAACATGTGGGCTGGGGACCACCAAAGTCCAAAGTGTCCCCTTTGACCCCCAGAATAGCTGGAAATTGATGACATGCACAGTATTTCTAGGTTTTGTTTCTATCCACTGTGATCTGTAAATTATAGCAAACATGAAAGGATAATTGAGTGACATCTCAGGTTATTCATATTCTTTTTTACATATTGATTGCTCTTTAACCCTGGAGAACCCATGGGGTCAAATTTGACCCCATGGTTTCCCTAGAAAACCAATGGGGTCAGCTCTGACCCCATGGGTTCTCCAGGGTTAAATAAGAAAGATAATTGAATAGTTACACTTTGTTTATAAAAATGAGGTAAAAGGTGTGTTTCATCTGAGCTTCCAGGTTCAGCGTTTTTAAAATCTTGGCTAATCAGAAGTTTTTATGCATTGCTTTAGCTTCAGTTTTTTAATCTCGGGGTTTAGATCGAGGATGGTTTTGAACTCTGAATGATCCAAAGCTACTTTCTTTTATGAGACAGGTTATAATCTCTAGGTACAAAATATCCATAAATGATAAGACTGTTATTATTTGAAGCTATAACAATGAACTGTTTTATACAGAAATAAGCTTAAATGCCTTTTGTTTATAAAGCTGAACTGCTGCTGGAGATGATCTGTATTAATCTAAACGGGCACTTAAAGCGTCTCACATGAGGAGATACAATTTGCAGAATGAAATCAATCATGCACTCATTTAATCTGCTGTATTTATGTAGGAGCACTCTGCTCAGTCAAGTGTCTACAAAAGACTGTGGACTATTTTTACTTAATATACAGAAGATCGATATGAAGAGGTGTCCTGGTTTATTGTTGTTAATATTAAAAGACATCCCAGTGTGTCATTACAGTCTTGTAGCTATCCAGTCCCCTAATATTTGAACAGTTCAGAAAACCTTCTGATTTATACTAAGTTAGTTTCTTCTACATTAAGCTGTGTTCAAATGCCATTTAACATTCATGCTAGCTGGGCCAAACCTGTAAAAATGTATTAATAAGTAAAGAAATAACAATAAATAAGCTTTTGCAGGATGCAAAGACGCTAATGTCTTGAGACTGTAAGTTCAGAGATTGGATCGAAGAGTGCTGGACTGCATCAAACTGGAGGAAACAAGATTGTTCTCTCACATAAAAAATAAAATTGCCTCTGGTGCCTGATGATGCTGAGGTTGGCTGATTGCCTCTTATCCCTTTCTCTCCCTGGTGATTTCCTTTTAATTTATTTATTTGTCTATTTTTTTTACATTCTGTTCTTGTTTTGTTTTTTTTGTTGAAGTCTGTCAAGGTCTCATACCCTCAGGATTGGATTGGGTGGGCGGGGAAGTAAAGAGGGTTATGTAAGGGGGTAAATGTTAAAAATGAAGTTTCTGTTTAAAATCTTAGTTGATAGATAGATAGATAGGCAGGAGAGAGGATGTTACATTCACTCTGACACTTTCATTAGATTTTTATTTCGTGCATTATTGTGACCAGCATGTTGTTTCTCTTTATCTTTTCAGGGACTGAGATCCGGTTTGCCAGCTGAGTCTCCAACCATGATCTTTGCTACACCCACAAAGTTGGTGTCAGAAGCAGGGGCCACAGCGGAGTACATGGGAGCAAACAAGGTTCCCGACTTCCAGAAATTATTCCAGGTAATGCAGAGCTCAGACTGAATAAGGCGCCAGTTTGACCAAGAAGCAGCGAGGGTTCACGACCTGCTAGCTTAATCAGTCGAAGCAGTGAAGGCTGATTAGTAGAAGTTGATAAGTGATATTTATTTCACAATTCTTAATGGCCCTTTGCCACTTCCATCTCCACCACCACCAGTAGCAACCACACAAGTTGCATTAATAAGAATAAGAGAGGCGAACTCTGAACAGAGCAATCACTCAAATAAGTGGAAATCACAGTACTGGCTGCTGAACGTGTTTTCTCTTTTAAATTAATTAACAAAATTGTTTAAGAGCGACACTAGTACAAAAGAGAAGAATAAAAAAAATAAATCACTTTTCAAAGGAAGCTGATTAAATACTGATTGGAACTAAAACAACCATTTTAATTACAGCTTTAAAAATATTACTTTTGCAGTCAAAAGTCTTCAGGGGTTAATTTTCAAAGTTTATACAAAAATACATTCAGTTAACTTGATATTCTAAGCTAGTTTCAGACTACACAGTGTATATATAATATATATTAGTTTGTATGTCATATTAGTCTCAAAAGAACACGTTTCACAACAATCAAACATGAAAAATGTAAATGGGATGTAAACTCTCATTGTCTTCAGGAAAAGGATGTAAATGGCTAATGGCAAAGGAAGCAACGGATCACAGTGGCTGTCTTATTACTTAGTTTATAAGCTCCACCTAACTACACCATCAGCATCAGGCCTTCTTTACAGTTGTACATGGCTAAAATAGCTGTGCTCATTTTGATCAAACTCAGAGGCAATAAATCCAAGTCTAACAGGCTCATCTTTCAGATGCAGCTCCATTTTTCATCAATGGCACGCATGATAAAATCAAATGTCAGGCTGCGATGGTGGCTGTAGCTCAGGAGGAAGAGCAGGTCGATTGATATTTGATATACATCTCCTCTGTCCAAAGTGTCCTCAAATCCCAGATTGCAACTGTGTTACAGTAATGCATAGAATAAAGTGCTTATGGATGATTGGTTTAAAGGGGCTTATAGTGTAAAGCGCTTTGAGTGCTCAACAAGCATAGAAAAGTGCTATTTAAATACCAGTCCATTTGCAGTTCACCATCCATTTCTGTTCCCAACCCAAAGCACCCAAACCCGATGCACTGCATTGTCCGGGCTGGACCGTGATTGAGGTGGTGTGTTTGCAGTTACATGCAATCTGTTTGTGATACTGCAGTGATGAACGGCAATCAATTTCCAATCTTCTGCTGTTTGCATGCACAGACATTCACATTAAGTATTTATATTCAGAGTCCAGACCGAATCTTATAGAAATTCCATCACAAATGGTGTCAAGAGTCAAGTCCTCTATCGCTGAGAGACGCATTAGACAAGCTGCGTTCATCAGAGCAGGCTGATTCTGACTCGTTGGCAGTCTTTATAAATTAGACAGCAGTGTTTTTTGCAAACCTTTGCCAATCTGTCTGTGAGTAATTGCAGTCAGACTGCAACTATTTGGAGACGGGTTGCCTTTGACCAGGTAACCTGTACCTTGCAATGGAGAGTGGTCCAAAATACAGTGCACCAGTAACCCCTCAATTCTCTGAACTACCTGAGTCATAGGGAGGTTATGTACTACTTTTACTCTGATGGAATTGAGTCATGTGACTGCGATGTATGTGACTGTAAAGATGCTGACGATGCTCTGTATTTGCTGCGATTAACATCATAAATATTAATTTTGATTTTCTTTTTTTCTTGCCCCTCCCTGTTTCCTCTTATTTCAGACGTCAGACGGTATCCCCGTCCATTTGAAGCGCGGTTATCCCGACAGGCTACTGTACCGCACCACTATGGCTCTCACTATAGGAGGTGTTGCCTACTGTCTGGTGGCACTCTACATCGCAGCCCAGCCCAACAGAAAGTGACCAACACAACTGCCATCTTCCTTTCGCTGCTCCTGTTAACTACCATTCATAGCATTCATTTATCAGCCCTCGCTATACCACCTCTTGGGACTCTTTTCAGATGATCTTCATCAAGCCACTGAAAACTATTTTAATGTCTTTCTTCTTTGAAAGGAAAAAAAAAAGATGTCTGATTTAATAAAATTTCAGGAAGAAAGAAGTTAAAAGATGCCTTACTTGAAGTCTTTTTTTTTCATTAATCATATATCAGCTGGTGTCTCACTGGAACATAAAGCCATCTATAGGCTAACAGGTCCGTCTTCTCTTTCAGAGAAAAAGCAAAGCTCTTTCTCACAGCTTTCAAATGGCTTGCCGTAGTGCGGCGATGTATGTGCGAGAGCGAGTGAGCACGATGGAGACACCCTGTGTGGAGCATAGCTGCTGCTCACTTGGCTTAAGTTCTGTCTCATACAGAATTTGTATGTGTGGGCCCTGGTGTGATGTCAGATGCTCCTCGCCAGCTCATCTGACAATCATCTCAGTGTCTGCCTTTTCTCTCTTGTCTTGATGTGTAGCGTATGTCTGGTTTTCTTTTACAGATACTTTTATTCAAGTTTTCAGAGTCAAAGAGAGGAAAAGGTCTGATTTTTGACAGTAATGTGACATGCCATCTTATGGCCCATCTCTGTTTTATCGCAGTTTCTTTCTTTACTCTGGTTATCATATGTTGATCTGACAAAAAAACGATTTGCTGCTTGGGTACTGAAGTTATTTCCTTAGTATATCTCACATTACCAGCCTAAACACTGACCTAGGAATCATTAAAGAATTTTAAAAAGAAAGGTCACCTAACTCAAGGAATGAAACATTGTTTTGTTTACATATAACTTGGCAAATACCCCATTTTAAATTGTCCTTAGATACTTTATTAGCAGCCTCTTGCAAAAACACATTTATTCCAATGTCTTTAGTTGAATCCAGCGTAAAATGGTATGCTTGCATCAATGAGTTAAAAGGGCTGTGAGCTGAAAAGAAATATCCGATTATATCTCAGCCTGGTGTGCAATGTGTCGTTAAACAAAACTGAAGAAGCTGAACAAGTGGAGGTCAAGACCCTAAAAAACTGAAGATAAACAAAATCCTGCAAAGATGTGACACAGGACCTGAGAAATGTACCTGGCCCTTCAGTTGATCCATCTACTGTTCACTGAATCCTTGTCTGAAATGGTGTTATGGATGAGAAATGGGGAGAAAAGGCTGAGACATGCCAAATTACACAAGAACTGAACTGAAACAGCAGCTCTTATGGAGTGATAAATCCATTTGACATTTTTGGTTCAAATTATCAGTATGAATAGAGGAGGCCAGGAAAGGATTAAAACGGCAACTATTTCCCATTTAACTAGCAAAAACCTGAATAAAACAATGGGTGGCTCAGGACTTTTGCACAGTACTGTATTTTAAAAATATTGGTGATTTAAAGAAATGTGGAAATAAAAGCAGAACTAGCATGATAATCTCTGGATGCCAGCATAGAAGCCCCACCCATCTGTTATTCAAACCTTGTGTTTACAAAGGACAGCCAATCAGAAGAAAGCTGCCTTAAACAGAGAGAGAGGGTTTGTTTCAGACAGGATGAACTGAAGGGCTGCATCAAGTATAAGAAAAATGAGGATTATTTTGTATTGTAACTCATGAAAAGCTATTCTACCAGAGCCTGCATATTTGTTTCCTTTTAAACAATCAAAATTGTGTCTACTACAGTGCTTCAGTAAATGTATTGGATTTCTGTACAGGTGTGCACACACAAGCTCGTACGCTTGTGTGTGCACAAGCTGGTTAATTATCCCAAACACCAGAACGAGAGGAAATGAGTTGTCACTGACGGTGAATGTGCTGGTAGTGCCAGATGGTTTGAGTTTCTCTGAAACTACCAATCTCCCAGGATTTGCTGGCATTGGTTTTACTTCTTTTCTTTTTTTTTTCTTTCTTTTTTTTTGTTAAATGCTGTCCCTTGATGACCAATTGGAGCTGACAGAAAGTCAACGCTAACTTTGGTGAGCAGAAAAGCATCCCAGAATGAAAAATGTGTTCAGCGGCAGAAGGCCGTGCTGGGCTCCCCTCCTGTCGGCCACAAAGACAAATGTGAGGCTGCAGTGGGCACAGGCTCACCAAAACTGGCCAGCTGAAGACTGGGAAAATGTAGTCTGGTCCGATGAAGCTCAACTTCTGCTGAGGCACACAGATGGTGAGGCCAGAATTTGGCACTGGCTGTATGAATCCACAGACCCAACCTGCCTCATGTCAACAGTTTAAACTAGCTGTGGTGTGGGGATAGTTTTCTTGGCACGGATTAAGCCTCTTAATATGAATCGAACTGACTGTTCCTTCTTACCGTCTGCCCCCCTTTTTATGGCTAAAATGTTTCTAATGGCTGCTTGAAGCGTGGTAACCAAAGCATTAGACATCTCAGAGAAATGATGTGGTAAAGTGAAGCAATATCTCA
Organism: Pelmatolapia mariae; assembly: GCF_036321145.2. Taxonomy (NCBI): domain Eukaryota; kingdom Metazoa; phylum Chordata; class Actinopteri; order Cichliformes; family Cichlidae; genus Pelmatolapia; species Pelmatolapia mariae. The sequence goes on from NC_086234.1 coordinate 10,600,090, forward strand.
TCTTAATCCATGCCACCAAGAAGTGAAGCAGCTCGAATTGCAATAGAAGGCACGGTGTGTTCCTAATAAGGTGCTCAGTTACTGTGCATATAAGATTTTATATACAGATCCTATTTTGCTCTTGAGATGAATACAGTTTTTCCATTATATTTTTTTATAATTGAAGTTGCAGTTCAGTAGTTTTTAGGAGTGTTTGTCTGCAGCCATTTCCATGTGATGGCTTTTCCCACTGGCAGGCAAAAGCAATTGAAAGTTTATCGAAGCTTATTTCACTAGCAGTCTTTGTCATTGTGAATAAGATCAAGAAATAAAATCAAGCCAAAAATTTGGGAAAAAATCCTCCATCCTTTTGGATTCCAGCAGACTGCTTCTTGTTTCCGAAAACCAAGATCATTTGGCATTATTAGCCTGTCTGTTTTTATATATTTTATACCAAACGAAAATTTCCATCAGAATTATATTCCTTTCCAGTCTCAATGTTGTAATCCCTGATCTTGAGACATCAGAGGAAGTCTTTCTCTTCCAAGAATGTAAAAGTGCAGTGAAAGTGTTTAAAAACCGCAAGCCATTATCATTCGCTATAGTGCAGTAAGCTGTTATGACTTGATGTGCCTTTTCCCTCTGATTGTGTAGCAAGAGTTGGGGTTCACATTATGCTTGTGAGGCTGAACTCCCACAGCTTGTAGCCTCCTCCAGATTTTTTTTTCCTGTGCTTTTAAAGAAAACGTGGCTATTTCAGCCCAGAGCAGCAGGACAACCAGGTCCTCACCAGACATCAACGAGCTGAGTGATCAAGGCCACCTGACCTCAGTCTGTTCAGTTTTTGTGGTTTGTCACTGCCGAAGAGAAAAGCAGAATCAGATTGAAGTGAATATATCTGCTATCCAGACCATCGCCGAAGATAACGAGATACCAAGTGTAAGCTAATGTCTGATTGCAACTAGCGATTAAAGTAGACTTAATTGGCTCATTTCCAGCTTCAAATTTTTAATTTTTGGACCCAGCAGCTTTGCATAATTTACAGCATTAAATGTGCTTTAGTGAAGGTCCTCAGTTCATGCTCTGCTCTTTTCCTTTTAACGTCACCTTCACTTTAAGCCAAATTTCTTCTGGCAGGCAGCTCCTCACAAACAGAAGGTTTTAACAGTTCTCGTTGACCTCATCAAGAGCCAAGGACTTAAAAAAATATTCTGAAACAGCATTTATAGCCATTGAGTCTGACTTTTTAGCTCCCATGCACTTGTACATGAGCTCTTTTTGTTTTTCTTTATACCTCGCCCATGTTTAATATGAGCACCCAGTATTGTAACAGTATATATACAGCGCTTGACAAATTTATTAGACCAGCACTCAATGTAGGGTTGTGTAGTGGTCTAATATTGTGTAAATACATCATCATCATGTACACAGGAGCATTAATTTAATAGTAAATTAAAAAAATTTGTTTCTTTGAGGTTTAATATACCAGAATGCACAAGCTCTTTAATCAGAATGCAGAATGTCAAATATAGTTATTGTTGTTTTTCATGAGTTTTAAAATTCACTGTTTGGCAAAAAAGTAGAAATAAAATAGTAAAGCATGTTATTATTTTAGTGATTAAGATGCCAAATTACAGTTATTTACTTGCAATCCTGGACAGAAAAAATTGTTATAGCGGTTGAATGTTATGCTTGATTAATTTCTGGCTTCTTGTGGAAGTCCAGTCTGCTGGCTCAAATTTGTGTATAAAAATGTGAATTCAATTTAAAAATTCCTCGCTCCTGTTCAAAAAGGAACTGGCTAAAAAGGAAAGAATCCCTAAGACACAAAGTGTTCTCACAGTGTGATCTAGTATGCCTTGTAGTCATCCGCCGAGATGGGTAATTACAAAATGTGCCGAAGAAGAGGCAAAAAATAAAAGCTGACCATAACAGATGTGAGGCATCTCAAGATTTTAGGTACTAGAAACGGAAGGAAGGCCACTGGGGATTGTCATGCAGAGATAACATGCTTCTAGATCTGTCTGAGAAGTTATCCAGAATGAAAACAAGGAGACGATTGAACGAGCAAGACTTAAAGGAAAAAAAGCTGCTAAAAAGCCCTTATTGAGGACTGCAAAAATCCTGGGAGTGCAAACACTGAACTGGAAAAAGCTCAAATGAGTCCAAGATTGAACTCTTCACTCAGCATTGTTGCGCTTATGTCAGCAGAACAGCTGGAGACCGATTTGATGCTACATCCATTACACCCACAATGCAACAAAGTGGAGATCCCATTATGGCATGGAGTTCCATTTGTGGAGATGGTGTGGGCAAGTGAAAATCAACAGTATGATGAACAGGATGGTGTACCAGAACAATCAGGACTGACACTGACTGGTTATGTGCTCGTATGACAAGTAAGTAAAATTTATTTATATAGCATTTTTCATAGATAAAAATCACAAAGTGCTTCACAATAAAACCAGAAATATAAATAAACTAAAATTATAAAACAATGAAAAAAATTATTAAAAGCTCATTTGTATAGAAATGTCTTCAGCTGCTTTTTAAAAGAGTCAGTGTAGTCTACACAACGTAAACACGACAGAAGAGAATTCCACAGCCTTGGTGCCAGTGCCTGAAAAGCCTTATCCCCACGTGTTTTGAACATAGTACATGGGACCAACAGTAACTTCTGACCTGAAGACCTAAGTGCTCGGGAAGAAGCCTGAGGTTTCAACAGGTCAGAGATATACTGGGGAGCTTCACAATGTAGAGCTCTAAAAGTTAAAACTAAAATGTTAAAATGAAACCAATGAAGAGAAGCCAAAACTGGAGTAATAAGTGACGTCTTGTTAGTGCCAGTTAAAAGTCTTGCCCCAGCATCCTGTACAGTATGAAGGCGATCCAAAGCTGATTTGTTGAAACAAGTAAAAAGACCATTACAATAATCCAAACGAGGAGAAATAAAAGCATGAATAATCATCTCAAGTTCTGCCTTTAACACCAGTAGTCTGAGTTTAGAAATGTTTCTTAGATGATAAAACCAGTTCCAAACCAGTTGGCAATGATGCCGAACATCCTTCAGAGCTGTGCAGACACACTGACCAAGAAAAGGATTCTGGAGTACTGGAACTAATGGAGTGGCCAAGTCAAAGTCCAGACTTGAATCCTATTGAACAGATTTGGCATTTAATAGGTATAAAGACAGAGCACACAAAAGTTCCACCCCAAGATATTTCAACAATTTTAACAAACAACATTTAACATTGAAACGCAAAAATTTAAAGTCCTACAAATAACAACAACAATATAATTTTTATTCTCCTGGGTGAGATGTTCAGGGTATGCCCCACCGGCACCAAAGGCATGCCCTATAGTTATAATTTTTAGTTTTAAAGTAGTTTTTGGCAGATTTCTAAAATATTTCTGTTAACAGACGGTCGAATAAATTTGTTAAGCACCCTGCATGTTAGAAAATAAGGAAAACGATGATTTATCCCCCATTTAATTATACTACGCAATCTTCTGGATGGCTGGCTTCAGACTGGGTGATGTTTAACAGGAAGACTCTCCAAAAACAGCGCTGCCTATTTTTTTGGCTTGCCACCATTTAAAGCAATTAGAGACCTGAAGTGGGTGTATGAGTGAGAGTCCCAATAAAAACAAATGAGAAAAAAAATTTTTCACTGGTTATAAATGCCAAATTTAAACAGTGAAATTAGATGAGGTCATTAGGATACATCCTCGGGGTACCAAAAAGTATCTCAAACTAAATTTCATGGAAACGCATCGAATAGCTGTTGAGATCAAATCTAAACCAAAACAGTGGACTAACCATTAAGTCAGCAGAGAGCCTAACATGGCTAACAAATCTAATAAAAAATAAATCTCCTGCTCAGGCATCCTCTTTCCGGCCACTTTCTTTTAGTCACTATCATCCCCTTGTTCCTCTAAAAGCATATTCATCATGTCAAGCTCTTTTTAAGAGAGTCATCTCACGTCTTGTTTTGATTTGTACCTGCTTTTTATCAAGGAATGCTTCAGCATCCCCTTCAATGCTGGCTCACCCATCCCTCTTGCATCATGATAGCCCACTTGAACTCTCCTCAGTAACAACAGACCCTTTGTTGTCGCTCTTGGAGCAGATAGAAGAGACACAAGAGCTCTGCAATAACATATGTGCGACACACCGCTCTAACTGTTAATGAAGAGCACACCGGAGGGAGTGTGAATAGAGGAAATTGGGGCAAAACGAGAGACAAAACGCAGGAAGAAAGTGGGACGTGAGGAGCAGGAGGTTGAGTGTAAGAAGAAGGGCGGTAAATGATGGGTGGGTGTGACTCATCGGGAGAAAATTGAAATCTGAGTCCCTCTTTGAAGGAGCTGTTTACATGTGGAACTTGACTATCATGTCATGCTATCTTTTTATTTTTATCAGGAGTTAAGTAGGCATAAAATTCTCTGTGATTATTAAGCCTTTTTTTTTCTTCTGATGGGGTATATTTCAAAACATCAATCCGCCAGCCTAGTCTAAACCAAGCCATCAATCACAGCAGAGCATCCCGCGGGTGATCCGGTCTAGAACTGATCCATTATTATCTCTCAAGAGCTGCATAGCCAGGATGGATAAATCAATTTTCTTTTAAATAAAGGTAAATAATTTCTACCGCATGAGAAAGAAAACACTAGCCTTTTTATTATTTAATTGCATTACTTGTCTTACTAACGTGTTTGTAAATTCCTGGCACATCAGGCATCAACACTCAGCTGGTACACTTTGCCAGTACTGGGTTTGTACCCCCTTTGCCTTCAGATCTACCTTAACTCTTTGTGGCACTGATTCAACAAGGTGCTGAAAACATTCCTTGGAGGTTTTGGTCCATATTGGGATGATAGTATCAAACAGACCAGGCAACATTTTTACAGTCTTCTGTTGCCTAATTTTGGTGAGCCAGCGTGAATTGTTGCCTCAGTTTCCTGTTCTTAGCTAACAGGAGTGGCACCTGCCGTGGTCTCCTGCTTCTAGTTTCAATGTGTTATACATTCAGAGATGCTTTTCTGTGTACCTTGTTTGTAACAAGTGGTTGTTATTTGAGTTACTGTGGCCTTCCTGTCAGGTTGAAGTTATCTGGGCATTCTCCTCTGATCTCTCAATATGGCATTTTTACCCAGATACCTGTCACTCGCTGGATATTTGCTCTTTTTGGAATATTTGTGTAAAATCGTGAGATGGTTGTGTGGGAAAATCCCAGGAAACAGCCACTAACATGGCACTAACAACCATACCACATTCAAACGCTTAAATCACGTCTTGTCTAGATGCCTAAATGCAGTGAGTTTCTGCCATGCGACTAGTTTATTAAATATTTATAATAATGAGAAGTTAATACAAATTCATAAATTTTGTATAATTTATGAATCCAATATTCAATCGGCTGTGAATACTGGTGTTTGAGTGGTATCCACCATCTCCTGAGAAAAATCACCCTTTCATTAATAAGATGTTTGACTTTCTTGCTGAAGCAGGTGAAAAAGAGACAAATTGAGGGGCACTTTAAGAGCAATCTCCTCTTTAAAGGCCAATGGCTTACTTCACAATTTTAAACATGGTGATCCAGATCAGCACCCAAATTTAATGTATTCTTCCTTAGCCTGTGCAAGAGTCATCTCAGCTCCTAGCTTGGCAGAGAAGCAAGAGTTATGAGCCACAGCCTTACATTTAATGTGCAGGCTGTCAAACCAAGATGATCTAAAAAAAAAATGTTCAAAGGCTGCACAGAATGGCATGTAGAGATGTGTTTTAATTCAGTGTGCTGTCAGCAGCATGAGGAATCTTAAAAATACTACCCTTAAAAATACTCATTCTGGCAGGCTGGATTTGGGGTAGCACTATCCACCAGAGAGAGCAGAGGACCCGGCTTGTTTCAGTCTGCTACTCTCTTTCAACAAAGCAGAAACATAACAGTTCTGCAAATACATGCATACCACAGCCGCCCTGCAGAAAAAGGCTGAGGAGAGAGGACGGGCAGGGAGTGACAAATTACCTCTCCTCACAATGCCCCGCTACAATAGAGCTGCCTGAGAACAAATAATGAATAAATAAAGTTCTCTGAGATCGAATGTGGGGAACAATTTGTGAAGCAGCAGCTTTTGTGTGTGTGTGCGTGAATGAAGGGCCTTGTGCTTGTCTCACAGATTGAAAAGACCACAGGTGACTGAGCACACAAACATAGCAACTTCAACCAGATTTCAGTCCTCAGAGTAAATAGACTACACCTGCAAAAGAACCCTCAAAGGACTCAAAAACATATCTAATCTTGGCTTTTTTTAAGACTTAGCTCTTTAATACAATGCACAAGGTCAGCGTGATACCTGTTTGATCATACCTTATGCTTTTCCCAAGCCCTCCTCTCCAGCTCCCCTGCTCTCCACATGTAATGACGCATCAGAAGTGAAGTGTAAAATTAAAAAAAAAAGAAAAAGAAAAGCATGGAGCACAAGGGTAATCGAGTTAACAGCATGAGGTCAGATTGGGTTTCATCAAAGAGAGGAAGGGAAAGATTAGGCCATTGATTGATGCTGTAAGCATATGTAGACTTTCAAAGACTTTCCTCTGCTCCATCTTTCATCTGTTTCCTTCAGGCTGTTTTTTCCCTGGCAACAAGGAAGGAGTTCAAGCACAGGGCGATTGGGCAGCTTTGCTTCTGATTTTGTACTGAAACTTTCCACCACAAAATGCTCAAAAAGCAAAGATAACCGACAATTTCTTCCTCTTTTTTTTTTAAATTTTAAATCTTGGCCATAATTACTTATGTATACCAAGCGTTCAGACGATCTGCAAGGAACATCACTCATTTACTTTTCAATTTCACATTCCGGTCTGGAAAACGTAAGTTTCATTGCGGTGACTGGGTGCAAGGGAGGACTAAGATGTGGTGCGGCGTGAAAGGAGGAAAATTAATGTCCTCGAAATGAAAGTGAATCAATATGGTTGCCCAAGGATGTGAAAAAGGTGGAATGGGAGCTGGGGAGGCGGAGAGGGTGTTGAAATAGAGTTGGAGCGAGATTAATGGTCGTTTAAAAAGGAACAGTATTCATCAGCAGTCAGCTTCAGGTGCAGAATAGCGTCTCTGTGTGTGTGTGTGTGTGTGTGTGTGTGTGTGTGTGTGAGAGAATGGAAGCTAACTCTGCAGCAGGTTTACATTTTCTCTTTAATTTTCTAACTTCCTCTCATGACTCTCTCAACAAATGGCCGTCCAGCCATAATACTGATTACTTTGCATTTCACTGCAAATGAGCCTCAGTCTGTTGTTTTCATTAAAACTCTCCTCACCTTCACATAAACACAGGTACACAGGTGGCGAACCAACAGCACCACCTGCAGGTTTTTCAGAAACACACCACTGACGTCGAGGAGCTTTAATCGCCCAATTTCACAAATAAATACACATTGTTAACGAAGAAAATATTTTATTACGTTTAAAAATATTCAGTTTCAGCCATCACGTGTACAAAATCATACCTCTGAGCTGTTACAAAACTGCCTCACAACCCTACAGGCTGCAAAGGGGGTGAATGCTCCCAAATAAATAATAAAAAGTGAGAGAAATTCAGCAGAATCAGGAGTCACGCCATCGTGGATACATTCGCACAAGCACAGGCATAATACACATGTGTCTGACTATCACTTGCACTTGTATGTGAGCTGTTTGCGGTGATAATGGATCCACGCTGGAGCTGCAACCAGCCCGGTCAGGTAGCCAAACAAAGAGCCAAAACTGCAGGAAACAGGCCAGACCTACAAAAAAAAAAAAAGAAGTAGTAGAGAAGTGAGCATGATTGTTCACTAAAAGCCTGACACTGGTCCGATACATCAAAGAGAAGCTGAACTATTAGTCTGTCAATTTGAGTTACACCCCAATTACCTCCTATTTTCCTTCAGTCATTTTACACAGAATTCCCTGTGCAATTATAACTTTAATGTGTTCCATTTTCCATTAAAAAAAAACAATCTAATTCATTATTCATTGGCTGATTACTCTGTCCAGTGCTTAAAAAAAATCATCGTGATGGAGAATTTGGAAGTTAAGAACTTAAATCAGCAACAAAAAAATTTGTAATTTACACCAGTTTTTTTTTTTCACTCTGACAGCTACCACACTAGCTTCATGCAGGTTAGTGCCCAGTATCATCCTCTGGCACCCTTGTGTTATATATCACCATAGCAACCTATCATTTCATTCATGCTTTGGAAAGACAATCTTTACTTCTGTCACTACAGAGCATCAGCCTGATGTTGCTGCTATTAATACATGTGTATTCCAATTTTTTTCCTGTTGTTTTCTCTTCCTTTTTTCCCCTTCTACAACACTTTTGCTACTCACCAACTAACAAAGCAGAAAAGTACCCATTTAAGGTCATTTTAAAGGTATGTTATAAGGTATGGAATAATGAAATCACAAGGACATCCACCTCCTCCATTCATCAAAATGAAACCAGTAATTTACAAGTCCGTGCAGATAAGAGGCTTTTGTGAATCCAGTAGTAATTTGAGAAAACCTCAAAAAAATCTAAGAGAGGCTTCGTGGGTAATATGGTTTAAATGGTCATGTTAGTTCCCTGGTCTTAAGAGCAAAAACTGCACTGTGGATAGAGAACATTTCCACATACAGTAGATTAGAGATTTAGTCAGACTCTCTCTTCCAAAGCAAGAAATATTCATGTTATTTGCAAAAAAATGTAAAATTGACATTTGATTCTCCGTGCTGTAGTGGTTAACAAATTAAACCAGGGATGGAAAAGATCCCTGGTTTCAGACCAGAAGACACAAACCCGACCTCAGGGTCACAAGCTCAGATAAATGTGAAGGTTGTGTCAGGAAGGGCATCTGGCACAAAATCTGTGCCAAATTAAACACGTAGATCCATCTGCTGCGTCGACACTTGGGGAAAGAAAAAGTACTGAATGTACCTTCATTGCCAGCTAATTTGCTTACGAAGTGCCACAGCCAGACTACTGACTGAGCCACTTCTTGAGTTATTTTGATCTAAATGATATGAATGTGTTTAGAGGAAATATCAGGAACCCTTTTATTAAACTGTAGCATGTAATTTAATGAAAAACAAGCCTAAACATAAAAAAGTCACATGCTACATGTCATATTTAATTGATATGGGTGCTGACTGAGGCTCCCAAGCAATGATGTCTGATTATGGCAAAATGCCTTGACTCCTTTCTCTTAGTGCCTCTTCTTTGTTTCCTACACTGATATCTCTGGTTGGAGAGACAAGAACATACAAACTGACAAAGGACCAGTGAGATATAAAATACTCTTCGGAGTAAAGGTAACCAATTAAAGTCTCTCTTTTGGTATCTTTCATAAAAGTTATAAAAGCACACAAACGTTTGCTATAAAATCAAAAGAGGTTGTTCAAGCAGTGTTCAAGAACTACAACTTTTAATTGTTGAAGAATTTTTGAACCAGGTTTAAACGTGGACTATAAGCCGACCGATTACTCAAAGTCAAAATGTTTGCTGGGTTAGCTCACAGACTGTATAAGACCTAATGTGAGGATACAAATCCATGAGTATACGCTTTGTCCATGCATAGAATTACCTGCCAGGGCCTATCCCAGTCCAGAGGTATGGGGAATGCTCCGACCCAGGCTCCAACAAGTGTGCAGGCCACAGTGATCTGCAGACAGGTGTCCCACACAGACATAGCTCTGGAGCCGGAGACAAAGAAAAAGCAAGAACAGTTACTATCTTCAACACAGAGACATGTGAAAAGCACGGAGGAAAGAAAAAGAAGGAAAATGATTTCGGCCTTACCCGTGGCGACTGAAGACTCGTATCCAGGCCTGGACGTTGGGGCCGAGGACACAGAGACACCTCAGCGTGGTTAACGAAGTCAGCAACACAGCAAGGGAGAATGTTTCTAAGGCAGATCTGTAAGAAATGATAGGTTCAAGGTATCAACGACAACTACAATAAGAGAGTTATTGACAGTTTTGTAGAAAAAGAATTTTAAAAAAGCACATAAAAAGCAAGCAGAGACAAAGTAAAACACTTGACTTTGTATAAGTGACAGAATCCTTTCAGGGTTTGAAGATTTCTGTAGTTGCCAGCTGTTTTCATTCATTTATGTGTGATCCTTCCATGGATCCTCCGTTTATTGTGTATTACTGTGGTGATCTCTACTCTCTGCGTCTCTCTTTATCAACCTCTGTTTCACAAAACAATAACTCACTCGATCAGTGGAGCTCCGTATAAAACGACAACAGTGTGGAAGAACAGGCACGACAGGAAGAAGTACAGGCAGGAGCGAAGCAACCTCGACAGCTGCAGAAAAAATAAACAGCGAGAAAACAGTCAAACCTTTAAGATCCAGATATAAAAAAGATCCCTTCCTGGGGAAAAAAGATCTTGGTTTGATGAACATGCAAGAGTCAAGTATTCACATTAATTTATATACAAATAAGTCAAGATGTTTTTCTTTTTTTGGAAAGGCAACTTCAATTTTACTTGCCATACCCTGGCCTGATTACTGCCAGACCTGTTGAATTAAAATATCACTTGAACAGAGCCTGTCTGACAAAGTGAAGTAGTCTAAGAGCAACACATTACACAACAATCCACAAACCACACACAAAGGCTGGGCAAAAATGGCATCCATGGAAGAGATCCGAGGACAAAACCACTGCTGACCAATTTTAAAACAAAGGCTGGTCTCATATTTGCCAAATAGCATCTTATTGATCCCCTAAGAATTTTGGGAAAATATTCTGTGGACTAGCAAGACAAAATTTGAATGGGGCAATTAGTGTTTCACACAGTGCCAGGTCGGTTTGGAAAGCTTTTCCCCCTTAACAAATGAAACCCTCATTTAAAAACTGCATTTATTGTCCTTTTTAAAATATAAAACAGCCCATGTGGCACTGCGCGTATCAATTCATCGTTATTAAAGCGTTATCAGCACCTTGTATCCCAGCGTGTGCTTCTTGGCGGGCGGTGTGATCCCGAGCAGCCAGAAAACGGCCACGCTGACCGCGGTGACCGCAGCGGACACCGAGTAGAGCCACAGCAGGTGTGTGCCGTACACCGAGAAGCCCGGTACGAGCACAGCAGGTAGCACCGTCGCCATGAACACCGAAGCGGCAATGATAGCGTGAGTGGACGCCATGGCTCTGATTTCATGGTCCCACATTGTGAAGGCTGTACCGAACTACAACAGGACACCGACAAATTGAACACAAAACACTTTAAACCTCAACGTAACGCCGGATTTGTAGCACAGGTAACATCCATAGATGAATCGCTTGACCTTGTTTCCGTAAACATGGAACCATGCTCACTTCCGCTTTCACTTCAAAATAAAAGTGCAATACTTATTCATTGAAGATGAGGCAAGACAAAGTTCAATAAATGTAAATTATAGTTTTAACAACTTTAAATAAATTACAGACAGTCATGCATTTAGTATATTTTGTTGCTGCCACAGTGAAACGAGAAAGCTTTCATCCAATACCATGGTACTACATATAACAGTAAGTCAACACAGGACTAATTAAAGTGCAAGTGTGCAAAAATGGCAGAAAACAGTGCAACACCAGATAGAGCAGAACCATACAGAAACAAGATGGTGCAATAATGACATTGTGTTGTGCAAAAAGACTTTAGCATTGTGCAATAAGTAGGGGAGACCGGGGATAGTTGTAACATTTTTGACATTTCTGTCTGTAAATTGGAGCTGTTTTAAGGTAGTGGATTCAAAATGTAATGCAAAGTATTTACATGTCTCTGCTATTAAATAGTGCAGCTATTTTCTCTGCAGCACAATTACCCATTGGATGGTATGGTCTCAAACACAAAGAGTGAAATGTTACAATTAACCCCATAGTCTGGGTTAGTTGTAACATATCCTGGGGTGAAATGTAACACAATGAAATAAGCTTTTGAACATTTTTCAACCCCCCAAAAAATACAAATTATGGAATTTTCTGCAACTGAATATTTCATTAATTTTGGTTGGTCTTCCTTGAGTTTGGCCTCATTGGCTCAGTGGGCATTATAACCTACAACTCTTGCACCAACTTTTGAACATAACAATGAAGCTGAAAAAATGTAGTTGTGCACCAGCATCGCAATTCCATTACTTTTTATCATGGCTTACCTTGGTGTGGTTTGCAAAGTGCTTCAGAAAGATGAGGAAATCTGTTTCTTGCACCCATCCTGATTTATTTCCACTACCACTACTTCCTACTGGTCCACCTCTGACACAGTGGTCTGCATAATGTATGTGTGGGAACACAAACATTGGAGGAATTGTGTTAGATAATGCTATTAGAAATTGAAATAAAGTAGAAAAACTTACTTTTTGGCATACAAATTACTTTTTTTCGTGTTAAATTCTCTGTGTTTGACAAAATGTGCTGATTTTTCACATGTGATAGAAGAACTGAATTGGGCATGCACAGGATGAATCACATCATTTGAAACTTAGCCCTGATTGGAGAAATTGGAAGTGTTACAACTGACCCACGTTACAACTATCCCCGGTCTCCCCTACTTGAGGTAATGGAATGTATAAAGGTGTGTGTGTGTGCCAGTCTAGTCTCTGAGTTTTCAGGAGTCTGACAGCTTGGAGGAAGAAACTGTTTCGCAGTCTGGCAGTGAGGGTGTGAATGCTCCGGTGTCTCTTGCCAGAAAGTAGGATGGTGAAGAGTGTGTGTGAGAGGTGTGTGGGGTCCTCCACAATGCTGGTGGGTTTGTGGATGCAGTAGGTTCAATAAGTGTCTGTGATGGAGGCAAGAGAGGCTCCAGTGATCTTTTCTCACTTTGTGCTGTATGGTCTTGCGATCTAACACGATGCAGTTTCCATACCAGACAGTGATGCAGCTGCTCAGGATGCTCTCGATACTCCCTCTGTAGTAGGCGGTGAGAATGGTTGGTGGGAGATGGGTTTTTCTCATCTTTCACATGTGAGACCTGGGCCAATGCAATCGGTCCAGTGTAATTCAATTCGAAGTGACAAAGTAGTCATTGAGACTTTTGTGTTTTTATATTTGTGTAGAACATTTTATAATCCATTTTCAGATCTCTCAGCTGCTCCCTTTATGGGTCTGTGGATCATCTGCCTCCATCTCATCCTACCACTACCCTGCTCATCTGTCACACCAACCCTCTCCATATCCTCCTTTACTACATCCATAAACCACCGTTCATTTTATTATTATTGTGGATTTTGTTTTAAGCCCCTTTTACCTCAGATTTTTTTTTGTTGAAAACAAATTGTATGTTTGTGGTATACTTGTTTGAACACAATCCTTTATTTAATCAGTTTCCCTATTTAATCAGAACATGTGAACACTGTCACATGTAGCTAGATGTGAACCATTATTTATCAGTGAGGGCCATTCTTTTTCTACTTTCACTGCTATAACGTTATTCTGACAGCAAATAGAAAAACGAGATTCTTCAGTGTTCTTTAAACTGTCTCTGCCTGACTGCTACAGTCGCCTACTGTTTGTAAGCTTTAAAAGTTTTTTTATTATTATTTATTGCATTTAATTATTTCACACGTATTTCATACGTTATATTTCACACGTTATATTCACACGTGTGAAATAATGCAGCAGCAAACTTTTAATTTTTAAAGAAAACTTAGAGGTTTTCGTCCACTTTACAGATGAACAGGGGAAACTGCAACCAATTACAGAACAGGTTACTTGGACCCTCGCCGAAGGGCAGTACAACTAACCAATGGCATCTGAGATTTGAAATCTAGGCTTTGACCAATCAATCTCTTGCGAGCTGCAAGGAAACGGAAGTAACGACCGGAAGTTTACATTAACAGAGAAAGCTAAACGCAGCTAACGCTTCTGCTTCTATTTTAACAAACAAAAAAGGACAATGGTTTGTGAAAAGTGTAGGTATCTCGCCATTTTTCTATCACTTAATTTATTTTAGATCTTCGATTCTAATGTCTTTTTTCCCGTTAAGAGAAGCTCGATGATCCTTAGAAAGATGGCTAACGCTATGTGATGCTAACTGTTGTTATTACTGTCCTCACTGTTGTTTTGGTTCAGAAAAACATACCTTCACCTTCTAGGCTTATTTCCTTTAAATCCACTGCGCTGTTTTTGTTACATATGCTGCGTTGCTTTTTATCTCCAGGTGAGAAGAAGCTCGGTAAGGTCATCACTCCTGACACCTGGAAGGATGGAGCCCGGAATACAACAGGTGAACAGAGTAAAATCTGGATTTGTTTCAGTTCAATGGCATAATGTCACCAGTGTGCAAGGGTTGCTGGAAGTTTTGCAAGATTAAATAGAAAGATCACAATTAAAAACAACAGAAAATATATAGCTAATACAACGGGGAGGGGGGAATTAAGCTTTTAAACCAAAACCTGAAATAGCGTTCAGTTAGTGTGTGATTTCTCTTGGTTTTATGTACATTCTTAGGAGCATTGACTTAAAATATTAAGAATAAATCATTATATATTAAGTGACTCAAGGAAAGTAGTTTAAATACGTTCATGAACATGAAGTTGGGGCTTTTAATGATTTCTTTAACCTTGTTGCTTATGTAGGGTGGAATAATTGTACAGCACAAATCTTGAATGACTTAAAACAAACAAAAGAAAAACAACAATATGGTTTTTGGCATAATTCTGGCTGCTTATTTGATTCCATCCACCTTATGCAATCTACCAGTATCACTGGCAGCATGATGCTACCACCAGTCCTTTGCAGTATAAAAGTCACTTCACCGTGGAAATGAACAATGGTGTTCGAAAAGCTTCTACTTCATGACCAATCGTGTGCCTTGGTGATTCCTCGTTTCCGTCCTCATTCAAACCTTGGTAAAGTGGTAGCACATGTAAGTAGTTTGTATTTACATAGAGTTGTTTGAACTGACAATTTTGGAGTCCACAGTTGTTTAAAATTGTTCCAAGAAAAGTACCTAATTTGTGTAAATCTACAGTTCTGCTTCTTAGATCTTCACATAGTTCCTTTAACTTTCCCATTGTCCTGAGTATTGATGACTCCAATGAGTGCTATAAAACAAATTATTTTTGTGTTAGCAAAGCGAAACTACCAGTTGTAGTCAATCATGATCACTAAGGAGAGGTTAAGAGGTTTTGGCCTTGTCAGGTTAAAATACATCGTAGAACATTCAGCACCATTTATTGAAAAACTTATGATAGTGTGTGTATATTTTTGATCCTGTATGTATACTTTTGACCCTGTGTTGGATTAGAGAAAATCCAAACCTGTGCACCCAATTGTTGTTTTTTTTTTTTTTTTTTTAAAAAGTCATTCAAGATGTGTTCTGTACAATTATACCCTTGGAAAAGGAACAGTTGAAAGAAATAATTTGAAGTCCAAACTTACTATTACTATTATTCAGAATGTACATACATTTACTTTGGGGATGATCTGATATCCAATTTTATTTTATTTTATTTTATTCTATGTTATTTTATTTTAAACCAGTGATAGTAACTCAAGATTATAAACCTACAATCATCTCTGACTTTCATATCTACAGGGCTTTTATCTGCAGTTTATGGAGGACATGGAGTGTAACATAACATACCAGCAGACCAAATCACAAACGTCCATACAAGATTAAGATAAGATAAGATAAGATGACCTTTATTAGTCCCACACGTGGGAAATTTGTTTTGTCACAGCAGGAAGTGGACAGTGCAAAAGTTATGAAGGACAATTAGAATAAAATAAAATAAGAATAAATACAGTACACAACTGTACAGAATAGAATAAAAATAGAATACTATATACAGTAGAATAAAATAGAATAAAATATACAATAGGATAAAAATAGAATACAAATGCTATATACAACAGAGTGAAAAATACAACGGTGCCAGAAAGATTATTGCACATTTGTGTTATTGCACATTTGTGGATGTGTGTGTATGATCAGTTAAAGTCTTTGTTGTGGAGTCTGACAGCAGTGGGGAGGAAAGACCTGCGAAATCTCTCCGTCCCACACCGTGGGTGCCGCAGTCTCCCACTGAAGGAGCTGCTCAGTGCTGTCACAGTCTCATGCATGGGGTGGGAGATGTTGTCCAGCAGGGATGACAGCTTAGCCACCATTCTCCTGTCACTCACAACCTCCACTGGGTCCAGAGGGCATCCTGGACCCAGTGGAGGTTGTGAGAACAACCAAGGCATTTATTTACAATCAATTTCCAATAATAAAGTAAACAGAAAAAAAACACTTATTTTTATTGCTAAAAAAAGAAAAGAAGCACTAAGTTACATGTCAAAGCCTACACAAAGACAAAGCCTACACTCCCTGTCTGGCCACAAAAGCTTCTGCTAACATACAGACGAATTTAACCAAACACAACAGAACAGAGCAGGTCCCAAAGGTTTGCCACAGTTCACCTCTCAAGATCACTATAAGTAATCCTGAATCAACATGCATCTCTTAGCTCGGTGACTAAATGGAAAGGGGCACTTGCTGCTGGAGCTAATTACATGGAATTTTACAAACAAGCATAATCCCATTCAGCTCTGGCGTGAGGTGTGAGAGAACTGCAACAAAGACAGGCGAGAGCAGCTGTCTTTCATGAAGTGGCCAAATGACCGGAGGGCGTAGCAGACACATAGAGAACTCCACTGATGTATCATGAGATTAGAAAGTAAATTTCTTTTAAATGGTTGAATATGTTTTAAACATTTATACATGTTATAATGTGACTTTGTGAACTTTAAAGGTTCTCATTTTAGTCCAATTTTTAGAATTTTACTTTTAAAGTTAACCTTTACTAAATTCTTACCACTAGATGACACTCTTTAACCATTAATTGTTTATGTAAGTGCTGCTGAAGTGAGAAACAAGGAAATACCAGGTTTGCCCTGAGATTAGTGTGGTACAATGGTTAGCACTGTCACCGTACTACAAGAAGGTTCTGGGTTCAAACTTATTCTGGGAGCTGATGTGTCTTCCACAGTATGATAATATGCTTGTTAGGTTGACTATAAATCAGTTGTAGATGTGGAATTGAGAGTGAAAAACTGTCTCTGTGGTGGCTGTGTCTGCTGTACCGTGTCTGTCACGCTATGACAGTTGGATAAGTGGTTAGGAAAACACTGAGATCTGGCCTGAGATCTGCCAGTTATGATGTGCTAATCACACAGAACAAATGTGTTGTTATTGTAAGGTGAACTGAGCCTAAGCACTGAGGACTCGATGAAGGCTATAACTATAAGGCTATAGCTTTTTTTTTTGCTTTTTTTTTTGTGCAAATATTTTTATTGAAAAAAGAAAACAACACAGTACTTGCAGTTACCGAAATACAATTAACCTTTCTTCATTTTCATTTTCCTGCCAGTCTTTTAGGATATGTCTCTACCAGCTTTGCACATCTAGAGACTGAAATCCTTGCCCATTCTTCTTTGCAAAACAGCTCCAGCTCAGTCAGATTAGATGGACAGCGTTTGTGAACAGCAGTTTTCAGATCTTGCCACAGATTCTCGATTGGATTTAGATCTGGACTTTGACTGGGCCATTCTAACACATGGATATGTTTTGTTTTAAACCATTCCATTGTAGCCCTGGCTTTATGTTTAGGGTCGTTGTCCTGCTGGAACGTGAAGCCACTGTGTATGTATGTATATATATATATATATATATATATATATATATAAAACAACTAAACAAAAACACACTCTAAAACAAAGACACTTAGAGGAATGCACCCTGTGTATGACTCTAAATTGAATAAGTCCAAGACGAGCACAGGAGGTGGAAGACCGTACCCTCGCTATAGCCTGTTCCCAAGACTCCTCATGTATTTGAATTCCTAGTTCTCCTTCCCATGTACACTTAAGCTTAACATTAGAGTGGTTACTAAAAGACAGGATAGTATCATAGAGTTTCGAAATGGTTCCTCTGTGATGAGGAATAAATGATAACGTAGTTTCCCACTGCTGTTCTGGAGGTAAAGAGGGGAAATTTGGGAAACACTTGGCAACAAAATTTCGAATTTTAAAATAGCGAAACAAATGGGTAATAGGGAGATCGTAACGAGAAGACAAATTGGGAAAACTACCGAAAACACCATCCACATATAAATGTTTGAACTGTTTAATACCCTTGTCACACCACACTGAGAATGTCGAGTCCAAGAGTGAAGGGGGAAACAAATGGTTGTCGCTTAGAGGACCCGAGGAAGATGGCATTACAAAATTAAAGTGCCGTCTAAACTGAAACCAGATTTTGAGTGTGTTAAGAACCACCTGATTATCAGTATACAGAAAGGGTTTTACGGGTAAAGAGGAATAGAGCAAAGCTGGTATAGAAGAGCCCTTACATGATGATAGCTCCAATTTACACCACAAGGAACCAGAAGATTTTAGCCAGTAGCAAAGTTTATGGATGTGAGCGGCCCAGTAGTAGGCTAGAAAATTAGGTAATGCAAGTCCTCCACTAAATCTGCATCGCTGCAGTAAAGTTTTAGAAACCCTAGGTGGCTTCCCTCCCCAAATGAAAGAACCAATAATCTTGTCCAGTGAAACAAAGGCTATAACTTTTAATGTAAAGCTACTCTCAAGAACACATCTTATTAGCATCTGTTACTGGTAATTACAGAAAAAACATGAAAGGAAAGAATAAAGATTTTTACCCACTTAGCTGATATCAATCATTGGTCTATGAGAACGGTTAACTGAGATCCAGTGCTTCCTGGTTTGTTATAACCTTTCTCTTCATATTTGAAGTGGGCAATAAACTCCCCAAACAGCTACCTAAAACAGTATCTGGCACAGAGCATCAGAGACTGGATCACAGTACATTAATCAATCACTGTCCCTGTTGCACGGGCTAGACAATTGTTTTTGGCCAGACACCATGCAGTATAAGTAACATTAGACAGTTAGCACATGGCAGACATTACCAATAACCTCGCTCATCTTTCCTGTGCAAAAGCACAGAAGCACAAAGAAAAATGTCAGTTCAGCAGAATTTATTCCTTTACTATAATCCTGCAGTCCTGTAAAAAACTAAGTACACCCTTACTGTAGGAATTAAGAGGGTAGGTAGCATTCAGGGACTGATAATCAAATCCATTTAGTTTTGGTTTGATCATCAGCAAGTGTGAGCATCTCTATAAAAGAATAGGTTTTAGCAGTTTGCTTGTCCGGAGCATTCAGGTGTATTTTAACATGATGCCAAGGAAGAAAGATGTCAGCAATGACCTTAGAGAAGCATTTGTTGCTGTTCATCAGTCTGTTTATAGTTTGATCATTCTACAGTGATTAAAAATTATTATAAAGTGGAAAATTTTCAATCTTCCCAGGAATGAATGTGCCTGCAAATTCACACAAGACCAGAAGAAAGCCTCTTTTCTCTAACACAAACATGGCAGCACAGCTTAGGTTTGCCAAGTTGCATCTGAACAAACCAAAAGACTTCTGGAGCAAGGTTCTTTGCACAGAAGAGATCAGAATAGCCATAATGCATAACACTGTGCATGGAGAAAACCAAACACAACATATGAGCACAAACACAATGGGGAAGGAGTGATGATCTGGGGTTGTTTTGCAGCCATAGGACCTGGTCACCTTGCAGTCACTGAGTTGATCATAAACTTATCTGTGAGGGCCTCTGTCCAAACAGCTAAAATCTGGCTGATGCAACAGGACAATGATCCCAAGTGCAGCAGCGAATCTACAGCTGAATGTCTGAAAAGTAAAACAATCAAGGTTTTGCAATGGCCCAGTCAAAGTCCAGACCTCTACCTAATGGAAATGTCGCTATGCATAAACACATGCCTGAATCATGTTGTTCACTTAGGTTTTTATGCATTTTTGCTAGTTTTTGTTCAAGTAAAAAATCAGACTGTGTAAGATGTGTTGTTGTTCATCTGATGTTGTGTTTGAAGTTTTTATTTATGTCCTGATCTGCAAAAGCTTAGAACTGACAGAAGGGGCACTTTCTTTTCACAAGTGTAGGCTGAGTGGTGATACAGGACTACCGGCCTGCACAGAAACTTTATTTGTGGTTTTAATGTGATGTTACTTTAATGATGATGCTTGATTGGATCCTTTCTGCTTTTTCCAATCAGAGAGTGGTGGGCGCAAACTAAATGAGAATAAGATGTTGACTTCTAAGAAAGCCAGGTGAGCGCCATCAGGGTCTCTATTTTCACATACAAGAGCTACATACTTTCTCGCATGAAAATCACCATTTTAACTTGCTTATTCATTACAGCCATGCCGCTAACATGGCTAATCAACTTTACTGCATCTGTAGTTATGTGTCTATAATTCTTTCCCATCGCAGGTTCGACCCTTACAGCAAGTCCGGCTTTGCTATCTGCAGGATCTGCAAGAGCTCAGTTCATCAGGCTGGGTCACACTACTGCCAGGGCTGTGCATACAAGAAAGGTACAAAGTCGCACTGCTTATCATGCAGGAATGCTACTGCAGGTCCAAAACTTTGATTGTTGGAATGCATTTATTGCTTTCAGCAGATTCTAACAAAACTGCCTCTCTGCATGATACACAGATCAATACACCGATCTTCTTTGTAAACATTATACTTGTAATACTGCTTTTCTTCACAGCTTTAAGCTGTGAAAACCGTTAAGCAACTGCTTCTGACACATCTACTTATTTTTCTTTTGTTGTCTTTAAATTGAGGCAAAAATGCTCAGATTAGGATGTGGCAATAGCTGGGAATGTGAGAGGACTCTGACCTGCCGGTGGGCTTTTCCCCCTCTTTAATCTATTTTATATCTACTAAAGGTCTTAGACTAGATCTTTGTCGTTGAGTCAGTCAGATCAATGAACGGTCCCTCTTCCGTAGTGCTGAAGTCAGCATTTGCCTAAGTGGTCTAAGATTTAATCTTTCAAGAAGATTAGTTAAACAGTTCAAAGGTAACATGGCTGACAGTGCTAGCTGTTTACAGTAGATAATATAAATGACATAACATCTCAAAAGGTATAGATATGTCGATCTTCATGTTACTTACATGGTCCTGTGTGGCTACAGGTTATCAGGCCAGATAAAGAAGCAAGGGGCAAATATAATAACAAATACAAAGGATGAGTAGGGCAAAGTACAGTGCATGACAGCCCCATTCCCGCGTGGTTCGGCAAATGCGAATTCAACAACAGGGTTACAAAAGAACAGCCTGCTTGAGGCTTGGATGTTTTTGGAAACTTTAACATGAAATTGAGGTCAAATCAGCTATGTATTCTTATAATGCATGGCTATTCAACTAAGAAGTTAGTTGGGCCAGATTTTCAAACCGAGGAATTTATCTGGGCCAGATATTTTTTTGCAGCCAGTAAGCAGCAGATCATGATCAATTTCAAACCCACACAACTGTATTGAAAAACAAGTAATTTTTTATTCCTTTTTCCCCTGTAAATCTGGTGACCTCTCACAAATGCACACCAAAAGGTCCATTTAAAAAAATAGGGAGCTATAACTAAACTATTTTTTTTGCACATTTGAAATAATAATTAAAAAAACAACAACAACATTTTGATAATTCTCTTTCAAATTAAAATAAATATTTTGCTGACCACTCACTTTTCCTGCCATGGATGGAGCCCCATCCGTCACAAGTATACAGACACGCTTCATATCCAGACCATTTTCCTCAAAAAGAGCTGAAATCTTCTCAAACATTATTTCGTCCCTCTAACGGTAGTAAGCCGAGCAATTTTGCATCCAAAAAAAGGACATATATGCACAACTGTGTATTATCAGTTCTGTCTCAAAACCCATCTCCTGCTATAGACGTTATATCAGTTTTCTTCAGGTCATCTAACAGCATTTCAAACTCGTCTGACGCCAGAACTTAAACTCTACAAATATTTGAACTGTCTGACAGGGGCACGTTTTTAATAGCAGATGTCACACTTTAATTTTTTCGTCACTTATCACCGCATCCACCACAGCTAGCATGCAGTATTCCACTGTTTCAGAATCTGCGAAAGGCCTTTTCTTCTTTGCGAAGAAGCAAACACGAAGGGAAGCTGCTGCAGCTCTCTCTTGGGCTGTACAGGACCCTCACCATGGTATTACAGCTCCGGTTGTAAGATTATTAAACTCGCAATTAAACTGTACTTTCGCAGCCCTCTCCTGAGATTGCTCTGGAAAGTTTGTGTAGAAAGTCTGGTGTTTGTCATTGTGGTGCCTTCGTAAGTACCGCAACACACTCACTGCAAATTAAACACATAGGTTTGGCATTTGGATTTGGCGGTAAAATGAATAAGTATTTGTCAGTCCAGGCAGGGTTAAACCGACGGTTTTCATTGTCAATTTTACGCTTTTGGACTGAGAAAGACATGCTGTTGTCGCATCATATATTACGATGATACTTTAATATGTTTACATCACGGTGCATTGTGGGTTAAATATTGCTAGGCTACTAGGAGTGTTGCATTCACAGTCTACACTACGCTGTAGGAATTTTAAATTTTTTTAAATTAATTAATTAATTAATTTTTTGCGTTTTCTCTGTGTTTCTGCCAGGACCACAGGCAGGGCCACTCGCAGGTTGCTTCTGGGCCGCATGTGGCCCGCGGGCCACCGTATGAATAGGCTTGTTATAATGCCTTGGAGAAGTTGTGCTTTTGACCTTCTGTTTTGGCTATCGGTCATTTCATCAGATGCTTCAAATTTTCCTGGGGAAAAAACTTTGAGGAAATATGCACTTCTTCATCAAATATAAAATTTATGCAAAATTTTAGGTCTCTACTGTTATTTCTTATTTGCCTGCCATTTGTGCTTTTTCTGTCATTGAACAGGGAAAATTAGCGAAAAACATGCTTTCAGCAGGACAGTAAGAACTCGCTGGAGAAACAATAATGTTCCCAGATTTTCCACCAGATGCCTTTCGGAGTTGGAACCCTGAGCTGGGGCATATTGCAGATAAAAGGACCTCTGGTCTTCCTCAGGAATTGATGTGATCAAAAAGCATAGTTACAGGAGAGTTAATATTTAACTTACACTCATCAGTTTGATAGACAGAGCTGATGCTGCTGTTTTCTGTTCACAGTTCAGTTCTGCTGCCCCAAAGACGCTAAAAAATAAAATAATGATGCTTGCTTACACCATTTTTGCGTTGTTCTTTTCTCTCTCTGTTGTGTCCAGGAATCTGTGCAATGTGTGGAAAGAAGGTTTTGGACACCAAGAACTACAAACAGACGTCTGTGTAACTGCATGCTGATCAGGGAGAGGCTCCACACGTGAATAACGGACTGAAAGAGAGGTGGCTTTGTTTGCTGGAGCTGTTACAGTGGCCATACGCAGGCCATCTCTAAATACACCACCTGTTATCGCCTGTTTCTGCGGTAAAACACTCTCAGACTTTTCCTGTATTTTAAATTCAGTGCTTTCCTTTTCAAAATGTTAGTTTCTGTATGTAATATATGCTGTGTTGCTTTTGTTATGTGAAATAAAGCTTCCACTATGAGGACATCTGACCGGGTCGTTTTGTCTCCTTGCCTTCAGACATAAAGAGTTTAAATTTAGCCCGTGACGCACATTTGTCTCATATGCCTGAAATAATCAGTTTATTCTGACATAATCATATTTGGAAACGGTCAGGTGTGACCCCTCTGCCACCCCCCCATCCCCTCAACTGCTTTCAGAAAAAGAGGTTAGAGTTCACAAGCTCATCAGTTGATATTTAAAGGGCTCGCTCTCCCCCAGGCCTTCAGCAACATGTGCACACTTTTTTTAACGTGTCCTTATTGATTTATACTGCCGGTCAACAAGATACAAACGGCCTTAGTTTCTGGGTAATCTACAGCAGGTAACTCTCAGATATGACTGATGTAAATGAGTCAGCTGTTCATGGCTATGTTTAGCAGATCTTTAAAATACAAAAAACATTATCAAGAGACAGTTATATAATTCTGGACAGGGGAAATGTTCTAACAAATCCATGTTATTCATTTAACTAAACCCAGGCTAAATGTATATATTAATAAGATTAAGTTAAATAAGACATTAATATTAGTAAATCATGCCCATGACAAAAGAAATATTTAAAAATGGAAAACTGAAAAACAAATCAGTCATGAAATAAAATACAAACTAATTAAAACTATATTATCTCTGTGCCCATTATTCCCACTAACAGGAAATCTGAGTCACATACTCGTACCTGGGTGATTTGGTGTGCCACTTTGTGTCTCCATACTGAGACATAAAGTGGCTCTAGCTTTAAAAAGTCTGGATGTATTCGTATTGTAACCCAGAGGTGATTACCAGACAAAACAACTGCTAAAAAGGAGAATATGTGAATGAGCAAGACTGCTGCACCTCCTGGCACAACGTTCCCATTTATCTGGGCTTGTGACGCCCTGAGGGTGGATTTGTATCCAATCCTACTCTCAAACCAGGGAGCTTTCATGTGTAAGATGAATCCATTAACCACTACACAAAGGACCCACATACAGTACATGCTATTTACTACTCCAAAATGAAAAAATAGTGTCCTGTCCATGCACATATTTTTAAAATACATGAACAAACTGGAACTGCCAATTACACTTTAAAAAGAGAAGATTTCCCTTGTTTTATTGTGTTTGAGGCCTTGCTGGATGTGGCTCATTATCACTTATCATATGTTGACATTCAAAGAGAAAACAAGAGAGAATATGGAAACGTACCAACTGTTAGGGACTTTAGCAGCATGGCTGTAGTGGCAGAGCATCAGTCAGTGGGTCACCGTCAGAGCAGAACCGAGGACATCTGGTTCACCTCACTTTACTGTCTCAGGGAGAGTAGCACAATCACAAAGTCACTTATGTGCACCGATTCGCTTACACTAGTACACACGGTGTCCACAAAACAGAGATTATGAACTAGGATCCACAGTCAGAAACCTGTTAAACTCGTATTTAAAACTATACTTCAATATAATATATATCAGTCATACACCTATAAACAGGCCCAAGTTTAGAGTCTATACAATACAATCAAAGCCAAAAAGCCTGCTTTAAACTACATCAGGAACCGGCATGGGGAATGACAATGATCACAGACAAGCCTATAAGCTATGAGTTTGAGGCAGACTGTAGGTAAGACCATGGGTAATGAACTCTCTTCCACAGGTGCTACTGTGTATTTAAGAAAGGGAAAAAGCTTCATAACACAGTAATAATTGAGGAGCGTTTATAAGTCCAAATCAGCTGAGTTGCTCACAAATATATCTCATTCATATATTAATAAGAAAATATGTTCATACTAGATGAGAATTTATTTAACTTTGGCAACTTATAGCACAACTAAAAACATTTTCAGTGTTTCTAGGCTACTTATTGCCATTTCTTTACTTGGGAACATGCAAATAAATATGGTATATGCCGCAAATACTGCATTTAATATATACCAACCTTAAGGCCGCCTATGTTATCCTGGCAATATTCTTTCATGCTAATAAAAAACTGACTTTAACTACTAATGATGACATAGGCCATGATAATTAACATCTATCTACAATAATATTGATAAAAAAAAAATACAATGAATGTGCTGACTTTAAATTCAGCTTTAGCTTTAGCTTAGCTTTAGCTTAGCAACAGGGTCAAATTCTGACAAGCCACCTATCTAAGGTTAAGAAAAAAAAAAACAAAAAAAAAACGATATAGGCCTTGACCAATCCTCTCTACATATTAATGAAGCAGCCAATGTTCTACCTTGTGCATAATTACGCACCCTTTTCCTGTTGGTGACGCACGCACTATCGATCCTGAAGCTGCCTATTTAATATGGGCGAGCAGCTGCAAGCATCGGACACGACTTGGGCTCCTGTTGAAGGCTGAAGTCACCGGTGAGTCTTCCTTACTTCTTCTTATAGACAGATTTCTGGGCACTTAAAACTTTATTTTTCTTTCTCTAGTGTTTAGACCTGTGTTGGTGCAGAAACAGGGTCAAGGCTATTGTTAAGACTAAATAAGTACTAGCTTCTATTTTGTCCCTGAGATTTATTTCTCCAGCATAAAGTAGTGTTAGTGTTAGCAGTGGTAGCTTAGAGATGGCAAACCTACAATAAAAGGTAGAGGACAAACGTTGATTAACAACTCTGTGCACTGGGATGGTGTAGAAAGTGAGCACAGAATCTCCTCACCAGGCTTCGTTTTGTTTTTGTAGTTTTCCGAGTGAGAGCCTGTGCTAAAGCTAGCTGTGGACCACTTCTTAGTTACCTCTTTTAGTTGTACAGAAATTTTTTTCTTTGTCCCATCTGCTCCAAGTAGCCCTGTTAGAGGTGCGCTTTGCCCTCTGTGGGTCCGAGTCTTCCCCGGTCAGCCGTTAAACTCTGTTCCTGCTACTGTTAGCGAACCTTTAGCTTCCGCTTGGTTGCTACTGCAAAGACTTACTGCTGATGTAGAAATTTAAATCTTTCATTACTAAATCACTTGACTTAATTTTACTTCTAACTGTGAAAGAATGTGAGGAGAATCCAGCTAAAGTGGCGCAGTGACCATTACAGATGTGTCTGAAGCCACAAGGCCCGCCCATAATGCCAAGGCTGCCGCCAATGCTGAAAATTCCCACCACAGTACCCATGAAGAGTCCCTCCAAACCTGCAATCGAGAACAGAGTAACTCCAAATTTTTTATTTTAACTTGATAGATATTTGTAAAGATAGTCAAATGATTTTATGATAAAGTATATTAAAGAATAACTTTAACACTTAATTTAAGTTTATAGAAAGCAAATAGAAAAGTAGAACCGATCATGTCACCCTTTACTGGTTCTGTCAACAGTGGGCAACATTTTTCTCAAAATATATTCGATATAGTGCATGAAGGATTACACATGGAGTGATAGATCTAAACAAATGAAATGTAGGGAGGGAGTATGTGTGTGGGACAGTGCAGCAAAGTGCTCACATGCATTTAGCATGTGAACGATAAATTAATTTTTTTATAATCTGACATTCTTAGCTCTCTCCCTAAACAAAAACAGTGAGTGCAACGTTAAAACAGCTACATTTTAGCTCTGTACAATCATCTCCTCAGTCCTATAAGTTATCATTTTATTCACAGTAACTTTAAAAATATTTGAAGATACATCTGTTAGCTGGTGCAACTCGTTCTGATCCACAGGTTTCTTATACGACTCACAAGCTGATGAATAAAGGAAAACTGTCTTCCCAAAGTTTTACCCATTTAGTAGGAGTTTCTCTATCTTTACTACACTGCTATGTTCTTCTAGTTCTTTTAGTTTTCCTTACAATCCACAAGCTTGTTGCATAGCTTGTAGCTTTTTGGGTGAATATGACTGTATATAAAAATATCTGCAGGAAAACTAGACCCTTGAAAATAATTAAAATAACTGAAACAGTTTTGTGAACTTGGAAAAATAAAATATAGTAAAAAAAATGTAGAGGAAGTTTTAGTATTTGTTAGTTTGGTAAAATTTTACCACAACTTCCCTGATGAAGTTTTGAGGGATATGTTTATTGACAATCTGGATATCTACAAAACTGTGAGACAACTGCTTTCAAAAAGGCGTGTTTTTATTAAAAAAGCAATATTTTAATAAATCCTATTTCTGACATGCACCCTCCAAACTAAAAGTTAACATTTTCAAACAATAAAAACTAAATTGAAACAAAAAACCTGCTCTGCACTTAAAAAAAAAAAAGCAAGACTAAATCAAAATAAAAACGAATTAGTAAAAAAAAACCAAGTATAATATCTCTGACTCTAGCTATACAGGCTAATTTTTTATTTTTTGCGTTTATTAGACAGATTCAAAATTATATGTTCACACATAACCAGTCATGCAGGTTGTGAAGATGCTCTCTGTTATGTATCTGTAGAAGGTGATGAGCAGCATTTCTGGAGTTTGGCTCTCTTTATCCTCCTTAGGAAGTAAAGGCGCTGTTGTTCCTTACCCACAGCTGCTGAAGTGTTATCATCCCAGGAAGGATGCTCTGTAATGCTGAGTCTGAGGAATCAGAAGCTAGAGACTCTTTCCACAATCTCTTTATTAATGTGTATTAGAGTGTGTGGTTTTTCTTTGTGGTCCTGAGGTCTATAATGATCTCTTTTATATTTGTGATATTTAAGAACTGGTTATTGATGTCAAGTTGTGGACCTCTTTCCTGTATACATCAGACATATATACACTGTCAGTTATTAGTCCAATCAGTGTCAAACAATGGTCTGAGTTTTAGATGGGTTTACAGTTGTGTGAACAGAGCACGGAGAAAAGGGCTCAACAGAGAGCTTTAGAGGACTTGAGTACTTAGAGTGAGGGTGGAGGATGTGTGCTTGCCTGGCCTGACAGGCTGTTGTTAAGCGGTTGTTAACAAAATCTAATATCCAGTGACATATGTAGTTTGACCACCACCTTATTTGGAATGATAGCGTTGGATGCTGAGCTGTAGTCAACAAAGAGCAGAGAAATATAACTCATTTGGCTTCATTTTTCCCATTTGTCTAGTGTGTTGGGTGTTTGCTTCTGAAGATTCTTGAAAGGTCTTGTGAATTGTGGGTCTTATTTCATATCATATCTTATTTGTTCCATAGTATGAACACTCCACATACTTAAAATCTTATATAATGTAAATAGAATAGTTCAAACACACAACAGTAGTTGCCCTTGAGGTTTTATTTCTTTTCGACATGAACAAAATTGGACTGAAAACTTTCAGAATGCTGCTTTTGACCTTCCAGGATACTTGTCACAGTGGCCACTGATCAAACAAACATTTACTCAGTACTTCTATCAGCTCTACTCATTTGAATCATTTTACAGCTATAACCGTTGAATTTGCATCCTAAAATACCACATAATGCATAAAAGACTTTATAAATGTATTTATAAAGGACACAAGTTTTGTTAAATTAGTAAAACCAGTGAATAACAAATGTAATAACTTTGCAAGAGCACCTGTGAATGTCCCATAAGAAAAAAAATTAAAATCTTAAGTATTGTCACATTACAATATTGCACTGAAGTTGTATACTTGGCAATAATAATATACTATACTGCCAATGAAGACTGTACAATATCTTCTAAAGGCACCATGAAAGTAAGTATGTTGTGTTCACAGTGATTCCAACAATAGATGATCAGCAGTAAGACTGAAATCTTCACGGCTTCAGTGTATTGAGGTTAGATCGAGAGGTGAAGGTCTTGGATCTGCAGCAGTCAGATGCAGATCCCCTGGAACTCTAGAGCTTTCCACGTGCAACTGTAGACAGAGGCTCAGGAGTGGATGGCACGTGATGTCTGTTAAGTGCGCTGTGAAAGATACAGGAACTCCTCCCGAGTTTTGGGGTCCTCGAGGTAGACTCCCAGCATGGCGCTTGTCACTGTGCGGCTGTTCATCTTCTGGACACCACGCATCACCATACACATGTGCCTGCAAAACACACAAGTGAGCTTATCAAACCTCTGCAGCTCCTAAGCTTACTGGCTCCTAAGCTCTGCTTAAGGCCAGTATTTTGTGTCATATAATGCTATATGAATATCTGTGCAATATAACAGCAGCTTTAAGCTGTACAGATAATAATGTTGAAGGTAGTTTGTGTGTGTATGTTTGTACTTACGCTGCTTCAATAACCACAGCTACACCTTTTGGCTGCAGAGCCTCAGATATTCCAGTGGCGATCTGCTTAGTCAGTCGCTCTTGAACTGAAAACAAAACAAAACAATGAAATTCAGCTTATACGGTACACTAGATGATGCCAGTTTCATGCTGTTACTGCGTGCACACATTTGCCAGTTGCTTACCTTGAAGCCTACGGCTGAAGATCTCCACAATCCTGCAGAAATCAGAACACAAGCAAAGCAATGGAGATTCATTAATAATGATTCAGTTTTTAATAAACACAGTCTGGCATCAGTCTCTGACTGCTGGCCTCTTCTCCAGCCAGCAGACTGTATAACTTGTCATCTGTGAATCAGTCACATTCTGTGAATTTGTCATTCACAGTTCAATGTTAGTGAGACTGTCTCAAGTTCATCTGCAGCTACTGTAACTCTGCATCACTATATTCAGATTTAAAGAGATATTTTAGGACAGGAGGAGAAGGAGACAGGCAGAGAGGCTGTGATAATAATCTGGGATTCCCACAGGTCCAAAAGGATTTTCTCATGGCTCGAGAGCGGGCAGAGTTTAGACTTGTGTCTGATGAGAGGCCTAGATGATGGCCAGTATGTTTAGGCTCTAAGCCTCCAGGTCAATGCACTGGAATAACAGAAGAACGCAGTCAGCTGACACTAACACGAGAAACATACAGACACAGTGGCAGCTGGAGGGTACAGTGCATGTGTGTGTGTGGGCGCGTGCGTACTCTGTTACCTTGCCAGCTTGCTCAGTCCCACCACTTTTTTGTTGGGAATATATCCGATGTGAACCTGGAGAGGGACGACAGCCAATGAGAGCACATAATCAGAGAAATACAGGAGGTCAATATTAGCGGTTGAATGCTGAAATTAATTCACTGAACAATGCTTAATGAGTAAGAAAGCTTTCTTTCTTTTCTCACTCTTTCTTTTTTTAAATGTAACATTTCTTTCAGTCCACACACACATACATTCACATAGACCTACCTTGCCAAAAAAGGGCACCATGTGGTGTTCACATAGTGAAAACATGTCTATGTCTTTCACAATCACCATCTCTTCGTGGTCTTCATCAAATATGGCATTGTTTAAGATGTCTGGTGATACAAAGGCAAACGTATGCATTTAAATTATTTCATTATCTTTACTTCAGTTAAGGAAACATTCATTTGAAATCTTTTCAATATCCTGGAATCATAATAATAATGCTTAATACCAATAATAATTGATCTACCCGTTATTTTGTGCCTTGATCTTTTAATTTTAACGTCTGTGAAGATTTGAAATATCATGATTTGACCAACCAAACGTCCATAAGTAAAAAGATGCTGAATCCTGAGTTAAGTCATTTTGCTAACTCACTCTCTCATCCTCTCTCAACTTTTTCCCAGGTGACTCACCATCGATGGTCTCATGGTAGCCCTTGGTGAGGAACTGGATGGCTTTGGCTGCGCGCAACGGGGTGCGCAACAGTCCCTCCCGGTCGGTGTCCTCCCCAAGATGCCTCAGGATGTCGGTGTAGGCTGCCTCCAGCGCCGGTAAGCGGCACTCATCCTCTGACTCTTTGCGGGATATCTCGTGGTGGCGGTGGACGGTGGACATCTTGTTGTCTGTGATGCGCTCGCTTTGGAACTCCTCTACGATGTCGCCGACTTTTGTGCTCATGGTTAAGGCGCGCTTGGATTCTGCGGAGGACCGAGAAATAAACGAGGATGAAGTTCCGTTGCCCTGCGGTCTTATTGGCTGATTCGGTAGTTATCCTGTTTATGGAGCCTGCCTGGGATGCGCATCAGGCTCCTATTGGTCGGAGTCGTGCGTACGTCAAAAAAGGAATCATCGTCAGAGGGGTTAAACACTGACCACCCCCGCCCCCCAGCAAAGAAGAAAAAAAAAAAAGAAAAAAAAAAAAGAAAAACCGAACTATATCTTACATCACTTGAGACCTTTTTAAGCTCCTTTTAAATCATCTGAGATAATTTGTTCCAGTTATGTTGCTCTGATACAAAAAAGCTTAGTAAGCTCGTGAGGCTCATGACTTCACATGTTTGTTTTTTTTAAGTTTATGGAAATCAAATTACTCAAGAAGTTGTGTAATCACGTGAACTGTCTTGATAAGCCACAATCAAAAGCACAATATGTTTTTTTTTCTGCTGGGAATACACAGCCCAAAATGTCAGAGGCCTTCAAAGGTACATATCTGCATTAAAGATACTTACAACCAGTCTGTTTAACTCTATGTCTTAATTATGAAAAATGTGCATGGTTTGACATTAATTTTGTAATATTATTTTCATGAATAAAATGATTTAAAACAAACAAGCCTTGTGGGATCTGATATCTGATAAGTAATAAATGTTGTTTGCATGGTGATATAGTATTTTAATCATAATAAGAATAACAGTAACTTTATTTATAAAGCACTTTCAACCAAAGTGCTGTACAGCTATTTGAACTAAAAAAAAAAGAATAAATAAAAGCGATAAATAAAAACAATAAAAGTTAAAAACAGTAAGAATTTAAAAACTAAAAGACATAAAATTAAGACATGTAAGATAATTATCAGATAACAGTTATTACATTTATTTACTTTTCTTACTGTAGGTCAAAGGTCACTTTAGGTCAGTGTGCAGATTGTGATAAGTGTATATTTTGGGTGTGAGACAGAGAGAATGGAACAATCAGCAGTGCAAATTGGTTTATTTATCACTGAATTGTTCTGTTTACTATAAGCAATATGACAGCAAGAAACACAAGCGACACATTAGGTAAGTATTGGGTATTTATTAATCGACAGCACATATCACAGAAGAAAATTTGCTGCCATGTTCCCTAAAGCAAGTTACGCAAGGAATTAATATATAATTCATAAATATTTCTGGTTTGTCAAGCTCATTTCCAACGGACTGAGCAAAAGTGGAAAACTTCTTTTATCTGATGAATCACATTTAGACATTTTTCATGGAAATACACACACATCAGGCTAAAGAGCATCTGGCTTGTTATGCCTCTGTGATTACATGGATGTGCAAAAGGGCACATGCCATGGGTAACTTGTACATGTGTGAAGGCACCACTTGATATATAAAGCATTAAAGCGACGTAGCCATCCATCCAGATGGGCTTTTATCATTTTAAGAAAAGGTGTTGCTTGCTTCTGCTTACTGTTTTGTCTCAGCTGCAGTCATTACACAAAACTCATTCACTGCGGCTACTAGATAATAATATTGGCATGCAAACACTCAGATATCCATACATTTCATTTTTTGTTTGGTAGATGTGTATTCCATTTATACAAGGTTCAAAAGTCAAAAACATCAGTATAACTTTCTTTAACTTCTAAAATTATTTTAGATAAGTTTAAAAATGTTAGTTCCAGTTAGGTTCACGCTAGTAAGGTCAGTAAGTTCAGTCTACACTTCAGGGTCTAATATAAAGTATAGAGAGCATGTGCTGTTAGGTCGATAAGGTTTTAATTCAATGGGGTTATTTTTCGTTTTTGTTTTAGTTGAATTAACTGTTTCTGGGTTTACACAGGGCTCCATAGTGTTGTGATTTACACATTTGCCTAGCACGTGACAGATCCCTGGTTCAAGATCAAAATCCATACAAATCTACCAAATCAACTGTGCAGCGCTATCAGCTGTGTTGACCCCTTGTAAGGTAGCAGCTGAAAGAAGCTTCAGATACTCTAAATCAATAGGACAAACTACCATAAGATTAAATGAAAGGATTGCTTCATATTCTTGGAAGAAATCCTTTGCATTTAATGACTGCCTGAAGTATAGAACCCATGGATGTGGTCATGAGGTGGTTTCTCCCCTGAGAAGCTCAGCTAAGCCTTCACTGCAGCCACTTTCGGCTGCTTCTTATTTGTGGGTCCCTCTGAAATTTGTTTCCAGTAACTGAAAAGCATCTACTGATCTATAAACTCCATGTTGAGTTTGTTTGATGAAAATCTGGCAACTCTGATCTATAAGAGGTTAATTATAATTATGTGAGTATATATATTATGTTAACTGGTGTTTCTAAATTGCACATAGATTGCCCAGTGATAGATTGGCGACCTGTCCAGCGTGTGCCTTGCCTCTCGCTCTATGCTAGCTGGGATAGGCCCCAGCACCACCCAGGCGACCCTGATAAGGATAAGCGGAAGAGAATGGATGGATGGAAGTCGAAAATTTGGGTCATCATTTCAAAATTTCGACGTAATAACTTTTAGTTTTAATACATTTTAAACGATTTAATCAGTTTTGAGTTATTTACTGAGAAATGTGAGTTAGAAAGTCGATATTATTTATGTTCCGGTGATTACTGAAGTTTTAAGTCAGGTTAGAAAATGTTTACATAACATTAGTGTTCCGAGCTACTGAAGAAGTAGAAGAAGAAGCGAGCGGCGTTCTTGTCATTTGCATGTTTCAGCGACTTACTCGAGAGTTTAAGATCATTCAACCATCTGTTTATACGTGGTTTAGCTTTGAAATGTCTGCATTTGCGAATAAAAAATGTTCCCAGTAAGCGGCCCCGGTTGCGTTCTTGTTTCTATGGGAACATCTCGTCAACGTAACTTCCTGTTTGGTTCTGCTCTGTGGCGGGAGATTCCAGGATGGCGGTGCAGCCGAAACAGAACCTGTCCATGGACAGCGCAGCCGAGCACGGCTTTCTTAACTTCATTTTCTCCATGCCGGAGAAGCCGGACACCACATTCCGGATATTTGACCGTAACGATTATTATACGGTTCACGGGAAGGACGCCATATTCGCGGCGAAGGAGGTTTTCAAAACGAACGGGGTCATCAAGTATTTGGGTTCAGGTACTAGCTTAGCTGTGCACTAAGCTAACTTCAGTTGACGCTTTTAAACAAGTAAGGGGACGAGGGGTGCCTCGGTGCCTTTACTATTAAGCTAACCTAGTTTGTGTGAACGTGTAGCCAGAGGAAGGGTTTCACAGGTTGTAGCTAAGGTGGCTACTATTAGCTGCAGCCCTAGCAGGTCCTGTACGTTCAGAAGCATTGCCATGGCTAATTAAATGTTGGACAGAGTATGTTTTTGTGGGAAATGATGAGGGATCCTCTTACAGTTAAGTGTTTTCGTTTATTGTCTCAGGGACTTTCAAGCTGTTAACTGCTTCTTTTCATTTGTTTAAATGGAGATAAGTCCTTGAGCTACAAATTTCCTGTGAGGTCACTGACAGAAAAACATGGAGAACAAAAACTGCTTCACCCAGATATTAGATGTTTTAGTCTTTATAGCTAGCTGCGTTTCCTTTCTTCTGTGGTAGTTTTCAGCACACAACACAAAAACCTGCATGACTTGCAACTTTGTGTTGACTCTAAATTTTACACTAGGACAAATGATGGAGTTTAAATACCTTGGGTCAACCATGGAGAGCACTGGATAGTGCACAACAGAAGTGAAGAAGGGAGTACCAGGAGGGTGGAGCAGGTGGAGATGGGTTTCGGGGGTGATTTTTGACAGGAGGGTAGCAGCAAGAGTGAAAAGGAAGGTGAAACCTGTTGTGATGTATGGTTTAGAGACAGTGGCATTGAGAACTGAAGATGTTAAGATTTTAATTAATTGGGAGTGATTGGGAGGATGGACAGGATTAGAAACGGTTATATTAGAGGGACAGCTCAGGTTGAGCATTTTGGATACAAAGTTCGAGGGGCAAGGTTTTGACATGTACAGAGGAGGGATAGTGGATGTATTAGACAGAAGATCCTTAATTAGAACTGCCAGGCAGAAGGGGGAAAGGAAGCACACACAGGAGGTTTTTGGACATAGTGAAGGAGGACATACAAAGCAGATGCTGGGGACAGGCTGAGATGGAGGCAGACAATCTGCTGAATAAAAAATGCCACCTGGTCACATGAGATACTTGTGTACTGAAACCACCAGCACTCTGTGACATGAGAAGGACGCATTACAAAGAATTTAACATGTTCTTGTTGGTCAACAGGGAGTCGCAAGCTGGAGAGTGTGGTCCTGAGCAAGCTGAACTTTGAGGCCTTTGTGAAAGATTTGCTGTTGGTGAGGCAGTACAGAGTGGAGGTGTACAGGAACCACAGCAAGAGCAGCAAGGAGCACGACTGGAAGATTGAGTACAAGGTACTGTGCTGGCTATTGAGACATATCAGGGTGGTTTCTGCTTGTTTAAAAAACAACTCTGGATCTTACCTACTGTGTCTAAATGCAGGCCTCCCCAGGAAACTTGACTCAGTTTGAGGAGATCCTTTTTGGTGGGGGAAGCGGCTCAGAGGGCTGTGCAGGTGTCGTAGCCGTGCGGCTTGCAACTGGAACTGATGGACAGCGTGTTGTTGGGGTCGGGTATGTGGATGCAGCCCAGAGGACGATGGGAGTGTGTGAGTTTCCAGACAATGAGATATTCTCCAACTTGGAATCCCTGCTTGTCCAAATCAGTCCCAAAGAGTGTCTCCTAGCCCAGGGGGAAGCCAACGCTGATGGGAGTAAACTGCGTGAGGTATGTGGGCACGGTAATTACTAAACTTATGTTAAATAAATCCGTATAAACATCAGTCTTGCCTAATGGGAAATCTTTAAACGAGTCGTTCTTTTCTTTAAACCAGGCCTGACTTTAAAAAAAAAAAAAAAATCTGGCTGCATAAGCAGAGATTGTGATGCGAGTATATTGTTGTTTTTGTATGTCTGTTTAGGTGGTGCAGCGTGGCGGCATGCTAGTCTCTGATAGGAAGAGAGCTGAGTTCAACAGCAAGGACATGGTCCAGGATCTCAACCGGCTGCTGAGAGCAAAGAGAGGGGAGACTGTGGCGAGCAACACCCTACCTGAGCTGGACAAGCAGGTGAACAACAGGAAAAAACACAAACATTTTGACAAAAGGTGGTGGTTTGAAAAAACTTTTGTCTTTATTTTACAACAACATTTAGAACTAAGTATCATTGGGATCATTAACTGTATTGATAAAATCCCAGTCATAACAGCTTCTGCCAACTAAATGACACACTCAGGCTGAAGGCTGTGTATTCGAACAGGTCACTATGTGGGAAGTTTGACCATAGCGTCCCTTGTGTGGTGTCATTCTCAGGTGGCAATGTCATGTTTGGCTGCAGTGGTGCGTTTCCTTGAACTGCTCTCTGATGAGTCCAACTTCAACTCCTTCAACCTGACCACTCTGGACCTGGGTCAGTACATGAGGCTGGACAACGCCGCCGTCAGGGCTCTTAATCTCTTCCAGGTAAATGACCGGTACCAGCGCCTCAAAGTTTTCACCTTGATAAAAGCACCAGAATAACAGAAGTGTTATTTTCTCGGCTCTTTGTGGTTGCAGGCTCTGTAGGAACTGTGGTTCTTGAGATTTTCAGTCTCTTGTTGTGCTAGAAAAACAAAAAGATGTGATTTGGAGAATCCAAAAGCACAAATTTGGGAATGAACAGCAAGAAATTTAGAAAACCAGCAATCCTTTCAAATTCTAGTAGCTGTGACATGTTGAATTTTATTGACTGAGCCTGTTTTTTTTCTGTTATGTAGAAAATACGTATGACTATGATAAAAATATTCCCAACGTGTCCGTGCATCACTTGTGATTGATCTGTTATATTCACGATTAACATGCAAATTGTATACTTCAGGGTTCACCTGACGACACCACCGGAGCTCACTCGTTGGCCGGTTTGTTGAACAAGTGCCGTACGCCGCAGGGTCAGCGGTTGGTCAACCAGTGGATCAAACAGCCCCTCATGGACAAAACTAAAATAGAGGAGAGGTAATACAGTGATGATGGAGGGTTTCTGTACCTTCAACAAATCCAACTTAGCAATATGCCAGGTCTGTAGGCGATAAGACCTCCTAGTCAAACATCTTTAGCTTAACAGTCATTATACATTTAAAGGAGGCATTTAAGGGAATAGAAGTATGGTATTATGAATCAGCCCTCATGTTTTTATAATTTGACAGGAAAAGTCGAAATAGATGCAGAAATTTACCGATATGTCCCCATACATGGAAATTCTGAACTGAACTTTTTTAGGCAAGTTTTCTTGTAATTTCTTTGAGTAGCCTTCAGGAGTATTTCTCCAGGCTTCCTCGAGGACTTTCAGAGGTCTTCTTTGGATGTTGGCTGCCTTTTGTTCTGTTCTCAGTCAAAGATGATTTCATACTGCTTCGATAATGCTGAGGTCTGGGCTCTGGGGGAGGCCGGTCTACAGGACTTACAATTAATGAGGACATTTTTGTGCAGGCTTGACCTGGTGGAAAGCTTTGTGTGCGACTCTGTGCTGAGGCAGACCTGTCAGGACGATTTGCTGAGGCGGTTTCCCGATCTTCATCGAATGGCCAAGAAGTTTCACCGTCACACGGCAACGCTGCAGGACTGTTATCGCGTCTACCAGGCTGTGAGCCAAATACCGACTCTTATCACTGCTCTGGAGAAATACTCGGGTAAGCTGCAGCTGATACACTGTTTACCTCACTCTACAATCTGTTTTGCAGGCTGCACGAATGCTGTCTTGTTTGCTTCATACAGCTGATTTGACAGTTTCTTAATTGTTGTTATTTGGAGTCCAAAGATCGTTGTTGCTTTATCGTGCTGACTGTGTGTAAACAAAGGATGTTGTTTTTCATGGAACTATTTATGTATTGAATCAGATGAATTCAAAACTGAGATCTGGTCTGCTTCAAATCATTTTTAGCTAAAATTTAGGCTAATACTTTGTTTGTGTTGCAGGTAGCTACAAGGTTCTGCTAAATGCAGTATTCCTCTCGCCTCTCAGAGACCTGCAGACTGACTTCACCAAGTACCAAGAGATGATTGAAACCACACTGGACATGAACCAGGTCTTTTCATTTGCTTCAAAGTATTTTGCCCTCCGTTTGCACACAGCCTGTTGTGCATTTGACTTATTTCTTGTTTCGTGTAGATTGACCACCACGAGTACCTGGTGAAGGCGTCATTTGATCCGGTGCTGAGTGAGCTGAGAGAAAAGATGGATGTGCTGGAAAAACGCATGCAGACCGTGCTGAACAGTGCAGCCAGAGAACTAGGTGATTACAGTATATACATAATATAAAACAATAACCTTGACATTATTAATTGGTATATACAAAGAATCTGTTCTCAGAGGAATAACTTGTGACAGATTCTAATGTAATTCTTTACTATGTAAATCACTGCAGTGAAAGTATGGCATGAATATAGTGATAAATAACTATAATAATTTTTTTCTTTTAATTGTAATTTAAACTGTGTGTGTGTGTGTGTGTGTGTGGTTTCCTAAATAGGTTCTCTGGATATTTATGTTAATGAGCTGTTGAACAGGTGTACCTAATATAGTGGCTAATGACTGTGTGTCCTAACTAACCTGGTGCTGCAGCATCCTTGTGAAAGGCAGGTGACGTCCGTCTAAAGGAAGGTTTCCACTTTGGCTTTTATGCTTGAACAGATTGGCGTAACTTTGTGTTTCAGGTCTGGAGGCGGGTAAAACCGTGAAGCTGGAGTCAAACGCCGTGCTGGGATTTTACCTGAGAGTCACATGCAAGGAGGAAAAGAGTCTGAGGAACAACAAGAAATTCACCACGCTGGATGTGCAGAAGAATGGCGTGCGCTTTACCAACAGGTGTGCCTCACCGCGCCTCTAATGTCAGCATCACATGATGCTGCTCTTTTTTTCTTTTTTTTTTGCCATCTGATGATTCACGCCGATGAATGTTCGCTTGCAGTAAGCTGAGCTCTCTGAACGAGGAGTACACCAAAAGCAGGGAGGAGTATGAGGAAGCCCAGAACGCCATCGTCAAAGAGATCATCAACATTGCCTCAGGTGAGGAATCTCATCACATGCTGCTCACTGTCTTCTCAGCATGGCATCGATTTGAACAGCAGAGGAAACGATTGTATCCGGGTTACGTGAAAACTGGAAATGTCATAATTGCATGAAAGTTGCTTTGTGAGACCTTCGTTTAATTGATTTCGTTCACATTTTCTGTAAAGGTCAGTAAAATCTGCAGCACTTTGAATTTTTGCATAGACGTTGAAGAACTGGTGATGTTGCGGTCTTTCTTTTATCAAATACAAAATCATTTTGGAGCCTGCACATGATGCGGTCTCCCGCCTGCGATGGTTCATTTAAGGCTCTAAATGTTTTAAACCGTCAGGTTACGTGGATCCCCTCCAGACGCTCAGCGACGTGATAGCGCAGCTGGATGCCGTGGCGAGTTTTGCCGTCGCATCGGTGTCTGCTCCTGTGCCGTTCGTTCGGCCTCAATTCCGGCTCTTGGACCATGGCTGCAGGCGCATGGAGCTGCTGCAGGCCAGACATCCCTGCATGGAGACGGATGCAGACACTGCATTCATACCTAATGACATCAGCTTTGTCCAGGGAGACAAGAGCTTCTATATCATAACAGGTGAAAAATAAGCACAGATTAAGTCAAGGGTGGATTTAAAGGCAAATTCTCCCATGTGGGCTCTCTGGCTGTCATTGATGATGAGACCCATCACTGTAAAAATCAGCCCTATGTCGTAATAAATGCAGCTTTTATTAAGTGTTGGAAGTACCTCGATAATCATTATACGTTTTCCAAACCTTTGCAGGGCCAAATATGGGTGGCAAGTCCACCTTTATCCGGCAGGTGGGTGTGATCGCATTGATGGCTCAGATTGGTTGCTTTGTGCCATGCGAGAAGGCGGAGCTTAGCGTGGTTGACAGCATCCTGGCAAGGGTGGGTGCAGGAGACAGCCAGGTGAAAGGAGTTTCCACCTTTATGTCCGAGATGCTAGAGACGGCCGCCATTCTGCGGTAAGAACAGACGAGCTTCATTAATAGTTATACAAATAACTGATGAGCGGATACGGGAAGATTTTCTCATTGTCTGTGTTGTTGTTACAGTTCGGCCACAGAGAAGTCGCTCATCATAATTGACGAGCTCGGCAGAGGCACGTCCACCTACGACGGCTTCGGTCTGGCCTGGGCCATCAGCGAGCACATCGCCTCCAAAATCGGCTGCTTCTGCCTGTTCGCCACCCACTTCCACGAGCTGACGGCGCTGGCAGCTCAGCAGCCCACCGTCCACAACCTGCACGTCACAGCCCTGACGTCGCACAACACGCTCACAATGCTGTACAGAGTCAAGCCAGGTCAGCATGCAGCACGTGGTTTCGCTCGGGGTTAACGCAGCTTTGTGCTTTTAAAAAATATTAATCTCAACAAATGATTATGATCAGCCCAGAGCGCCTTTAGAGTGATCCGTCTCTGTCTTCAGGCGTGTGTGACCAGAGTTTTGGAATCCACGTGGCCGAGTTGGCTTGCTTCCCGCCGTCAGTGCTGGCCGCTGCGAAGGAGAAGGCGGAGGAGCTGGAGGAATTCCAAGAACCTGCAGGAGATGAGTTGGAACAGGAGGAGGAGCCCAAGGCTAAGAGGCGAAGGACAGACAAGCAGGTAAAGCTCAGATTTCCACTATTATACCATCACCATAATCTAGACAGAGCGGTGTCCATAGTGACATTTATTTAACATTTCATAAACACAGTACATTGTTGGTACAAATGATGTATTTGTCTACAAATCATCTTCTTTCAGAAGCAGGCATCCGTGATTTAGATGCGGTGCTAGGCGATATAGGGACGCTTTTCTCTTTTTTGGTGTAGATTTCCCGCTGAACCATAAATGGCGATTTTGAATTTTGTGAAGGAGATACTCTCATGGCTTGTTGAGTGATGCCGCTGACCGGCCAATAGGTGGAATGCAGTCTGTTGGTTCCCCCCCCCGACCAGACGCTAAAAAAAGTACCTGGTAACAGGGTCTGCCGCCCAATGGGACAACCATAAAAACACAGTTGAGCCGAGCAAAGTTGGTACTAGTGGAAAAGAGGCATAAATGTGCGTTTGTGCTGCAAACGGAGATTACTAGTCTTCCTAATAATAGCAGATTTTTATTAAAAGAAGTGTAGAGACCAAAAGTCAGGGCAGGGGGCAAAAATAAGAATACACTTGAAGCTGTCCAAGGAGTGAGAGCCTGTTAGAGGGCTAATACAGAGAGTCAGACAACCATTCGCACTCACACCACTAACTGCATGTCTTTGGACTGTGGGAGGAAGCCGGAGACCCCAGAGAGAACCCCTGAGGACAAGGGGAGAACGTGTAAACTCCACAATGAAAGGCCCTGGCCAGATGGTGGAGTTGAACCCATGACCTTCTTGCTGTGAGACTAATCACTGTACCATCATTTTGCCCCATTTCTGTTGAGCTTAGTCTCTGGATGCATTAAAGAAGTCTTGACCTGGATATCTACTGGCTCTGAGAGTCTGAAATACTGGCCTTTGCCCCCAGAGGACAAGTCATCAGACTTCAGCCTATTGAGTCCTACATAGATTAACATTATCTTTTGCACTAGTTTGCCTGACTACAAGCAAAATGATTGCTCAGTGGCACTGAAACAATGGTAATTTCTGACAATTTAGTTACTCACAAGACTTCATGTGCAGTTCCGTTTTATCTCAGCTGTTTCACTGCAGAGCCAGATGCGATAAGAAATTTTCCTAAGCCAGATCCAGTAGCACAAACTTGAATTCCCCCGTAACAGGGGAAATATTAGTCGGATTTTAGAGTGGCAGAAGCTCTGGATCTTTTAAAAAGCTGAAGACGAAAACAGGATGGTGTCCACAGCAGGATAATGAACAACACAAGTCAAGATCCACATCGGACTTTCTCAGAAGGTGCGAGCTCAGGTGCTCAGTCCTTCAGTAAATAAAACTTCTATTGAAAATCTGCGGTTAGACATAAAAGTTAACTTGAGGCTCTCAGAACTAGAAATCCTTTTCTAGGGAAAGTCACCACCCCAAAAGACTCCTGGCTGCTACAAACAGCTCTGATAGTTCCCAGTGTTACTAATTACTGACCATGAAGGATAACAGAACTGTCGCTTTGAGCCCTTTTCCTCTTTTGATGTTTTAACACTGTAAAAAGATGGGTATTTTATTCTCCACGGTAAAGGAATGTAACAAGCATAGCAGTATAAAGAAGAGTAAAAAAATACACTTGTTGCTGTGTTCTTATAGATAGAGGCAGCCAATCAGAAGAAAGTTGACTAAAAGGCAGCAAAAGCGCCTCGTTTCAGAGAGTAGAGCTGAGGTCCATTCAGAAACCAGAAGAGAGAGTTTGAATTTCTTGTAACACCCATGCCCTGCTTATTTTTCAGGTGGGTGAAAACCTGATCCAGGACTTTCTGCAGAAGGTGAAGTCACTTCCTCTTGCCACCATGGCTGAGGAGGAAGTGAAGGCAAAGCTCAGGAAAATGAAGCAGAAGCTGGTCGCCAAAAATAACACGTACATCAGCGAGATCCTCGCACGCTGCGTTCCTGTTAAAACTGCTTGATTTTTAAACCCCTAGCCGCTGTCTGCTCTGCAAAGTTAAAGTTCATCACTGTAGCGAAGAACACTAGAGTGCTTATACTGTAGTTTTCCAATAAAGGATTTTTTGTCCCAGTTATTTTGTGAGATTGCTCTGTCGCTTAGCCTCTAAGAAGTTTATGTTATTGGCCTTAATGCAGATCGGTGACACCAGTAACTTGTGTGTCTACTGTTGGTCAGGAGGTTAGATAGCTCAGCTCGGGTAATACTGTGTGTATAATTGAGACTAATTGCTTAAAGAGCTCTGATGACTCGATGCAGTATGGCTAATGAAGTTAGTTCTGGTGGTAAATCACATTGAGAACCCGTCTCATTGCAGAAATGTTCACATCTAAATACATTACCATATGATAGCTGACTAACAGTACTTATCTGCTTATCCAGGTTAGAGTTGTAGGATTGATACTGATGAGTTTTGGCACATCATTGTAAAACTTGTTCATTATCACATCTGCTTTATTTTGGATCATATTTTTTTTTTTTTAAACTCCAATTACAATGCGTTTTTTTTTTCTTGTTGGAATAATTTAAAACTGCTGAATTTGGCTGGACGCACAACTTCAGGAGTCCTAATAGTGCCAACATCTTTTTCAATTTTGAGGGCACTGAAAAAAAATAGATTTCATTTATTATTCACTTAGCAAGTGAAAGGTTACTGGTCAGGAAGGGCATCTGGCATAAAACTGCCAAATGTAGCACTAATGCTGTGGCAAGGAAGTAGCTGAAAAGTAGTCCTCACCTTATTTAACAACCTTATTATGGACAGTGGACTCCTTTGCACTTCATAACTTATCCCGACTGACAGTGTACACTCTTCCATATGTGGGACAGTCCCTTAAGTTCAGGTACACAGGTCTTATACACCTCTGTTCCTTCAAACTAATCCTGGTGTAATTCCAGATCCAGCTTTACAGTCTGCAAAAAGTACTCATTACTGTGGCTCAGTCACACTAGAAGGAGGCAACCTCCTTGCGACTAGGAAAAATCTGTCAACATTACATGCCCAGTCAC
This sequence comes from Pelmatolapia mariae, assembly GCF_036321145.2. Taxonomy (NCBI): domain Eukaryota; kingdom Metazoa; phylum Chordata; class Actinopteri; order Cichliformes; family Cichlidae; genus Pelmatolapia; species Pelmatolapia mariae. Next base: position 10,644,033 of record NC_086234.1, read on the forward strand.
AGTAGCTGCAGAGACTGGGCAACCAAAGGTGGTCACCATCCACCTCTGGGTGACCAGTTTCGGGTCACCTGGTGGGAGGCGATCTGTTTCCAAATAAACTTTCTAACTTGGACTGATTGCAGTCGGTCTCAAATAGACCGCTAAAGGTTTGGAACTAATTGCTCTTCAGATCGCCAAATACTGCAAACAGTGCGAGTCAGGCTGCCAAAGAATACTACTCACCTACGACACATCTCTGTGCCAAAGACAGTTGGTCTCAGCTGGTAGCAAACTGGCTGTGGTCTTGTTATATTTCTACATAAAAGTGTTGTTACCAAGTAGCTCATCTATCTTGGTTAAATTGTCTATTCTGCAGCAAATACATCACTATTTGTGGAGTTTCCGTTTCAGATCTGAGGTTCTGACTGGACTAATTGTAAGTAAATATGTATTTGTATGTAAGCAGTAGCAGCAATTTTCACTGATTTATCACATTGAATAAGCATATCACAAACAGATATCATGCAGTTGACTACTTAACCCCATTCAGTCCCAACTGATTGCAGACTTTCTCAATCTAGTGGTTTGCACATTTTCCAAACAAGTGACAGCTCCCTGGTTTGATCCCAGGAGGATGCAGATATCCCTTTGGGGTTGCGACAGGAAGTGAATCTGGTGCAAAAAATCTAGCAAATTAAACATGTGGAACTACCTGCTGTGGTGCCACCTCGTGAAAAAAGGACTTTATCCCCATTGATGATGTGTCAGTAGAAAAGGAGTAATACATAAGTAAAGCCAAAACTGAATACTACTCATATGTATTTTTATCATCTTTCTCAAACTGCCACAGTGAGTCTCCTTTGTTCTGCTAATGTTTATTATCTTATATATTTCACCAGAATTCAGTCATGCTCCTTAAATTTGGAGGCTTGTAAGCTAAAGTAAGTAATCCTCTGCTCCAATTACATTTATAGTAAAGGCTGAAAATGCTGTTAAATTGTCAGAAACCCCAAATTCTTTAAATATCTTAATCTCGTAATGTGAATACCAATGCACCCACGATGCAAAAGCATCATAGCACCAGTACCACCGCAGCCCAGAGGGAACACAGAGCTCTTTTGTTGTATGTTTTGTACACCAAATGATTAATGTAGCTATAATTTCGATAGCAAAATTGTTAGTTGCAAGCCTACCTGAAACGGTGAAACTGACTATGTCACACTTTTGAACCGCAATCTTCAATCTTTGAACGCATGCAGCTTTTAGAGAAAACCTGATTCAGTCGTTCAGCGAAGCTCGTCTCTTTCTTCCTTCTGGCTTTGATCTGCGTACAGCTGCAATATTAAGTCCATCACTCATTGTAGCCAAGTTCAACACGTCTCCAAACGGCCACTGGAAACAATCCAGCCATAAATCTGCCATTTACATGAATTACACATAGCAAACAGCAATCTGAAATATCAGCAGCCGTTTCTGATGATTGACGCAGTTGTTCCATGACAATCCAAAACCCCTGACGGGCAACAGAAGACTCAGAGCAGCTGTGAGCAGTCAAATTATATCAGGGCAGTTTTTCACCATCATAACACGTCTCCTCGGGTTCTCGAGTTGCATTTTGTTTTTATAAAAACTGACATTTATTGCAAGTGAATTTAAAGACAGACACCTCTGATCTAATAAAGTTTTATTTTCTTAGAAATGGCCAGTTTCCTGTTTTCTTTTTTTGTCTTTCTAAGAAAGTATACCCTTTTTGGATTCCAACTAGCATCTACATAATGGTTATTGAATACTTCACAATATATTAAGTCTAGATGTTATGGTACATGCATACGATTCAGGCTGCATGAGGAGCCACAGTCACCACGATACACAGGGCTGGGGGTGAGACAGGGGAGGATATTTTTTTTGGGGGGGTGGGGTGTGACTGCAGATTGTCTCTTTAGTTCCAGTTTTAGAGGAGTCTTGACACCTCCTATTGAAACCCTCTCCACAAAAAACACTGACTGCATCAATTTATAAACATATAATCACGCACACACAACTTTCACTGTACACGACACACATTTACACTCATACTTTTTGTACAACTGTGGAGCTGCTCCACATGCCATTGAGTCTAATATACTAGAGAGGGTTTTCTTTTTTTCCTTTTTCCTTTTTTTAGTGTTTAAACGAGTTTCTCTTTCACAGAAAGAACTTCACAACTGGAACGTCTGAGTTTCTGCAGCCTGACAGGCTGTTTGGGCAGGAGAAGGGACGCTAACCAAAGAAAAATAATAATTATAATAATATATAATAAAATAAAAGACATTCAAATACAGTCAGCTTTTTGCTCAAAAATACAAAACTACATGAGAAAGCATTGAAATAAAATCCACTGATCTGAACATATATTAAAAAAAAAGAAAAAAAAGAAAAAAGCTTAAGTGCTCCATCACACGCGCGCGCACACACACACACACACACCATCTTGCTTTTACCCACACACACGCACACACAACAGAGCAACATCCACCCATCCGTTGCCTAGGTACAACTGCCTGGGCAGCCAATAGAGATGGCAGCTACGAGGAAGCAGGAAGTCTTTGACAGCAGTTCTTATGATGACGACGATGGTGATGATGGTGGTGTTGGTGAAGAGGGGTAGGAGCTGAGGTTTAAGAACTGTGAGATCGTCAATACTCGAAGCTCTGCATAACTTTTCTCTTCCTCCCATGTTTGTTTATAGACTGCAATAAGAAACGCTCCAATAAGGAATCTCTTGTGGCCTTTCCGAGTCTTCCCTCAGCTCCACAGCTCCCTCTAGTGAAGTCTGCCTCCACTGCAGCTCGTCTGCCTGCAGGCAGCAGGAAGCCGCTTCCTCTGCAGCCTCTTTTACCTCGATCCCGTCCGAGAGCGCCGCAATCAGAGTCTCTCTGGGTCCTTATGGCTGCGAGTGGATGTGTGTGTGTGTAACTGTGTGCGTTTATGTGTGTATGGCCGTGTGTAATGTCATGTGTCTGTACGCTTATGGGAGAAAATAACTCGACCAGAGGCTTTCAGTTATGTTGCAGCGTGTTGGACTCGATGGGCGGCGCCGAGTCATACAGAGTGTCCGTGTCGTGTGTGGGCTCTCCCGCCAGCGTGCACGGGTTGGACAACGTCCCCGCTCCACAGTCACAGAAAAACCTGAATTTAAGGGATTTAAGCATAAACTTCAGAGACATTCAGGTACAAGAACTACTTGCTTTGCTTGAAACGGAGATGCATTTTTGTCAATATTTAATAAAAGTTATTAAATATTAAAAGAGTGAAAAAAGAAAAAACTAAATCCTCACCGATCGTGCCGTATAAACTCTACATCATGTCCTTGGTGGCATTTTTTGATACAGTTAACACAGATGGCATTCCTATCTGTTGTATTACAGGTGTGACATCTGGAGAGACAAAGGGGAAAATCTCAAATCAGATTAATTTTCATAACAGTAAGGTCAAATAAAGTAATCTAAAACCCCTGCACTAATTATTATTATTATTGTTTAGTGACCTGCTTATTATAAATTTCTAGCTGGAGGATCATTTCTGCCTCAGTTTCACTGTACAATTCAATCTTTGCACCAGGCATAAAAATCAGTCAGTAACAAAATCAGCAAACATCAGTCAAATACAGGAGCATGCTTTAAAGAGAAATCTGGGGACTAGAACAGCAGCTCAGGAGGAAGCCGTCTATAGTCAAATTAAATGGACTAATCAGCTTTCAATCAACTGCCCAATCATTTCAGCTCTAAATAAAGAGGGCCTATTATACTCATTTATTCTTTGCATGATTTACATGCTCAAAGTAATCCCTCTCTCTGCTTAAAACAAGGCATTTTAGCTCCTCTCCTTTTTAGCCAACTTTCTTCTAATTGGCTGTCCCTACCACAGGGCTAGTGTGCTCACAGCTAAATCTCTATGCCTCATATTAATGACACTTTATTTGCATCATAAAGACCCAAGAGTAGAAAAAAAATGGAGTAGTTCTATCTGAAGCCTAAGCTTTTGGCTTAGTAGATTACTCGCACATGTGCCGAGTTAAATTTTGTGCATTGCAGTAACTACAGAAAATGACAAGGAGGGTAGTGAGAGGGTCAATGAAAGGTCTGGGGAGGAATTAAAGGTATCCACACAGGCAAAGACCATGAAATTACAAAGTGCCTTCAAATGGGCACGACAGGATGCCAAACACAGTACTGTCCAAAAGCCTTGAGCCACTCCTTATTTCTTCCCACTGTTAGGAAAATGGGTGCAGTGATTTATTAAAGCACTGACAGAGCTAAGAAAGGTGGACAAATGTATTTTTGTGACTAAAATATAATTTAAGAGGTTCTTTGCCAACTTATCTGTTACATTTAGAGAACACTGGCTCATCCCTTTAGCTAAGTGCCCTTTTATGATTGAATGAGTCATAAGTCAGTGTTAAGTGTCTTAGCAAAAAAGACTGTTGATGGACAAGTACACATAAGGTAAACATTAACAGAAAGCTTGGCTCCTTGGAAGAAAAATAAATGAGAAACAGCTCAAAACTTCCGCAGAGTATTACACATTAGAGGGTTGCCCAAGTAACCAGGGTCTGGAACGTCAACTAGCATTTAGCTATCAGCTACAAAGCCATTTTCTTGGAGTCAGTTGTTTTGTGTGTGGATGGTTCTTAAGCCTTAAGTTAAGGATGCATAAGTTGTTTGGTCCCATTATTTGAGCATCCTCATTGTATGGGTTTGTGTATATACATGACAGAAAACATACTGGCGTGTCTCTGACGTGCTTTACCTGTAGAAGTCGTGCATGGGGTAACTGGTGTAGCTGGAAATCTTGTAGAGACACTGTCCTCTGCTTACCGCCTTCTCAATAGCATCCTGATTATTCAGAATTTTATTATCTGGAGGAGGAAAAGGAGGTTACTGACCAGGTCATGACCCGACTGAGCTACTCTTTAATGCACATATAGCAGCACGTTACCTTTCATGGTGACGTTGACCCCTGAGGCCAGAAAGAGGCCTCCAAAGCGATTGTTGAAAATCTGGTTGCCCTCCAGTGTCGCGGTGGCATGGTTGGTGATTTCAATACCTGGAAATGAGAAGTCGTCCATGAGCTAAAGGAAGGGTACAAATAAAGATGATATCTGCGCCCATAAATCTAACCTGCTGCGAAGCCATCAAAAATGCGGTTCTTGCGTAGTACTGGATGACTGTTTGTGCTGATCAACACACCGGCCTGAGCGTTCCTGAAGATGTCGTTCTCTTCCAGCAGACCTAAAGAAGGTTAGATTTCACAATAAGCTAAATATACACAGGAGCAAAAATAACATAGTAACAGAGGCGATGGTTTGTTCTGGGATGCTCTGAAACATAAATAGCAGCTACATAAGAAAACAGGAAAAACATGTCAGAAGCTCCCCATGGCACCCGCATCATGCTATATTACCTCTGCCCCCGTTAAAGATGCAGATGCCTCCATCTCTGCCATCGTGGATCTTATTTCTTCTCAGTGTGGGGTTGCTGTCTGTCTTGATCCACACTCCTGCCATGGCATTATCAAAGATCTCGTTGTCCTCAATGAAGCCCAGACCTGTTGAATTCAACAGCACGATTAGAGTAAAAAGTATTTGCACATTATTTGGCAGACCCAATGTAATGAATGAGTAACATACAGACCTGAGTTGTAGACTAAAATCCCTCCATTCTGGCCTCCCCAGATTTTGTTGCGCCTGATCTTTGGGTTGCTCCCCGTCCTTTAAAGATGTAATAATGATTGTAATTAATTTACCATATCAACAAAGCTGTAAATATCAAACTATTAATATAAACAAAATGTCTCATATTCAGTGTTTGGTGTATACAGGAAATGTTCCTGGCAACTGATTAAACATTTAAGTTTTTAACCATCTTTTTTAAAGTAATTCTCTACTTCCTCCAATTAGAAAAATGTGTAGCCTGCACAGCTTTTTCCTTTTCTTCTGCTACATCAGTCACCTGCCACATCATCCGCTTAATTTTGCAGTGGCTAGTACGGATATAAACATTAATGCCTAGTTCCAAGTCTCCCAAGTTATGAACTATGTAACTTCCGTTTTAAGTAACAAATTTAACAGTGAGACAGATTTGTTCCCTTTCACCAAAATGTCTTAACCTGCCAAAATTACACTGGAACCTCCATCTATAATTTCACAAAGGTAACAAAAATGTGGTGTTACTGTATATGAGAATGCAAAAGTACTTAGTACTAAGAATACTATGCAACACTCACTGCAGTGAAGTTGCATCTTAATGCCTCAAATACATTTTGCGGCTTCATATAGATATGTTTGGTCAAACATTGCTCCTTTATTGGGAAATGTTGTTCTAATGTTGGTCAAAGATAAGTATTAATGAGTATTTCTGCTCCTGATTAGAAAACTTTTCACTCTCAAAGTCAAATAAAAAAAATTTAATAAAAAAAAAAAAAAGAAAAAAAAAAAAAAAAAGGGGATATGCTTTACCGTATTTGGACACCAGAGTACATGTGATTGTAGATGTCGTTATCTTCCAACACACCGTGCCCGTTGTCGTAGAAATATACACCAACCTGAAGTAAAAGGATGAAAAATAAAATAAAATAAATAGTTACAGGTAAAAATAACCTAGATTATAGATTGGATACAGGAGCAGAACACACCAAAACTGGCAACAACACTGCAGTCATTTGAAAACAAAGGTGAAACACAAACACCCTAGAAACTAAGGAGCAGTGGCCTTATCCCGGTAGCTTTAGGGTTAAACTTGAATTTTCTGTAATACGAAGGCAGTTCACTTCCTAGCAGAGGTCATGTTTGAGATTAGGACTGAAAGAATAAAAACTAAAACTATGGACATCAGTTATATTCCATCAAATCCTCCCATGTCATAATGACCGAGCTTTGATACTGATAAAGCTACAGCTTCTTCAGATTTTTCCTCACTCCTACCTTTATGGTTTGTTCTTTTATAAAATTATCTGCTCTGCTGCCTGTACACATTTTCATGCCTGTGATTGGTCAGATGGTAACAGTGTCACCCCTTCCATTTAACATGCTTGTAGCTAAATTTGGGAAACTGAGTTGACTTATCACCTCTGTGTGCCCACTTAGCTTGATTGCTGATGTTAGAGTAAGAGATTGCTTAGTAAGAGAAGGCCATTAAAGAAAAGATATCCTGGGTAAGCTGAACTTGATTCATAGTACAAGGCCTAGAAGTTAATGATAATCACCATCTAGTCTCAGTTTCCAAAAATAAGCCCCTTAACAAGAATATTCGTGTTCACACAAAACTCCTTAAAAGAATTTCTTCAAATATCATCTATCAAATCATTGATAATAAAACAAAGAACAAAAATACGTTGTTTTATCTTTATGTGATGCCTTTCTTTGTTTTACATGTTTACAAACAAATTTTTATATTCTCAGTGGAGAAGGATAAGGCATCTTTGCTTTGGACGTCTACAGATTGGTAGGAAAGGAGAAAATGTCAATGACTTTTCCCTGAACAGTTTAATACAAGAATTAAATGTACAGACTGACAAATACTCAGACACTGGAAGCTTAAATAAGATCCACTTTAGTTGAGCTTTTACAATGCAGGGTTTTAATATTAAATTTACTGCTAACATTTAAATTAACACGTTTGTTGTTTTACATGCTGATGCTTAGCTGATATTAAAACAAATAAGCCGAGAGAGAATCAGATAATTAAGGTCAGCTCTCATTTTTACCTGTTTGCCACTGTGAATGCGGTTCTTGCGGAGGACGGGAGTGCTGCCTGTCGTCACCCACACTCCTGCAAGCGTGTTGCTATAGACCTCGTTCTCCTCAATCACCCCTTGGCCTTTCTCATGCTAAAACAAAAACAGGTTGTTACAAACTTGTGGGTGTGGATTTTAAACACTGGGGAAATGATCTCAACCAGATATCAGATATCATATCTACCACGTAAATGCCTCCATGCTGTCCATCATGGATCTTGTTATGCCGTACAATGGGGCAGCTGTTGGTTCGAATCTGGATCCCCGCTAAGGCGTTACCGTAGATGTCGTTACTTTCTATCAAACCCCGCCCATCTCCAAATATGTACACCCCTCCCTGGTTACCATTGAATATAGCATTTCCCCTGAAATGAATAAATCAAATTATATTAAACAATTTTAAATTGAACAGATTCAGTATCTTCCACTGCCTTTTTTGAAGTTTGTCATCTTACCGTATCGTCGGGTCACTGTTGGACGTGATCCACACACCGGCAAAGTTATTCGCATAGATTTTGTTCTCTATAAACTGGCCCCGCCCCTTCTCGTGGACATAGATGCCTCCCGTCTGGCCGTGGTGGATCTCACAACGGACCACTGTGGGGTTGGCGTAAGCTTTCACCTCAAAGCCTGCTATGCGATTTCTATGGATGTTACAGTTCTCAAAGTAGCCCTGAAAGCCAGAAAAGACAGCAAGTGAGTTCATCTGTGATGTTTCCACAGAAAAAAAATGTAAGAAAACATAATTTACAGTAGTTACCATGCCATGGTCAAAAGTGAACACTCCAACATCTCTTCCGTGGTGGATGTGGTTACGTCTAATGATGGGATTACCGTGGTTTTTCACCCAAATTCCTGCTAGCGCATTGTTACTGATTTCATTGTCTTCATAAATGCCCTGTAACAAAAAAACAGTACGTGTAAGTCAGAAGCATAATCTTGCCAAACATTTGTACGCATGTGTGTGTGTGTGTGTATGGAGATTTATTTTCGTTTTACCTGTGCATGGTCTGTAATGTACAGTCCTACATTCTCACAGTCACTGATGTTGCAGTGTTTGATGGTTGGACACGCTCCCTGTCCACTCACACACACAGCTGAACCCACTAAACACAAAAAGAGGGAAAGAATTGTGACATGATCTTTAAAGAATGATCAGTTTTATAATCGACTGACAGTAATCAATTCAATTTTATTTATAAGAAATCCAGGAAAAGACTTTAACTACACAAGTGTTTACAGCACACCAGTGCCTTGATCAGCAATAACACATGCAACTAAAATACAACTATGCAGAACCATTTCATATGGAGTTCATATACACAACTAGTGTCCATGAACCAGTAAATAGAACAAATGCAATTTTAACCAGGATTTAAATTCTGTAGCATTACTGTTAAATTCATGACTCTGCTTTGAACTGACTGGTAGGCAACTCCTTTAATTGAGAATGCAGTTTGTGCAAGAAAAAAAGTCTTTGCATTCAATCAACACAGACTGAAGTATCACAAATACAGTAGCTGTAGTGCCTTTGGAAACCCACAAATATTTGCCCCCAATAGTCAATTAGAGAAATAGAAGTACAACAGAAACTGGAACCAAGTAAGAGAAACACTTTCAGAGATTTCTGAGAAGCCTGATAATTTCACTCTCTTATCTCCAAGCCCTCCAATGCTAAATCTAGGCTAACCCGGGACTGATCACTTAACTGAAATAAAAAAAAAAAAAAAAATTATATAAAAATTAGGGATACATCTGTGATTTCAAATCACAGAAAATCTCGGCTCAGACCAGAAGATACACAAAAACAAAAGGTTCCACAACATCATGTAAAAATAGTTCAGTCCTGTAGAAAACACTACATTCGTGAAGCTGAATATTCACATGCCAACAAGGCGCATGCCGAGTCCTGCTTTCAATAGGTCGTCCAGGGTCAGGAGTACGTCCCTATAACCTGTAACAAGGAGGTTTAATTGTGTGAAATACCTGTACACGTGGAGCGGATAACGCAGTGGTCGATGTTAGGGCTACAGTTCACCGTGATCTCCAGACAGTGGTGGGCGTTATGGTGCTGCGCTGACTTGTCATCAGGATTAAACTGAGGAGAGAAAAGCAGCAGAATTTAGAACGAGCCACGATTACTGACAACACATTGAGCTTCTGTCCTCCCACAACATCCACACTGGACTCCTCCTACTGGAGGCATTAGTGCAAGTAATACTTGAAGCTCATAACAGGATATTTCAAAGCACCTTAAAACATCCTGTTATGATACAATACTTGCGCTTTTTTAACGCAGAAAGGACAAAATACGTCTGCCATATTTTTCTCAAGATATACAATTTCTTGTAGCCAATTTAATCTTTAATAATAAATCACCAAATACACAAAGATGCTGTGCCTCAAATTACACACTTCCACTATCTCAGGTGCATAAGTCAGGGTTATAGAAACTAGAGAAGTAGAGAGAGCCTCCGGAAATCATATTGCTCTCCCACCTTCTTTCTAAAAAACATCAGTTAATTAGCAGCTAATCAATGAAAAGACATCAGTCACACACAAGGCCATAACTTTCCACTTTGTAAAGCATTTCTCATGATCCCTTTCCCAATTAACCAAGCTGTAGATGACTGTGAGGATCTCATAATTATCATTACAGGGTCCATGTTGTTTGTTATTAAACTAATGTGATTTTTGCTCAAGTACATGTTCTATTCAAGCCACAGAGACTCCCAGGAGTTTCAATTAAGGAAGTAATTTTGTCCTTAAGTATGAATGAACAGATCAGAGACTAAGCTGGACTCTCAAGCACAGACTACATAACCTAACAACAGAGCATTGTGATGGCACTAAAGGACAATCTTGGATACCCAATCACTCTTTAAGTGTAAAAGCTGAGACATACAGTTACCTTGATGGTCATGTATCCCACATACGCATCCTCTGAGCCCTCCATGAAGACGAACGTTGAGTCTCTTGTGTTCTCTATTATCACCTTGTCTGCTACTTTATTAGGAGCTGAGGGGAAAGTATAGAACAATGATTAACACCCTCATTCAGCTAGGTCCAGTTCATGCACAGCAATGAAGTCTTTTACAATTGAAGCATAGATTTCGAAGTTCATTTAAGCAATTACATTTTGTTTTTCTCCCCACAGCCTCAAAAGCAACTCTAACTACTACAAATACATGCATTATTTTTAATACTTGGAAGTGAAATCAATGGCTGCCTCAAGTCTGTAAACCAAACGTCATCAAATGTTGAAATATTTTGCCACTCCTTTCCTGCAGCCACCTTTAAATGATAGCACTGTGAGGATCCTTCTGCCATTAACAGGTGAAAGAAAGAAAGATCCCCATGGGGAAATTCCTCTCTGCATTTAACCCTCTCACTGAGTGATTGGGCCCCACTGGGCGCCCGGGCAGCAGTGTGTAGGGACTGTACCTTACTCAGGGTACCTCAGGGTAGCAGTTCAGTGGATTCAAACCACCGACCTTCTGATCATGGGGCCACCACTCTACCTACTGAGCTATCCCTGCCCCCTGAAAAGCATGCTCAGTTGAGCTGAGGTCTTGTGACTGACTGACATTTAGAAACATTACATTTCTTTGCTTTACGCTGATCACGGATTCCTTTCACAGTATTGTTGGCTCACCTTATCAGTTTTACAGCACTGAGTGAACAGAAAATACTACTCTGCACACATCAGCATGCGTTCTGCTATTTCTGTCAGCAGTAACATAATAAACACCAGTGACCTGGTTCTATAGGAAGTCACACAGATCAATGCTGTAACATTGCCTTCTTAATGTTTAAAAGATTAAATGGCATTTGCTTTGGATCATTAGCATTTCCTTTCCTTCTCCATACTCTCAAATTTTTGGCAACTAATTTTTGGTTCAAAGAGTGATTTGATTCAACGACTCTTCTATAGAAACGGAACAAATAAAAAGAAAACAAAGAGATGGGTTAGGGAAGATTGAGTGAAAACATAGCATGTATAGGTTCTGAAAATATCTCACTTTTGCTTGAGTTAACGGCTGTACTCCTCCTCTGACTAGCACTCCAAGCAGCCGCATTCACACAGGTAACAAGGCAAAACTTTGCTCTGGCACTTTAGTCTGAACACTGCTTTAAAGCAGCAAAATATTTACATCTTCTTAAATCTCGTGGTTTTCCATAAGAAAGATGTTGCTTGATTAAAAGCTGACTACTTCCTCAATAGTGTTACTGATGTAGCACCAAATCTCAACAATAGTCATCTCAAGGCTCTTAAAATTGCAAGTTAAAGACGCTACAGTATTTTGAAGAAAATGCCAACAATCAAACAACTGCTGATGAGCAACCATCCTCTGATTCTGCGATGGGAAAACTCCCTTTTAACAAGGAGAAACCTCCAGCAGAACCAGCTTCAGAGAAGGGCAACCATCTGCTACACTCAGTTGGAGGTTTGAGGATAAGAGAAGAAAAATAAGATGGGACAAAACAGACTATGATGTGTCTCTTCTGGCTTTATGGATAGACAAAGCTGTGTATTGTTTGCACAGCAATGAAAATGTATGCTCTGCCTTCTAATATTACTGCATAAGGGTTCTGTGAACCAGGAACTCCATATTTAACTGTAATGTGTGAAAAACACTCCCCATCTATACACCCCCCCAAAACCCCCCCAAAACTCAGATGGATGCGATTCAAATCACTCCATTTCTTTAATAACAATATAGTGTTTGAGTTTTTTTAGCAAAATATACTGGTCAGTGTCATCTGAGGTCTAACAAGACATGCACGGAGACCCATACGCTGTCAGAGACCACAACATCATACTTAGCTTTCACTAGCAGTTTCTTTACTATAATGAATTCTGAAACCTAACTGAGACAATTCTGTTTCATGTTTCTACCATCCACTTAAGTGGTTGTTTTGGCCCCTGTTGTATTGCTGAGTTCAGCAGTGTAATTCTTATTTGTATGGAGGTACTTAAAACAAAAAAATCAAAACAAAAAACCCCAACAAGTCAGCAGTTACCAGATAATCAAATGAGTTATTAGCCATCTATATCTTTGCAATTAGACTAATGTACTTTCGTCTTTATGTGAGAGCTTTCTAATCTTTGTTTAATGTCACATGGTTTCTTTGTGTTATCACTCAGATGCATCTGGCTATGATGAGTGCACAGATGCATGTGCTTTGGTTTTTTTAATTCAGTCTATAGAAATGAAACTGCTAGGAATTGCAGGTTTAAAAAACAAAAAACAAACAAACAAAAAAAAGCACCTATAAGGCAAAGTCTGCCACATTTCAAATGGTGCATCTGAGTGCTAATGTTAATTGATGTACATCGTTTCTTTTTCATTAAAACCACTCCTTGTTGTGTTGTACAAACAGTGACGTCACCAGAGCCTGTCGCCATTTATACTGAGCCCTCAGACAAAACCTCCACATCAGTGCTGGGATACAAGTAGAAGAAGCCCAAATAAAAACCAAAGTGATTGGGGAGGGGTTTTTTCCCTCTTTTTTTTTTTTTTAAGTTTTCTTCAGAAAGTCTCATCCTTTCAAGCTGTTGCAACATCCCTCCCTGTATAATCTGAAAATCTGAGTTTCTGTGCTGATATTGAAATGGCGGTAAAAACTGACACGATAGTACATTTGTATCTTCGACTGGCCAGCTAAGCCCGGTTACAAAAATAGAAAGATAGCCCGACCAGCCGAAACAACACCACAAAGAGTGGCTCGCACCAGTGGATGTAATGTCACTTTTGGTGTGAAATGCTGTTTCAGAGGGTGACAGCAGTGGGTATAATGAGCTCTGTAGTCTTCTTTCTCCCCCTCACAGCAGCCTAATGATGGCTTTCTTTACTTTTACTGACACCACTTTGAAATGCATACTGCTACAAAAATGCATCAAGCAACATAATAAAAAAAAGAAACAGGCTAAATCTTCCTACAAAAGTATCACTCAAATCAGTCCATTGTCTAATTTTTTTTTTCAGCAAGTGAAAAAAAAATTAGGTACTGTGTAAAAAAGAAAGATGTTGTAAATCCTAAGTGCTTCTTTCACCCTTTGACTCCTCTTGCAAAAACAAAATTACACAAGCAATGTAGACAATGTACACAACTGAAGTGTATCCTCTTCTTCAGAGAGAGGCTGAGTGCATGGAGCAGAGGCATCAAGATAATGTTTTAACTATCTTTCAGTGAAGGCAACTTGCTCACCTGCACCAATCATGGTGATCGGGGATTCGATGTAAATCCACTCATCGGTATAGATTCCAGAGTGAACAAAGATGAGACCATCGAAATGGGCCTCTTGTACCCCACCCAGTGCATCCTCAATGGTGTCATAATACTGCAGGAGAAAGACAGAAAGAATTCATTCATTACAGGTCAGTTTGGAAACACATGCAGATGTTTAAATTAGCTGTGCAACTCAGAAATATTTGTGCTGTGCACTCCATCTACAGTTTTAACTTACCAACATATTCTCTCTGCCTTTGTATCTGCCAGGGTTACTGTAGAAATGTTCAGCAAAGCCTGGTTTTACATGTGCGCCTTTGTACTGTAGCACAGAATAAGAACAAGGTCAGTACATTTTGCTCTTGATCCTTGGACCTCAGCATCAAACGGCAGAGCAAAAAAAACATAAAATTTCTAGGTGTCAAACAATAATGGCGCTACTCAGTGTTTTCCTGACCTTTTTGGTTAGCAATCCTTGTTTAATTGTAAGAGGCATTATTATCTTATTAATAACGAGGAAAAGTGACAGGGGATGTTTTTTGTTTTTTTTTCTTGATCCCTGTTCTGTAAATCATCATGTAGTAAAATTAATCTGAACACCCCATGCAACCAAAAAACCAACCACAAGAGAATGACAACATAGGCAGTGTCAAAACAAAGAGTTATTTGCAATAGATGCAACAACAAGATACTGCAGTGGTTAATGTTATAACAAGCAGCTCACTGCAAGGACTAAGACATCTGCAAAAACCTTAGCGACTATAAAAAGCAAACTAATTAAATTCAACGTGACTTGAAGACCAAATCATACATTTGACAGGCATTTCTTCCTACAGGTAAACTACAGGTAAGAATTCGCTGCACAGAAGTTCTGACAGGCCGTGTATAAGCAGCGAAAAAGCTATCTGCCATTGAGTTTGACCAGTTTCCTGTTGATAAAAGGCACTAGGCAACCACTTCTGTGAAATTCTGACACTGCAGCTTGTTTCCAGAAAGTACTAACACCAGATTAAAACCTTTAACTACTCAATCTTACTTGACTTTAAAAGTAAAGACACTGCACAAAAGGGGTTCAGTGGTCACAGGGCAGACGTACATATGACAAAAATCTGATTAATTACCTTCCGACCCATTTCTGTGCTTGCAAGGAACATTCGTCACAGGCTCATTATTGTTATGAGTCAAATGATATTTATGCTTCTATAGCTCCATATACAAATTATAAAACTTCTAAAATACAGAGATATTGATTTGATTCTTAAATGTGTTTTGCTGTATGTGCAACATGAAGCTGCACTATTCTCACAGAGTGACACCTTTTTTTTTTCACTACACAAAGTAGCAAAATTGTACTGCAAACCCATACACAATGTTCAAAACTCTACAGTGTTTACTTTGATGTGTAGAAAGAAAAACAAAGAAGGACAACATTCACTACTACTACTACTACTGATCACAGTGATGATGATGAATAACTCACCAGCTGCTGGAAGCTCTCCTTCCAGGGGTTTGGGTGTTCATGCTCTTCTGGGCTAACTTGATAGAACCTGCCTGGCTCAGGATGCATCATTGGACGCGTGTACTCAAACACCTCCATGTACAGGCGCTTCCTAGATAATTAAACACCACATTCAAAACATACTTTGGATGTCTGTTTGTTTAATGACTACAATATGCAAAATAGGAACAACGCACTGACCATAAGATTGGATCGTTTGCTAGCTGGCTGAATCGTTTGCAGACGCAAGCTGCCTGACAAAGGTCCTGTTCCAGTAAGTAGGAGAAAATCTTCAAAACGACCTCATCTGGAAGCTTCTGCTGCAGATATTGCTCTGCTGGTGCTGCTAAAAATATACAGGACACACACACACACACACACACACACACACACACACACACACACACACAAAAAAATCATAAGGTAAGATTTATGAGAATCACTTCACTACAAGAACATAAGTCATGCTATTTAATAGATTGGGGGAAAAAAGGAATCACTGTCCTTGCCCAGCTGCAGACATTTAACACACACCTGGCAGGTCGTGGCTCTTACCGGACACACGTGCCCGCTTGGCTCGATGGCCAAAGGCCTCTGTTGATGAAGTTGAAGCTCCCTGTAAAAGGGGATGAGTAGGATATAAACTTCAATGCCAAGAGCCAAATACTGAGCAATCAACGGGAAATTTACTGCTGTGTCACAAAATTATTGCTTCTTTAGTGGAGGACAACTAATCAGCCATTCTCTCCCACTCACAGTCATACACAACATTGCAGTAAATTACTCAAAAAGTGCTTCTGTCTAACCTCCATTGGGCCCTTGCTAGGGCAGGCTGAGGCGGTGGCGGCGGCGGCGGTTCTCTTGGGAAGCAGGGTCTTGCGTCGAAGCTGGTAGGGACTGTTCTGGGCACCTGGACCGGACTCCTCAATAGCCATTTCTGCTGCAGCTGCTGCAGGCGCCTCCTCATCTAAGTAGAAAAGCAGAAACATATTCTACATATACACACCACTTTCAAGAAAGGCACCTCGGTGAACAAAGCTGGTTTATAAAGCAGGGTGAGTCATGTATTTAAAAAAAAAATTACATAAAAAAAAAGAAGATAAAAATCAACATTTTCTTAAGAAATCCCATCTCTTTTTTACCAATTTTACACACCTATAATGTTTCCAGAAATGGCAACACTTTTATTATCCAGATCATTATCGACACAGTGGTGCACATTTAAATCCCATACTGTATGCCAACTGCGCAGGCTAACAGCCTGGGTAATAGCTGGCAAGGCAGACAAAGGTTGGTGATTGATAATGACAGATGCACCCGCTGCAGCCACATTACCAGTCTTATATGTTTAGTTATTCCCAACAGATATCAGTCGGCGTGCATTTGTCTGTAAGGCGGTCCTGTGTGTGCAGAATCAGACACATCTTTTATGGTACTGTCAAATTAAGGGCCGCCTATGATGTCGATCAGACGTGCGGCTAATGGCTAAAAACTGAACTGCGTAGCTGGTAAATCCGCCGTGTAAACAAATCATACCACGGCTAGCAGTCACCGAGAGTAAGGAAGGGGGATAGTGCTTAAATCTGCTGCCTGCATTAGCTTCAAACTGCTGCGCAAAGAGCACAAAATGGACTCGGTGAATTTATCCAATTTCCACCGTATCATCTATCACAGCTGATCTGTGTGGCCTCTTCAAGCTGCAGGGGAGGGGAGGGGGGCAGCTAGTTAGCTTTGCCCTCATTCGCTGCTAATGTTTTTGTTAACGTTACACCCCAAAAATGGCAGTCCAAAGACGCCGCAGATTTACACCCTCAGAAACGGTAGTGACAGCTGGGAATGCACCGCTCGAGCAGACGCGGAGATTGTGGTGTAAGCGACTGGAGTCGATCCCTTTGCCTCCCGCTGAGGTTACCTGAATCTGAGCTATTAATGTAGTAGCTACATACGCATTACGTTAAGCGAAGACAACCCCCCCAACCACCACCTAACCTGGTGAGCTAGCTAGCGGCGTTAGCTAGCCCCAATCACTCAAGCCAAACAAAGCGAGGCCTGGCCTGAGCCATAGAGCGAGAAGCCTCGGTGTTTCCTGCCGAATCCGACGCCTGTAGGAGCGCTAAACGTACCATTAGCTAAAAAAGGAGGGGTTATGTAAAGGCTGTTACGCCTGACATTACTTCGTGTGAAACCTTTAGCTTGACCGTGGAGTAGCGTACCTCTGTCCCCGTTGTTCCGCTCGGGCTGCACCGGGCGCGGCCTCGACACTCGCCTGGGTCTCCTGTTGGTGGCTCTGACGGAGTTCATCTGGGGAGTTGGTTGTTGGAAAAAATACACTGCTATCCTCGACCTCCCGCTACCAAATTTAGCCCGCAACCCAAACAGCCACCCGGACAGCAGTTATTCCCGGTTACACCCAAACAATTGCGATCAAAAACCCGCTACTATTTGGGGTGTAATCGCGTTTTTTTTTCTTCCTCCGTCGGTGTCACAGCTCCCCCCGTTTCACCGCTCGGTGCCAGCTCCGTCTCAGTCTGTAGCAGGAGGAGCCATTAACCCACACGGGAAACAATCGCGAGAAAAAAAAAGAACACAAGGTCCGATGGACCAATAATATTTACCATCTCATAATCTCACCCTGCAGCGACCAATCAGAAGCGCCATATCAAACGACTTGCCAAAACCTTTCTGTTGGGGTTCGGAGTCGGTCAAGCGGCGATTTGATCATTGCAGGACACGTCAAGGGGCTGTACAAGCGTCACGTAAGTGTATTTTACGGGTTAATTGTAAACCAAACACACAAAACTGGACTTAACTGCAAAAAGAAAAGCTATTAAAAAGGAATTTGTGTAAAAATATCTGATATGGGCTGATGTTCTGGTGGAAAATATGAGTCAGTTGAGAGATGTGTTTGTATTTATATGGAAATTATGATCAATTAGGAATTTTTCTAAATAAAAGTCAAACTTTAGGAATTCAATATTTTTTTGATTTCACTACACACACAAAAAACATTAGTAAATTAGCTTTTTGGAAAAATTGGTTATTAATTAAAAGTTTTAAACCAATGCGCAGTTAGTTTTATTAATTTTATTGGTGCATTTTTATGGTGTAAATTTAAAGGCAGACTGATTGACACTTTTTTCTTTTGCATCCATAAATTCAAGTACAATTCCAGTCACTTTACATTGCAGCCACATTTCTAAGCCCACTGGAATTGAGTGAATGGACACTGACCCCAAACCAAATTACAGATTTTGAGTGGAATACAACTTTAACGCTTTAACTTGTATATTTATTATGCACGACGACCACCAGAGGGCATTGTTTATCTGCCAACGATTAGTCTTGAACTTGAAGGCTTTATACTGAGGGTGTTTTGTTATACCATCTCCAGTGCTGTCTAGAGAAGATCTCAGAGAGCATAACGGCATGTCTTTCGGTATTGCAACACTCACTTTTTTTAGTGCACATAAATTTGAGTGCAAATGCATTAAAATGATCTATCTTTTATTTGAAAAACTATATGATATGATATAAAAATGAAGAAGAAATACAGTGTATGTAGGGGACAGGTAACTGTCTGATGAGCATTAATCCTCATGCGGGACTTGATATAATCTTTTATGAAAATTTGGAAAAAATTATTTATTTATTTTTGTCATAAGACAACATCGAGTAAAATTTGTAGGATCTATTGAGACTGGTGATTTTATTTGGACTTTTGTGCACACAGATGTAGGTAAACTCACCAGAAATCTAGCCCCAGTAGCATCACCTGGTGGTGAAAATGTATAATTGCACCCTAACTTTGAATGTTGGCATGTAGGAGGCAGTGTATCCATATCAATGAGATGGTCTTGGATTCCTTCTTGCAGCTGCAGCCTTGAGAGTGTGGGTTGCTATTGTGTGTGTGTGTGTGTGTGTGTGTGTGTGTGTGTGTGTGTGTGTGTGTGTGTGTGTGTGTGTGTGTGTGCACGCACACAGCTTATCTAGCTGCCATATCCATCTCCTCGTAATAAGCAGAAAGAGCAGCTGCGTACCTCTCCTCCTACGCCCACCCACCCACTTTGCTGCACAGAGCAGAGGTTGGGAGGGTCACTTTGTCCTTGAAAGCTTTGGATGCTCTGAAGGACAGCATTGCTAGATAAAGACAGCTCAATTATTGCACGCATATGTGTGTGTGTCTGAGAGAGAGCTTTTCTGTTTGTCACGCCTCTTCGAAACGCTCACATTCACCATACAAAATCTATTCAAGCAGAGAGGATATAATAAAACACTTTATAAAATAGTGTAAAAAACAGCACATTGACATATTGTTCAGAAAAACAGATTCAAAAGTGACACTTAATGGGATGTTTGTTTGAAAACGTAAACATAATTACATTTCAAAGATAATTAAAGGTCTGTGACTTACAAAATAGACGGAGTTGGTGGCAAATTGTAGACATTGAGAGGTTCAGTAGACTGGGTGTATGAGGAGATTGTTAATCAGCAGGTCCCTGCAGTGTTCTTCTTAATGAATATCATTCAATCACAGCACTGAATGTTGAATGAATATGTTTTTTTTGCAGTGTGCATATGCTGAAATCCCAAGCATCCAACCTGCTTAAACACCATTCTGGAGCATTTTAGTTTGTTAGATTATCTTGGGATGCCAGACGGATGGTGTTTGTTACATAGTAGATGAAGTCATTAGTTTTCTCCCCTCTCCATTCTTTTCTTCTTTTACTTCTAAATTATGTTGCTGAGAACTCCACCCATCTGGCACGTCACTTGAGTTAAAAGGAACCCATGGGTATCTAGAAGAGCTGTTTGACCCAGATTTAGTCCAACTACACTCACTAGCTACTTTATTAGGTACATTTTGCTAGGTTGAACACCCCTTTGTCTTCACACTGTCTTAATTTTGTAAAATAAATTCAACTGGAATTGAGTGGAGAAAACATCAGAGATTGTGGTCCATATTGATGTGATAGGATCACACAGGTGCTGCAAGTTTATCAGCTGCACATCTGTGATAACAATCTTCCATTTGACTACATCCCAAAGGTGCTCTGCTGGATTGAAATGTGGTGACTGTGGTGAACTCCTTTTCATTTTCAAGAAATCAGTTTTAGATGATCTGAGCTTTGTGACTCAGTTTGCTCAGTGACATCAAACTCTGAACCTACTATAAGAATGTCAGAATAGAAATCAAGAGTTATCAGACTAAGCAATGCCCAGTTTTCTTACATAACTTGTACACCTTGATTGTACAGAAGTTACTTAAGTTACTGTTGCTTTCCTATCAGTTTGCAGTCCGGCCAGCAGATTGTGGCGACATGTGAGACCATCTGGCACCATAAACAATGGCACTATCAAAGTCACTTCAATAACCTTTTTCCCATTCTGATGCTCATTTTGAACTTTAGCAGGTTGTCTTGATTATGTTTACATAGAGGCATGTTTAGAGGGGGAGGAGCTTGGAGTGGCATCAGCCCCCCCCCCCCCCCCCCCCCCCCCCGTTTTAGTAATCTTGCAATAGTCAACACTATTGGATGAAAGCTTGGTATCAACAATTAGGAATGTAAGTGAGTATATTTACTCCAGTAATTTACTGAAGCAGAGATTCATTGTACTTGTACTTTATTTAAATGCTTCCTTGTTATGTTACTTTCCGCTTTTGATTCCATTTTATTTTGGATACAGTTGTTATAATTTCATACTCCATAATACTTATTTTAAAGCTTTAGCTTCTTCTTGTTTTGTACATTAATTGTATTTTTTATAAATGAACCTATTGAACAATATATCAGGACTCAAACTCGTCAACAGCTGCCTTGTTAAAGAGACGAGAAAAAAAAAGGGCCATTCTATATAAAGAGTGTGTTTACTTTAGGCACTTTGAATACATTTTGATTATATAACTTGTGAACTATTAAGCTATTTAAGTGCAATTACAACTTTTACTTAGGTTAAGGCTAAATACTTTTTTTTCCACATTGCAAAACAGTTCTCCAAAATTCTATTTAGAGCATTCTGCAGCACCACTTTTCACACAATAAACTTGTAATAAAACGCAAGGTTGCAAACCAAAAATCATACCCAATAATTTCTGTCAGTTTTCTGATCTTTTTGCAAATCAAATATTTAAATTTCCCCCTCTACTGTGTTCTTGGTCTCTGCCGTGCCACCACATTTAAAAAATCTTGAAAATGCCCCAGTTTACGTGTCTAAATGCACTGAGCTGCTGCCATGCAATTGGCTCATTAAGTATTTGCATTACCAAGCAGCCAAACAAGTATACCTAATAAAGTGGCCAGTGAGTGTATAATTAGTTCTTTTGTGGTCATGTTTGCATGGATTGCTGCACTGCATAGCTCAGGTAACCAGGTTTAGACACGCCACTGAACGCTGTGTCTACTTTGTGCTGAATAGTCAATTGATACTATTATGATTGAAACATGGTGATTTATGTGTAACCTTGAAAGAGAGGTGGGAACACGGTAGGGATGCATGCTTTCTCTTGGGTCAGTGATCAGTCTGGAAGCATCAGTGTCTGAACTGCTCAGATTGTGGCGACATATAAATATAATTTTATAAAAAGCTTTAAAACGTTTTGTGACTTGTAGACCTCTGGTCTCATGGCCTGGAAGTCCAATCTTGACCACTTGTACATGTACATCCCTAACAGAGATCTCAGACTTGCACAGAGACAAGCATCAACTTCTTTGTTGAACTGACCCACATCTTTATATGGAGGATCATCACTTCTGTTGAGAGCTGGGTCTCTGGTGCTATTTATTAACCGAAGAGCAGTCTTCAGTGGAAGCCTTCACTGACTCAAGCCCAAAAGACACAGCATTAGATAAGGAGCACAAACAGAAGCAAGAGCATTGTTTATTTTAACAATCACTGTGTTTTGCAGACTCCTGGGTTGAATTGTCAAAAATGAGTTCTCAGCTCTTTTGCCTTTCACTTGGTTGCCTTTTGTGTTTTTTTCTTAGATCTTTCCAGTCTAAGTAGAAAGAAAAAATTTCCCAGGTAGTGATCAAAATTCATGATCTGAGGCATCATTTTAAGGAATTAGCAGCCTGTTTGTATAATACGCAATCAAGGCAAAAAGTCCATACCTGTAAATGTGGGTAAAAGTCAGCACTCTTGTTTTCCATCTAGACTTAGCGTATTGGCCAAGGAATACAAGATAACACGGCTATTCTTTGGAGAGGTCCACGTTGGCTGCTGACACGAGGAACTCTCTGTCCGGTAAATCTGCGCTCGAGTCTTAAACAGCCCGAAGCGAGCTGCGAGGAGAAAGAAATCCCTTCTGAAGTTACGGGTGAAAAAGGCATATAAGAAGGGGTTGGAGCATGAGTTGATGGGGTAGAATAGCACCAACAGTAGCTTGGAGTCTGAGATGGTGATGAGAGGCAGCTTGAGGGCAGCTGAGATGGCGAAGAAGGAGATCGGAGCCATGCAGATGAAGTCTGTGAAGATGAGGACGGCCATGCGTTGAGCCACACGGGTGTCGGCGTGGGCTGGCGCTGATGAAGGCTTGCGAAAGGTGAGGTAGATGCTGAGGTAGCAGCCGCACACACAGAAGAACGCCAAGATGTTGAGGAGGAGAAGACAGACCACGTAGAACTGGGAGACCAGGGACTCAACATCCATGGGGAGGCAGATGCTCACCTGCATGAAGAAATAAAAAACCCCCAGTATTCGGGGGTCTTGATACATAATTCAGCAATATAAACTATGGACTGGCAGGCTAAATTAGCAGACACCTACAGTATTAGGAGTAGTAGTAAAAGTAGTAGAGCAATAAAAGTAGAGTGATGGTTGGTTTAAGAAATGGATTTCTAACAAGGAGTGAAGTATCCCCTTGTAGTAATTGTATCAGCATGTAGTGGCTAAATTTAGCACTCACTTTGCCATAGCTGCTGATCCCAACTGTGGGCAGCAGTGCAGCCAGCAAGGAGAAGATCCAGCCTATTGTCATGATGATGCAAGCGTGTCTCAGGCGAAGTTTGCGGTCAAGTCGCAGAGCATGCGTGATGGTGTGCCAGCGCTCCATGGTGATTGCTGTTAAGGTAAACACTGACAGCTCACTGGCGAACACCTGTAAATGACACACAGACACGCTACTTTACAATTCAAACACATGCTTGAATGAGCGTTGTCACTATGTGACGTGATGTGATGAATACACACCGTGAAGAAGCCTGCAGCATTGCAGCCCAAGCCCATCTGCCAGTCTATAGCATAGTTGTAGTACCGTCCACGTGTGAGCATATCCACGGTTGCAATGACTACCAGGTAGATGCCCATGCAGAGGTCAGCAAAGGCCAGGTGGCACATGAGGAATCGAGGAACAGTCAGCTTATAGTGGCTGCCTGATCACAGATAAAGAAGACAAATAAATAAATATCAGCAATAAAATCCACTTAGCAGATCCAAAGTACCAATGAGCCATAACATTAAATATTAAATGGGTGAATAACATGGTAGCAATGGCATTAGCACCTCTAATGGGGTTGTAGGATATGTTAAGCAGCAAATGGGCAGTCACTTCTTTATTTCGCTGCTTTGGAAACGTGAAATGTGGGCAAGTGAAAGGAAGTTTCCAGACACTTTGGAGTAAACGGTGATGGCTAAACAGCTGGGTTAGAGCATTTCTGAAACTGCATGTCTTGTGAGGTGCGCCTGAGGCTTTTCGAGGCCCATGGCAAAAGATGGCTAGTCCATGTGTCTAATCCCTCAGAATGGCTAGCTTCCCCAAAACCTATGTGCTGCACATGAAAGGAAAGGTTTCAGAACCCACAGGGCATCCAAGCGTATTTCACACAGATATGTGTAACTGCAGACTGATCAGAGCAGCAGAGCCACAGCTTGGGTTCCACCTGCCTTCTCTGCTAACAGCACCCAAATTCAAAATATCTCAAAATTTAAGGCTATTGTCTCAAATATTTAAATTAGGCATCTCAAGGTTTTGATTTACTAACTAAAACTTCTGAGTAAGTCGAACTTTTGAGATACCTAA
The DNA here is from genome assembly GCF_036321145.2 of Pelmatolapia mariae. NCBI lineage: Eukaryota > Metazoa > Chordata > Actinopteri > Cichliformes > Cichlidae > Pelmatolapia > Pelmatolapia mariae. The sequence goes on from NC_086234.1 coordinate 10,668,533, forward strand.
CTCAAAAAATGTAGTTACTAACCAAAAATGTTAAATTATAGCCAAATAAAGTGGAAGAAACATGCTTTCATACATTTTGGTTAAGTTTAGGGGAAAAAGTCCTTGGTCAGGTTTCAGGAAATGGTCTCTGATAAAATAAATTAACTAAGAACGTAAACATTGTATTAAAAAGTTTTCCTGGGTTTACTTTAAACCAGAAAGGCCTGAAGATCTGTCAGTTTCAGTGATGGAGCTGGAGAAACATTTATTTAAGTGTTGTAGAATTGTTCCAGATATAATTGTTCCAGATTGTTCCAGATATAAATATCCAAATACGTTTTTAATTACATAACATACCTAACAATACAAGGAGAACTACTGCGTTGCCCAGCAGGGCGAGGACAGAGATGATCCAGATGAGGATGCGTAAGGGGGCAGCAGACATTATATCTTCACAGGGGTTGAAGTCATCAGGGGCCGGGCTGCAGGTGATGGAGGTGGAGTTAGAGCAGTGTTCCCTGAAGAAGTGTAGGTCATTTTTAGCCTCGGGGTTGTCACACAGTGAGTGCCATCCCGATCTAGTACACAACAATACACACAAAGTGGACAACACAGGGAGTGAACAAACTAAATGAGTTTTGTTTCAGCAACTGCTTGAGCTGTTGACACAGTGGCATTTAACCAGAAATGGACAAATAGGATATTGAAAAGACCATTAAACAAACCAACCCACACATTTGTGTACGTCCATGTAAGGGTTCATCCCAGTGTCTCCCAACATTTTCCTGGCATGCCTCACTTCAAAAGGCAAAAATGCTTCACGCCTAACAGCCCACATTATTATTTAGGATCCAAACCAGCATCAAAAATCTTGTTTGTTATATTTTCGCTTACAAAAGAAAATCAAATTCAATTTAGTTTCACTCCATAGTTTTTTTCCCAGCCTTTTTGCAGAGTCTTTATACCCCACAGTGAGAGAGCCACTGAATTGAAGTGACTGAATATAAGCTTCACAGACAGTTCACACTGTAGTGCCACATTTAATAAACAGTAAGAGTGGTTTCAATCCTACCAGGTAACTCTTTGCAACAAAGTGAAGAAGCAACTTCCCCCAAATCTCATACAATTTCCAAAAAAACATCTTCAGGTGTCTTTTGAATGGCAGAGCGCGTGTACCTGTTTCGATGCATGTTCAGGAAGGCGCAGCAGTGTGATGGGTATGTCAGCTTTGCCTGGTGCAGTTTGGTAAAGAGCTGAAGAGGAGGAAGTTCTTTCAGGTTGAAGGCTGACTCAGCGATCAGCCTCTTGAGGCCACCAAGGATCGAGTCTGGCAAAGAGGTGAGGGCTGTTTCGGAGACGTCTCTGCAGAAGCAAGCGGAGGAAAAAAAAATGAGTTTAAATTTTAATTTCAGAATCAATATCATGCTTAAATGGACAGTTCACCCCCACAAAGCAAACAGACATACTTTTCCTCTGGGCTCTAGGGATATTTATTGATGTAATTCTTTTGGTGTGAGCTGCTTGGTTTTGAAGACATTTCTGGTCAAAATTTCTGTCATTTCTCGAACGTAATAGAGTCTTTCTTTGAGGTAGTTAAATTGTCTACAAACAAAATTTAAAAAACTCAACAAACCTTGTTTTCTTTCTACTCTACTTTACTCAAAGACCACATCTCAAAAACCATAGCTCAACTGAACGAAAAGGTCAAGATTTTATTATGAAGATGTTAAAATGAGATGCAGGTGAGACTGGAGTGAGAAACAGAATCCAATCCAAGATGAACATAGAAAATAGTGACTGCCCCCCAAGAGTTCAAAGGTTGGTGATGGAGGAGATGGATAAAATGCCCTAGATAACCTACACAAGGTTGACATGGCCTGAAAGGGAAAGTAACATATCACAAGGACTTTAAAGAGTAGGTACTGGCACAGATAACCAAGAAGAAATAAGACAGATAACATAAGAGAGTGGGCCTTCTTTGGGGAACTTACATAAAGGCCTTATCACCTGGTGGAAGATGGGATTTCCCTGTAATGAGGGGCATGTTCACATTATAAGACATAATGATAAACCTTAATGGCCTCCATTCACGATTGAGCTGTTATGGAAGCAGCAGAAAGCAAACAGTTCCTCCTGCTCACAGGAAGCTTTGTCAATATGTTTTTGTTGTTGAGTAACCTGGCCATGTTTTGGGAAAGAGACATTTTTTCTTGGTATTTTTTAAGCTTTTTTTGGCTTTATTGGACACCAAAGCTAGGAGACAGAGTAGGAGAAAACATGCGACAAAGGGCCTTGAGTTGGATTTTAACTCGTGCCACTGCATTTACGATTTCATCTCCTGGTGCCCTGTCTTAAAATTTTTAAAAAGTGGTCTTCAGCAATAAGTTTCCAGGCTTTCAGAAGGACTTTCAAAGTCTTTCTTTGGACATTGGCTGCTTTTTCACTCAGTTTCAGTCCAATCCTCGAAACTTACCATTTTCACAAGGAAAGTTGGGTTTTTTTGTTCAACTACTGAACACTCAGTTATGAATCATTCAAGCATAAAAATGGCACCTAACTCAAGTGATGAACCAGTGCCATGTCTATACATAACAAAAATCTCAGCAAAGAACCAGTTCTAAATTGTATCTTTAGGCACTTTGTTACAAGCAGCCTGTCACAGAAACACATCATTTGTTCCAATTTCTTCAACTGAATATACCAGAAATACTAAAATAATACTGCAGTTTGACAGGCATAAAATACATTTTTTTTAGCCAAGGTGATTCCCTAAGAGCTATTAGCCGAAAGCTTGGCAAATCATGTTATTGTGTTCAATGTGTTGAAAAATGAGGGAAACTGGACAAGTGGGGGAGAAAAGAAGAAGTAGCAGCCCTAAAAACTATCTGCAGCAGATGAACAACAACATTTGAACTTCCTGTCCATAAGAAATGGGAGGAAAAAAATCCAGCAAAGACGTGACACAGGGCCTGAGAGATGCATCAGGCCCTTCAGCTTATCCATCTGCTGTTCACTGAAGGCTCATGAGAAATGCTCTCAGTGAAAGGATGGCTGTCAAGAAGCCCTTCTTAAGGAAGCGAAACAGGAAGAAAAGGCTGAGGTACGCCAGATTACACAAGAACTGGACTGAAAATCAGTGTGGATGGGTCTTATGGAGTGATGAATCTAAAGGTGAAATTTCTGGTGCAAATCGTTATCACAGTGCACGGGTTAGGTCAGGACAAACTCTCTCTCTTGCGTTCTACACTGTTTTAAAGAATCGCTGCATCCATTTACAATTTTCACTCTAAAATATAAGATTTCTGCACAGTACTATAATATTTTTTATGGTTTAAGCACCGCAAGGCAAGTGTCTTTCAGTTCTGTCATATGTAAGTGAAGGCAAACAGTTCTACAGCTAATATCTCCAAAGCTGTGAAACTCACACCAAAACAATCTAGATGGATAAATGTCACCACAGCCCAGAGGAAAAATGCATTAATTTAATTTAGGGGTGAACTGCCTTTTTAACAGATTCTTCTCTTCCCCTTAGTGTGCTGTCTGTAATAGAGATTTGATCAGTTCATAAAATATAAATTTTCATGAAATGCACTTGGATTTAAGAGAAGTGCCAGCTGAATAAAAAAAAGAAGAAAGAAGCTGAAGAGAAGCTACTGTTTGATTGCCAAGTGACTGCCAGGGAGTGAAGGAAAAAAAACATCACAGTGATGACAGTCCAAAAGAAAAACAAATAATTTGTCTGATTCTTACTTCAGTAGACATGTCTCTTTGTTAGGGGAATAAACAGAAATCTCTATTTCCAGGTAGAGTCCATTGGGTTCACCTGACCCTAAACTATTTTTAACCTTAGATCTGTAAAGATTTTCCAAGTCCGTGCAGATATCATCCCCCACCCCCTGTTTTCTCCAACATTCTGACTTTAATAAGCAATGATGAGCAGGGTAAATCATTTAGGCATGAGTTACTGTTGAATGTCATGCTTACAGTACCACCAACTCACTGGAACCCACAAAGGCATTGGGACTAATGTGAGTAAGCTGTCGGTTGCCTCTTAGGAACCTGAGAGCAAGGGAGAAAGAGAGAGTGGAGTTAAATATGTATGTTTTTTTTTTTTTTAAATCTTCTGTTTGTAATTGTGTCTCTGCCTGTGACTCACAATCTGTGCATCTTTGTTCCATTGAAGGCGTCACTTGCCACCTCCTTGATGCCATTTCTGGTGAGCCGTCTGTCATTAGAAAGGGAAGCCAAATTACAGTCATGTGGCTCCAACACAGAACATTTCCAACTGTAAACTTACTTAGCTATCAATGCCAATTTTAGTGTTTGCACTTCTTTTGTTCTCAGTGAGTAAAGCTGTACAAATACAAAAGGTTTTAGTGCAACACTGAGTAAAGCGTTGATATGATTGTGTCGCCTTCTACTGCCTCTTCTGCTTCCTACTTGTCTTCTGTATTTAACAGTATGGATCTCAGACGCTGCCATCAAAATGTTTTGTTGGAAGGATCCTGCATTTATGGAAAAAAACATCCAGCTTCTTCTTGCTGAGTGTTGATTGCATCCTTTTATCCATCTCTATTAATTTACAGCCAGCAGCCTTCTGGATTACTATAGCACAAAGTCTGGTAGGAAAAAAAGATAATAATAACAACTAGCCCGGCACTGCTGACTGAACTGGAGAACATCGAGTTCTGTAGATAAAAGCTGCACAAACAAAGATGGTTTTGTTCGATTTTTTACCACACAGTCACAGAATAATAAACTCGCTTTGAAGTCTGGGTGCAGAGAGTCACAGTCTACCAATGATGGCCCTGAAGCTTTGAATTTGAACGAATATTTATTTATCAGACACAGAATTTAAAGTAGACTTTTTGCTCTTCATAAGCTGAAGACTATGCAGTTTGATTCCCAGTTATCAGAGTTCATAAGAGGTAATTGGGACTGCAGAGTGCATTTCTTGCTGTAGGAATGATGAGTGAGTGGCATTTAGTGATACATACTTACATATTTTACATGTAAAAGCAAATTTAACATTTATTTCCTTCAACTGGTACCACCCCTTCTGAATTAGCTTAGTACAAAGCCTGGAATGAAATAATAATAATAATGATAACTAGCCTGGCGCAATTCAAAGGTTTAAAAAATCCACCTACTCCCTCCTGTAAGACTCATTAGTTAACACATTATATTGTTTTTTTGGAAGTGTAAAAACAAAAACCCCCCAAATCCAAACAGTTTTACACGAGGTTATGTGCCAGACTATTTGTTGGATAGGTAGAGTAACTTCCTGACTGCCTGATAAGCTACTTAAAGCCAAGAAATAGTCAGACATATCATCCCTGTAAAACCACAAGAGCTGAACAAATACAATTTTTATTAGTAGATAAATTATAAATTAAGTTATACAGTAAATTATACAGAAATGTGGCTCTACTGCTGTCTCCTATGTTAAGCTAACTTTTAAGCTAACCTATTGCTGGCTAAAGCTCCTGGTGATCTAGGCACATTAAACAGCTAAACTACTGCTACAAGTAAAAGTAGTGCTGTCAACAAAAGTTTTTAAAATCAAAAAGGTCACACTGGCTTCAGTAATATGGGATTGATATCAATAATTCATTAGCAATTAAGCTGCATCTTAACTACTGGAACCTGTCATGGTTGAACTAATGCTAACTCAAATTTTCGATCTGTACCTACCAAATGACTGCTAACAAAGTTTTCGTAGGACTCTCTGAAGTCCTGTTAAAAACTAAACACTAAAACTAAACTTCCCAAAATTTGGTGGCTTGTAGAATCACCTTGAGTAGCATAACTTTGGTAAGTTGTTTCTGTATGACTTTATCAGTCTCTTACATCATTGTGGAGAACCTTTGGCTCACTCTTCTGTACAACATTGCTCTATTTCATTGAGGTTTGTGGGCATTCTGTTATGCACAGCTCTCGTAAGGCTCCACCACTGCATTTCAATCAGGATGAGGTCTGCGAATTTGACTGGGCTGTTGCAGTACATTGATTCTTTTCCTTTTTCATCCAATCGGTTGCAGATTTGCTGCTCTGCCAAGCATTAGCTGCAGGACAAATGGCCTCACATTTGACTCTAGAATACTTTGGTATATAGTGGAATTCATGGTTGTCTCAGTGACTACAAGATGCTCAGGTTCTAACAAGCTCAAATCATCACCTCTCCACCAAACTGTCTGATAGCTACAGTGAAGTTTTTGTGCTGATATGCTGTGTTTGTTTTTACCAAGCTTATGGCTAAAAATCCTGAACACCTAGGACCACTTTGATTTTGTGTGTCCAAACCACAGTGTTCCAGAGGTCCTGTCGTTTGTTCAGATGCATTGTTGCTATGTTCTTTTTTTAAGAAAAGAAGCTTTTAAGCCATACCTGTTCAGTCTGTTTCACATTTGTAGTGTTTTAACACTGAACACGATGAAACCTATAGCCTGTAGTGCTTGGTTCTTTGCAGTTTCTCTGAGCCTTGCAGGGTCTGACAGTCTTTTTTTTGCATGACTACATATACTGCAGTGCAGCATTTGCAGGCTCATGACATATTTTTCATTCATTGTAGTCAGTGGAAACAGAGGAACAGATATCATACAGGAGACGTTTAGTGGTGATGTGAAGAAGTGCATGTAGGTTTTCTGATCTACTATTGTAAGAATTGAACTGAATTGATGGTAAATGTCAAAACAGCTAGCATGTAGCTATACACTATAAAAGAATGTGTTTTAACTGAGATCATTAGTTTTCCAAAGTCTAACCAATCACTTTTGGTGCCTAAGCTTTGCCCTACACATCATGTCTGTGTATTCAGCACTATTAAAAAGTTGTGCTATTTGGCAAAAATGAAGTAGAGGTAAATAATGAGAAGATGGACTGGAGTACTAACAGTACCAGTAGTATAAGCTGCAGTTACTGTCATTAATTTTTACAGAAACAATACTGATATCTAATTTTTGCTCACACCTTGTTGTCTCAATAACACAATGTTAAAACACACAAAAGTTGAGGTAAGTCTTACTTAGCTAAAACATAGGAGGACCCCTGTGATTGTTATATAAAAAAATTATTACATTGTTTTACTGAAGTGGGGTTTGAATTCTTCTAATGTATTTACTTAGTCTAGTGTTTCCCATCATAAGGATTGATTCCCTGTAAAGTGTCATAAAATAACTCTGAGTGGTCAATCATTGATAGTGGAGACATAAGACAAAAAAATGTTTTGGTACCTATTTATATTAATCAGACAAAGCTTTCATTGTAAGTGTTCAGAGGCCAAATGGCTTGAAACTGCATGTTTAGTTGGTAATAAGACATTATGTTATTACAACTAGTAGGGAAGTATGTGGGTTGATTTAAAATCTTAATTTTTAAACTATCAGCAGTTTTTTTACAGATGAAAATGATTGAGTGAACGCATCAAGAAGCCTTAAATAGAGGTAATTAATTACCGCTACCTCAAAATTACACTTATGCTTTCATTTTTTTTTCAAAGAAAACAATCTGTGACATATGCAAAAAGCAAAAAAATGTAATTTTATGTTAGATTAATGATCTGCAGCTGAAAAGGAAAGCACACAAATTTATAAAAGGCAATAAAAGTGTGAGTATGAAACATAGAAAAAAGGAGAAACTCAGTGAAGAGGGCAAAGAGCGTTTCGTGGAACATTCATCACTGTGCATGTAATGCCCACTCGGATCTGTGAGGGTGATGTGTTTCTAAAAAAGAAAGATGAATCGCTTACATCTCTGCGATGGTTTGAGTGCAGAGGCCTCTGAAGGCATTGGCAGGGACTCTCTTTATGTGGCTGTTGTCCTGAAGATCCCTAAGCAGTACAAAGAACAAAAACTTTAAGATAAATGACCACTATTGCTAGAAATACATTTTTGAGTGGAAAAAACCCCCAAAACAGCAGAAGGTGTAAAACATTAGGAAGCCTTCAGCAGTGCCTGTCTAATCCACTGTCTTTTTGAAGATGACAGATGTCAGATGGGAGACAGTTTGAATATGGATTTTTAAAGGATGATGGCTGGGGACAGATGGTGTGTGTTCCTGATAGTCTGTTTGGTAAGAACTGCTAAATTCTGACTGCAGTAATATATGACTAGTGGTGTGATTTCTTATGGGAGTATATAATTCTGTATGCATATAATAGCCTATAAATTCACATGTGGAGGCGTGTATATGAGATCGTTTTTTGTAATTGTACTGAGACCTACAACAGAAAGCAGGCGGTGGAATGGATCTTGGAGAAGTCTGGAAAAATCCTGAGCCCGGTGTTGGAGATAGTCCTGTGGTGTAAAAGTAAAGGTTTAACCAGAACATGTTACTAAATTGTAACCTCTGAAAAGCATACACTAAGCAGGGAGTAGCAGTGATAAAATCGCATACACTGTCTCATCCATTGTAATAAATTAGATTAAAAAATAACAAACACATGCTGATGTTCAGTAGGCGTCTGCCATCCTAACATAACTTAAAGACGATTCTTGGGAATCACATTGTTGGTGCAAAAATGCCATTTTATGTTCATTGTTCTGTATGCTATCTTTGGCATTTTTTTTTAGATTCAGTAATAAAAATGGGGACAAATTATGTGTTTTTGTGGCAGCTAGTAACAAATTGCCTAAAAATACAACTCTAGTTTATCCCCCAAGTTAGTGAATTTTTCATGCTTATGATTCATATTTTATCATTACGTGACTTACAAAACAAACAAACAAAAAAACAAAACAAAAACCCATTCCTCTGAAAATGGTCAGGTGGAATAAAAAAAAAAAAAGCAAACAGTGTCTAAAGAAAAACTTTAGAAAGCCTGGAGAACTATTGCTCAAGACAACTTTATTGTAATTCTTTAAAGTCTTGCTCCTTGAAAGCAACATGTATACTAATGGAGAAACTTTCTACTAATAACAAAAGTGTAATGTATCCATTGCTTCCTCCCACATTTTCACTCAGTCTGCAGAAACTCTGATATAATTGTGACACTTCACATCAGTCTGTCATGAAAACATTTGCTCCTCTCAGTGTGCGCTGAGCTACAACTGCTGAGTAGCTTGGCTTATTAGCCAGCCAGGTAGCTAATTATACTAAATATATCTTTGAGTCACTCCATGTTGATAAGTGATTTTAAGTCTGAACCAGCTAATTGGATGTCAACATTATGAAGACCCTTTAAAGTTTGAGAACTCCTGGATTAAAGGTTAGGGTTCGGGCTACGATGAATCACAGATTTGTGCATAAAATATTTATATTCATGGTTTATGCACAGATTGGTGCATAGGCACCGTTTAGCAATGAGGTCCAACGTGTTTTTGTAATGTAGGCCATTTGTTAGGTTTCGGTCTCTGCTATATTTGTGGGTTTTATTGTGTTTCTTTGTGTGTGTAGTTTCTCCTGCTTTCTGTTCTCCTGTTGCTGTTATCACGTTTAGTCGTAGCCCTCATGTCTAATTATCTGTTGGTTACATCCTGTTTTATGTTTGGTTTTACGTCCTACTTTTCCTCCTTATTGTGATTGTTTGCCATTCCATCATCAGACTGTCTGATTGTTTTCATCTGTGTTTCATAACCAACCGGAAACCAGCTGTTACCCTTGTCTGTGTATATATGTAGTCTTGAGTTTCCGCTGGACTTTGATTGTCAGTAGGATCACATTTGATTTCTCATGTTTCCTTTAGTGGATCAGGAAACAGGATCAGCTGTGTAAAAGATTCTAAATCAGGTGTAGGCGCCAATTCAGCCTATTTAAAATGTTTTTAATTCACCCATTAACCGGTGTACAATTTCAATCCCAGGACCTTCTCGCTGTGAGGCAAGAATTACTTTCATATGGTCAACTAATACCTGTGAGCCAAAAGCTCAGGCCTCAGGCTGCTCAGACAGTTTTTTTCTACTTTTGGCTCTGTGTGATGTTAAAGAGGGCCGGAATTCCTATTATGATCCTCTTACACAGGCCTGGCTCTAAGTCTAAAGCCTCACCCACCTGCTGATAGAAGATGAAATGGCTTATTTCCAGAGGCTGCATAAAGGCCCAGCATAAGATGAATAAGGAGTATTTTGAACTACAAATTTTGCAAAACTGGAATAACAATATGGTGCTGGAAACAAGCATAATAACATCCCCACGACCCCCAAGTAAACTATTTGAAAACAAACTAAACTTGTGCTAAGGTGCCCCTCTTTAAAAAAGTAATTGCTATATTTTTTTCCATCACAGATTTCTGTTTATGTGTCCCAGTTTTCACAAATTGGGACAAACAGTAACAGTTAAGAATGTCTGTAAGGGATTTGAGCGCTGCAGTGTTCTTTATAAACTGCTACTTTGAGATTGTTTCAAAAGACATAAAATAATACTTTTTTAGTACTTTTTTAGTAGCATGCATGAAATGGCCTTTAAGTCATTTTGTGGAAAAAAAGACTTTTTTTCCCCATTTTGGGGATGAAGGGTGACACCGGGGAGCCAAGCTCATTAAAAAATAATGTCTTTGATTGTGCGGGCCATCAGAAGTAGGGCTGTCACCCGTGACCTATTTTGGACTCACAATCAGTTTTGAGAGACAAACTGTGGTAGAAATCTGAACTCTCACTGAGTACTCACAAGAACCGTAGTCTTGCCATGTTCCTGAATGCATCGGGGTGGATGGAACTCAGGTGTTTTGACTTTGTTATGATTCTGAAAGAAACGCGTTCAGTCAGATTCTCATTAATATAAATGACTGGTTTGCAATTACGGGGTTTCACAGGTGCCATTATCCTGCCAGTTATACTTACATCTCACTGAGTTCAGGGAGGTCGGAGAAAACAAAAGCCCCGATATTCCTCAGAGCAGCATTTTTAGATATTAAACTGAGGGAAACATACGAATATGAAATATATTTTAAAAAATCATGTGGTCTATTATTCATTCACACTCATTCTTTGGAGTCTTTTTTTGTCTCCGCCACCCTCGGATGCTTAACTTCTCAACTATTTGGGTGATCTTCCTTAGAGGCCGGAGCTCTTCATGTTCCATTACAAAGACTAAACACAAACATGTAGGATAAAATCTGCTTTATGCAGTCAGCGGCTTTTAGTAATCAGTATACTCACATTTTGGTGAGCTGAGGGAGGCCAGAAAAGGCAAAAGCACTGATACTCTCCAGCATGTCGTTCTCGGATATGGTCCTATAGTTGGCAGTAATGACGAGTAAAAGAAAAAGTAAAGAATATAAAAGTTATTATAGGAGGGTTTTTTTGTAATCAATATCTCAAATCAGACGGAATCCTCGGATTTTTCCTGTAAAGTTATTAAAAAATAAAAACAAACTAGTGTGTGTAGGACACACCCTGGTTAAATATATGTTCAAAACACAGTTTCTATTTGCAATTCCTATGGTTTTAAAATCAATAAGTCTCTTAAATAAACACTGCAGATGAATCATGAGAATCACAACAGAGGCAACTAAAAAGTTCAATCTATTATCAAACATTTGCATATTTTTTTTTAGCCTGTGATTGCTTCCTTTTACACTTTAATATGTAAGAGTCAGCACCTGCAACTATTTTCACTTTTGAAGCTGAACAACTGATCCTTGCTTGATCAATATTTTAATCACTACTAATTAAAATGATTCATAGCAGCAGAAAAAAAGAACAATTTAATTTGAAATCATTGTTTGCTAATTATAAAAGTTTATTGTAGAAATATATTTATGTAGAAACCAAGGCGATAACCTAATTGGCACATGAGTACAAAATCAATATCTATAACTCCAGCTCTTGTTAAATATGAATGTAGACCAAGATGATTGTATTCATTCAATAAAAAATTGATCCCCAATATGGGGATCAATTGTTTTATTGAATGAATACAGTGGCATTCCTGGCTGTGTTACCAGGAATGTCACTGAATTATTCCCCGTCTGTTTGGATGATCCATATCTCGCGTGTTTTGACCTCCTCAGCACATTATGCTCCGCATCCAAGAACAAACATAATCGACAGGCGCACACTTACAGTTCCATTAGGTGCTGGAGGCTGGAGAGGGCGCCCTGCTGAATCTCTCTGATCTGCGTCTGCTTAACTTCCCTGTTGATGCATAAACAGTCACTCACATCAGGTTTCAGCACTTCACACTGATCACAAGGCTCATAGGGGCTTTGCGTGCACACTGACCACTGAAGAAGGTCAGTTACTCAGTCACGATGACATTTTTTTTTCTTTTCATGCGTGAAACAAAATATACGTGAAGAAAGTCTACACGAGTTCCCAAGCTCTGTGCATGTGGTCTTGCGTACTTGCAGCATACTTACTGCATACTTGTAAATATCCCCACTGTTCCCGAGCCTTGACCTTCGAGCAAAATATAGAGCAGAAGAGAACACACGCATCGCCACCTGGGAGATCGCAGCGCATCTCTAGGGATGTTTGCTTCTTCTGCCACAAGTGTGTCCTTGTCTTGAGTGTGTGTCAGCTGTATTTACTCATAGGCTATGTTTTTTTGTTCTGTTTTTTTGGTAAGTTAGATTGTGTAAGGCGAAACTGCTCGTGTGGTTGCATAAATGCTTAGGGTGATTTTAATCCTCACCTCACCTCACCCTGTTTCTTTCTCTGGAAGGCCTTGAGATTCTTTGCAAATGTTTAGGCAGCCAAAGCAAAAGGTCACTTTACTATGAGTCTGCACGAGACACCTAAATCAATCATGTCACCTTTAAACAAGCACTACAGGTTAAAGTGACACTATGAAAGTAGAAATAACTTTACCTGAGGCTTGGATTTCTCTAAACTAAACATGGAAACTTTGCTAATTTTCTTGGTACCAAAATCATGAATGAATGTCTTGATTGCTTACTCTGTATTAAAAAAAATGTACAAACAGGACTTTATCATAACTGGGCAGCAGCTAAGGCAATCATCGTGTTATGGTGCAGACAACACAATGTGCAGTCCTTCGACCAGTTTCATGCCGTATTCTGCTGATTGATAACAGTAACACACAAAGTAGCATAAGAAAAAGAAAAAGACTGCAAGCTCACAACCCAGACTGTCCTGGTGGGAAACTCTGACTTTAAACCCCTTCATTTTGTTTGTTTACAAGAAAACTCCACGGGGGGTCTTTAACCTGTGGCTACCTGCTCAGTGGCCAACAATAGTAAGTAGCTGCTGCTGCGCTGCAAGGTGCCGAGGATGAGCAGAAAAGCTTTGCATGCATTTCCCCGAATCAGTAAATGTTTAATGAAACCAACCGAGTCAAGTTGAGAGCAAAACTGAACCACTCATCCAGGCAGATGAGCGAGGATTAGACAGGAACGTCCGGATGATTATGCACGTTCACGGATGGGATTCAAATTTGTAAACATTTCATAGCTACTGTATAGCTTTAATATGGCGAATGGGTGGTGGGATTTATAGACACATTTGCTGCTCCACTCGCATGTCAGTTTGAGGGATGTCGCCAATTATACAAATTAAAGTTGCTCCACATAAGGAAATCTGCTCAGACTACAAAACAGCAGAAGCTATAATTTATGTACTTTGTGGTTGTTCAGGTTTAAAGTTTCGGGCTTTCTTGAAAGCAAACTTTCAAGCTACAGAAAGAAAAAAAACTCGAATTACATCACTGGGTCTATTTTAAAGTGAATGTGTGGAGTGTGAGAGATGCGGGTACTCAAAAAGGAATGAAAAACTTTTAAGCTGCATTATTGAATATCTGGGATCATGTATTTAGTAAAGCTTGGTCCATGATAAAGGCAAAAAGGTATCTTTTTGGCTCTGCTGCTTTGGACTTGACTATTCCTTAGTTTTTCTAGCTCTTGTGAGTCTCAAAGAAAGAAAAGTGTAAGCATGCTATCAAATACTGCCTTCAAACATTTACCAGAAAAAAATGGTGATCAGGTTACAGGTAGACTTCATTTAGAGGGGAAGGGGAATAATGTAATCTGAGGAAAACTGGTACATACATCTCCTTAAAAACTGTTCTTGCAGACAGTAAACAGAATGGGGAATAAAATCTATTAACATGTGTGACACTGCATTGAAGGCTTTCTATGGGCTTTTCTATTTTTCAGGGGGTTCATATGAATTGTTCACCACTATAGCAGTGTTACACTTTAAATATTACATCACATTAATTGAATTCATTTAAATGAATAGTCTGCTTCTTGAAAATGAGGATGAAACACAAAGAAAAATAACAAACAGCTGACAGTATCATACAGTAAAGTTTCATTCCCCACAGCGCTGTATTATAATGTTACATTGATGATGATTAGGCATGGTAGTTTAATATAATCTAACAATGATTGCAAAAAAAGTTAACATCTGGATCCAGAACCAGTGCATCCTTTTGTGTGTGAGTCTCTGTGTGCTTATGTGTTTGTGTGTACTCACAGGCACTGGGCGCTGGAGATGTTGGAGGGAAACGCCGTGACTCCAAACATGACCTGGCAAGACGGGCACGAGGTTTGTTTGGCCAAACTGGGATGAAATCCAGGTCTAATGTCCATTTCAGAGCCGCGCACCGAGGCTGCTGCCGTCTTTATCGTAACGATCAGCAGCATCATTAGCATCATTACCAGCATCACGTCAGTCTGCCTGGGTCCACAGAGTGGTTTCACTTTTCTAGTTTGTCTTCCTTTTGTGTCTTTTACTCTGATATTGTTTCTGGTCCACGCTCCACATTTGATATGAACGCTTTTGCCTGTCTGTCCGCTCGGGGGTTCAGCGCCAGGTCAGTTAGAGAGAAATGTGAGGTGTTTTGGTGTTTTCTGTCATGCAGTAGTGAATGCTGGGGGCGTGTGAAAAGCTCATGGGAGTATGAGGATGTAGGAGGTCTCAGCTGAGTGGAGTTATGTGTGTTTTTCTACTGTGCAACAACTTCCAGAACAGAGCATACGTCTTGATAAGATATAAATGACTGGTGTTCTATGAGCTGAGACTTTAATGCAAGAGAAGAATAAAAGTGTAGTGATGCGCTGTGAAAAACTGTGCAGTCCTCTTCCTTCTGTGAATGTGTATTTTCTTTTTCCTATCCTATTATATCAAATGTAGGTAAAGAACCCTTTAATAAGATCACAAAATAATATTTAACCTCATTGTTGGCTGTCGTGCATCTGCAAGCCTCTGTGCAACCCAGCTCCACACCACTTCATTGTATATTTTCTGCATCTGACTTAATCAGTCTCCTTATCATCCCTGTTTCCCTGTGTGCCTGCGCTCATCTGTGTTGAGGTTTTGCTGCTCCTCTCGCCGTCCCTGGCTTTTCATGTTTACGCATGGAAAAGCATTCAGGTTCCTGAACAGAAGAGTGCCACACATATTAATGACTGGAGATGGAAATTTCAGTTTTCCTTTGACTCGTCTGGTCCTGCCTAAAAAGCTTCAGTGCATGTTACGACAGCTTTTCTTAAAAACACTGTTGCTGCCAAATATGCAGTACCTTATACGCTCGTCAGACACTCACTTGTTATTATATAATGCAGTAAAGAGGAGACAGTAAAGTAGGGAGAAATAGAAAGAGTGGTGAAAGACATGTAGCAAAGAGCCTTCGGTCGGAGTCTAATCTCAGGTTACTCGATTTTGCCTTTCGGCATTTGGTCATAAGTGGCCACTTTATTATGTATACCTGCTTGAGAGTTTGTGTAAAGCAGATATGTAATCATGCAATCACATAGAAGTTACTCCAGTGCCTTGTTGAATATATGCAACAAAGAACTGAGGCAGTACCAGCCAGTTGTATCTAATAAAGTGTCTGTTAGTGTATAGATGAATATCATTACTTCATTACTGGTTACAAGTAGGCTTACAAAAAGCTTCTTTAGTTTAGTTTCAGCTGGACAGTCCTCTTGGTCGTTCTTCTTCTTCTTATTTCAGCTGCTCCCTTTAGGGGTTGCCACAGCAGGTCATCTGCCTCCATCTCATCCTATTCCTAGAATCCTCCTCTGTCACACCAACTCTCTGCATTTCTTCCTTCACTACGTGAATGAATCTTCTCCATGGTCTTCTTCATCTCCTCCGTACTGGCACGTGCCAACACCAAAAGATAGATACACATAAAAATCAAAAACAAAGCAGTACAGTCAGCTGATATGAAAGGTAAAGCTTGTAGCTGATGCTTGGAGTTTAACCTAAAACCAGAATATTCAGTTAACTAGTTTAACGACTCTGTTATATTAGAATGTTCCAGGTCTCTGTGGTATCTAGATATCTACATATGCCTTTATATTTTGTTTTTGCCTTTAGTTTCACATCCAAGTAAGGAACTGTTTTAGACCTACATGTACATATCTTTTTTTTTTCTTTCTTTTTCTTTTTTTTTAAAGCATTAAAGCATTAAGTCGTGCCAGAAAACTAACAGTAAAAATTTGAACAGGCACCAGGTGTGAATCTGTTTTGTCTCTTGTCTCACATTTGTGTTAAATGATGAGCACACTTTGATAATAGTGGACATAATATTCTTTTCTACCACGCTCTCCTCAGACGTCAGCAGGACATGCAGCCAGCTTGCAAGGACACTCTGCATTCAGGATTCAGACACACACACACACACACACACACACACACACACACACACACACACACACACACAGTTATTTTTTAAAAATACCATACAGTTTTTTCCCTTTGACATTTTCTTCTTTTTAATGTTCGGCTTTTGCTCTCCATTCATGTTGTCATCTTTTGTATTTATACATTTTTTTTGTGTGTGTGTGCATACAGACGCGCGCGTGTGTGTGTGCTTGTGTGGACTGTGGGAACTTGATGTGGTCGAGGAAAAGAGCTCCTTGTAATTTATTCCAAAGCAGGAAGAAAAATGCAGCCTTGAGCTCCTGACACGACCACGCACACTCTCTCACACACAAGGATACACTCTCCCACAGTGGCTTGCTTATATACAAGGCAAAAAAAAAGAAAGAGAAAGAAAAAGAAAGGATAGGCAGAGTCTAACAAGCACAGCTGGAGGGAGTGGAGATGAAGGACTAAGCAGGGAGAAGCTGTACAGCACCTGTGTGCAAGTGTGTGCTCCAGCTGATATGAATTTGTCAATTTGTCAATCTGTTGCTGATTGCTCGACACCTTTGTAAGGGAGGTGGAAACTATTAGAGAGTTCTTGCTCTTTTTCTTGTGTGTGTTTTCAATTAAAGATTCTTTTTTTGAGACACATATTTTGCACTCCATTTAGGCAATCTCATTTCTGTGGTCTGCTACAGATTCAGTGGGACAGCAAGCCACTGTAATTGTGACTATGTCCTCTTTTGACTGTGACTGTGAGAAGCCAAAATGAAAAGGTAGACTAATGATGATGCTGAACAAACAGCTTTAGAAAAGAGCCTTTCTTAACACTGTATGTGTCTGAAAAATCAATCAGTGCCTCCCACCAGACGCCCTCAGAATCAGATGGTTTTCTTTGTACAACAACTGTAACTGTGAAAGGTTTATTTTTTAATATAGCTTTTTCTTTTTTTCCCTTCTTTTTACATTTTCATACCAGGCTAATCTTCTAACCGGGATTCTTTCTCTGTCAAAATCATTTTGTAATATAGTCATATTGATGAAACACTTTTATGTTTTTTCAACATCCTTGCAATTCCAGTGTATTGCACACCGTGCATCTCTAAGGGTTCCCTTTCATATGCTGTCGCTAGTTTTTTGTCCTACATGGTTACATGAACCATGAAATCTAACACAAATTGCACTTTTTAAGCATTTTTTACGCATGTATGGATTGGTGAAGATGACCTCCTGTAGTTCAAACGGAGCACCAGAATTGCAAAGAAAGTTTATTTTTGAACGTGACGTGGTTGTTGGTGCCAAACAAGCTGGTCTGAGTATTTCAGAAACTGCTGATCTACTTGGATTTTCCCCACACAACCTCTGTAGAGTTTACAGAGAATGGTTCAAAAGAGAAAATATCCAGTGAGCAGCAGTTTTCTGAGTAAAAAGGCCTCAGGAAAATGGTCAGACTGGTCTTAGCTGATAGGAGGACAGCAGTATCTCAAACAACCACTTGTTAAAAACAAGGTATGCAGAAGAGCACCTCTGAATGCACAGAATGTCAAAACTAGAACTAAAAACTGAGGCTAAAATTTTTACAGGGTCATCAAAATTCAACTATATAAGACTGAAAAACTGATTAATCTCAATCTCTGCAGCAATATTCAGACACTAGGGTCAGAATTTGGTGTAAACAACATAAAAGCCTAGATTTATACTCCCTTGATGGCGGTGATGTAATGCTGTGAGGGATGTTTTCTTTGCACTTTGGAGCCCTTAGAACTGAGCATCATTTAAGTGCCACAGCTTGTCTAAGTATTGTTGCTATCATATCTATGCTACAGTGAACTTTCTGATGACTTCTTCCAGCAGGATGAAAGACCAAGTCACAAAGCTTAAATCATCTTAAGCCAGTTTCTTGGACATGACAATGGCCTCCACAATAACCAATCTCAATTTGGAAGAGCATCTTTGGGATGTCGCGGAAGGGGAGATTCATATCATGGATGTGCAGCCGAAAATGTGCAGTCATCATGTCAATGTTTCCAACACTTTTTTAGAAGAATGAAGTTCCTGAAGGGGTCCAACACAGTACTAGTGTGTACAAGTTCAAGTATGAATTCATGAAGTGAACACCAATGAAAAGTGTCCAGATTGCTGCAGCTTTGTTATTAAAACTATGATCATATTCCATCATACTGATGCTCAAAGATTGTTACTCAAAAAAATAATGTGCTTAACAAAAACAGGATTCTGGGTTTTTGGCAGTTGGAGTGTGTAAAATTGATTTGGTTGCAGCTAAAATGAATTCGGCTCTAAAAATTTCATGCGTCCATCTCTTGTAGATATGAGGGCTCAAATGTGCCTTGAAATGATAAATTAAAAAGCACACCTTAGGTACTTTGATTGCCTGTAACTTGTATAATTCCACAGTATAAGTGCAAAAGTCATACTAAGGATGACTCTGAGGGTATCCGAATTGGATTATCTTTGGGTTTTGTTAATCTAATAGAGAATGTATATATCAATTTGTTGCAGCAAATAAAATCCCCTGTTGTCCCACAAAGAATTTTCCCCATAGACCACAATCATAAACTGGACAGCTCTGATCTTGTCAACAGGATACCTCTGTCTGCAAACAAGGTCTTACCACTGTTTTTGTAATGACATGTGTCATGGTCTGGCTCCAAGGCCACGACAAAAATAGAAGGGACACATCAGTGGGTGGTGAATTTGAACAGTTATTATGATGAAGCAAACAAGAAGAGAATTTTAAATCTGCAATATGTTTATCAGATAAGTCAGTCAGATAAATGTGGGTGTATGAGGATGGTGAGGTGGAGGATGTTGTGGAGCACGAGCTGAACAATACCAACACAGGTGTGTGCAGACATTGATGAGGATGAGCTAGGATGAGAGCAAGAGAAAAAAACTAAGCTGGAATGGCATTTTCCCTTCTGATTCCACAGACTAGTATTATCCTGTTATATTCAGGGGCATCTAGGAAAACAGAGATATTAGCTACATTTCATCACAAACTCTATGCTTTAAGTACTGTGCAAAAAGTCTCTGACCACCTTTGTTCTTCAACGGAGTCCGAAATCTCTTAGGTATGCTCTGTTGTCATTTCTTTGTCATTTCTTTGAGTAAAATAAAGTGTTGGCGTGTCTGTTTTCCTCCCTTCATGTCAGGTTTTCAGGTATCTTATGTTCATGTCTCATAGTTTTGTTTTTCCCAGTTTAGGTTATAGTTTTCGCCCCGGTTCACTGTGCCTTTTTTCGTATTCTTGTTCTTGTTTCTTGTTCAGCCAAATAAATGGCTCGCCTTAGTTTTAGTCTCTTCCATATCAGCTTTTGGGTCGGCACCACAAACACACCAGCCCGCCATGTTGTGACAAATGGTTCTTTTCAGCACTCATAATTCTATCAATTTTAACAAGACCTCCAACCCCACTGGGTGAAATGCAACCCCAAACAGTGGCAGAGCCTTCACAATGTTTTACAGATGACTGTAGACATTCAATGCTGTATGTCTCTCCTGACCTCCTCCGCACATACTGATAACAAGTTGATTCATCACTCCATGATCCCTGTTACCACTGATTTTCAGTCCATTTCTTGTGTAGTTAAGTCTTCTGTAGATAGTTTTATAGGCCTGCAACTACTTCTTTAGTCCTCCACTTGTCCAGCTTCTTCACATTTTTAAGGACCCACTTGCACAACTGAGATATACTGAGACAAACTGCTGAGATATAAGTTTTCAAGTTTTCATCCAGTAGATTTTTGGGAATCACTTTCTTGGTGCAAAAATCCTGTTTTATGCCTGTCAAACTGTACGCTATCTTTGGCATTTTTCACAGATTCAGCTAAAAACTGTGAACATGTGTTTGTGACAGGCTGCTAGTAGCAAAGTGCTTAAAATTGATTTTTTTGCTAAGTTGTCTGTTATGTGTAGACACAACACCGGTTCATACCTTGAATCAAGTGTCCTTTTTTTACGCTTGAATGATTCATAGGTCAGTGTGAAGTGGCTTAAAAAACACAAAACATTCCTCTGAAAATAGCCAGGTGCAAGGACTGGACTGAAAATGAATGAAAACACTGTCAGTGTCAAAAATAAATTATTTGAAATACCCACGGAAAACCAGAAGAACTTGAGCAGACCACTTCAAAATACAAGAAAGTGTGGCTCTTGGAAAAAAAATATAAAGAAATGAGAGGTGAAAAGACTTTTGCACAATACTGTATAGGTACAAGTTACTTCAAACATACAAGCACAGACATTTTATTAAAAAAATGTGTTAAGGAGGCAAACTTCTGATCCTTTTTTGCAAACAAGACTTAAATGGCACATATTTATATACTCGAGTATATACAATCATATACTCATTTTTCATGTTTTTATTTTTTTCCATATAATAAGTCCCTAGATTCGCACATTTAAAAAATATTCAGCAAAAACAATAAACATCAAAAATATTTAGCTGGAGTCACATAAATAAAATTTAACCTTAAATAAATAAATGCAACTTTTTCCTAGTGAAGTAGTGAGTATATTTTTACACTGTATTGTTTGTGCTTTTACTTACAGGGTTGCACTACTGCAAGATTGCCTGTTGTTTTTGCTTAAATGTAATACTTGTCATTAACTGTGCTTCTTATTCACACTGAACCTGAAAAAAACTGGATTCTAACATTGTCATAATAATAAGCTACAAACATTGCAAAGCTACATTTTCCTATTTCACTGCAACATTTGTTAAAAGGTTATACAGTATTTATGATTCTCCAGTCACTCTTGCACATGCTTTTTTGCATTTCTGAACATGTACAATCTGTGTGTCATCTTACTTGAAAAACAGATCTCAATCTCAGTGACACAACCTGTTTAAAGAATTCAGATTATCTGCTGCTAATACTAATAATCTGATTGTGTGTTGTACAATCAGATTATTAATACTGAGAAGTTTTCGACTGATTGACCACTGTCGAGAAACAGAGTTATTTTGTATTCACTCCATAAATATAGCAGGGCTCTGTCTTTATCTTTGTCCTAGCTGTCTGTGGCCAAGGACAGCAAAGCAGCAGATGGCTACAACCTAACACAAGCCTTTTGTTGAGCACAGACTGTTCTGCAAAGACAAAAAGAAAGCAAGAGAAACAGCGAGAGAACAAGATAATGCAACTGGGGAGGTGTTTATTGAAATAGCAGCTCTTTGTATGTTTCACCTGAGGATGCAAGCTCAGCTCTGCAGTCTCAGGGATCTTTCATCCGGCAAACAGCAACTCTGCAGAGACTTTGCGTTTACAGCACAGAGTTGTACTTCAAAGCCCTGTTTAGTATGTGCAGTGGGGTATTTTTGTGCGTTTGCTGTCCCAGTAAAATGGCGTGGGACCTGGAATGAAAGAGGTGCTTTCTTTTCTTAATTTGATGAAACAAAAGTTGAAAGGATAAAACAGAATGTGGATAGATGTGCAACTTATGGTCTCTGAATTTACAGAAATGCCCTTAATTTCTGTACTTGTTACATGAGAAGACTGATGACAGTCTTTTATGTCCATTAAATAAGGTTTGCTGGAACTAAAAGACATGCCTGACATCAATCTTCTTTTTATTGGGAACTATTCCTCTAAGATCTGCCCTCTGATTCCCTGCTACTTTTTGACTTGTGTTAATTAGACAGTCATCCGATATCATCATAGCTGAGGGGGGTGCGATAATAGGCGCTTTAATGATGTCCGCAGGCAGATGGGAAGTGAAAAACAAACACGCAAAAAGCTCACTTGGGTAATATTTTATTTACTCATTAATCTTCAAAACTATTTTTCATAATAAATTTCCACTTTATGTTCATCAAAGAACCGTAACAATAAAAATAAAAGTAAATACTGTAGAAAAATTGTACATATAGAAAATAAACATGGTTAATGAACACCTAGATGTAGAATAATCCAACTGGTTGAGACGCCTCCTATGTTTTCAGATGGCAACACAACAGAGATAGAGGTAAAAGAAAGCAACAGACATGGAGGAGAGGGAGACGTAGTAAACGAGAGGGAAACACGAAAGAGGCAGGTCAAAAAGGCCAGTTAAGGATGGCGAGAATAAGGGGAGATGTTAAGTTAATTTTGACATTTATACTTTGAAATCTCACACACAGTCTGTTTCATGTCCTTCCTTGCCCTGGTCTGTTTTGCATGCATCCGACTGGTTAGTTACATTGCTTGGAAGAACTGGAGGGGCTTGTTCATGTCATGGCACTGTTTGTATCTCGTGGGGCTACACTTATTGAGCTGCAGAGGACTCAGACACTGCAAAAAGTCCATAAACAGATAATTCGCCATTGCCCATGGGAAACCCATCCGTCTGTCCCGTATTGGGACATGTCACGAGTATTGATTAATCTGTCAACCAACAGCAATGAATACATGAGGACGCAAAGAGAAAGAGAGAAAAGGGAGAGCCAATGAAATCAAAGCAACTCAAGTTGTCGTATAGCCAATGGCATCAAGAACTGGACTTTTCTATCTATTAGCAACACATGGTAACATTTACTTTGTTATGTTTTTCTTTTCCTCAGCTGGTTTTTGCTATAAAAGGTGGTTGGTTAGCGCAGGTATAGTGGGCGTGACCTGCAAGACATCAGGCTAGGAAACAGGACGTGGCCTGTCGTGGGGCGCACGTGTCCGACGGCAACCCACGACATCCCCCTCCTCCTTTCCCACCTGCAGACAAACCTACCACCTTTGGACTTAGTGGGACACGCCACCACTCCACAGCACAGCTCGGGCATGCAGCACACTCGAGATGGTCACGCTTTGCTGATGAAGATTTGATCTGAGAGTCGATTTGGCGACTGAAATCATTGTTGTATCCCACAGACTGAAAAACCATTTGAAGTGCGTACTCAGAAATATTTCAAGCCGAGGTGGTGAGTTTATGATGGTGGTGCGTCACGATGTAACCTCTGGAGTTTCAACGCGGTATAAATCACACGGAGTAAGATAATTCACGTGCAATAAGATCCCCCCCCTCCCTTCCCCAGAGTCTATACTGCCCAAATGTTCCTCATATTCATCATTATCGTTGCCATAACAGTTATCATTATGAGCGTTGTCTTTTTCACCAATGTCTTCTTGTATAGTCTTCAGTGTCAGTCATGAAGATATGCTGCGCTTTTAGCATTGCAGGTAAGTGTATGTCTGCATGTGTAGATCCTTTTTAATTTTACCATGTGTGTGTTTGTATGTAGTCTATGTACGTATGTGTGTGTGCAAGACACCACAGTCACGCATGACTGGTGTCCTTAGGTAGCATCTGAAGTCTCCTGTCCAGGAAAACATCTTTCAGTTTTTCACTGATTACACTGTTTTGTGATTTTCAGGGTGCCATAAAACAGCAGCGCTGCAGCGTAACAACCACAGCCCATCCGTTATATTAATGGTGCACCAACCCTGCCGCTGCCTATCCACTCGCAACTCACTGTCTCTCTTTGGCTACACCCTGAATTCCTGCCGTGCTGTCTGGGGGTAGACTTGGACCATTGGTGTGCTTGTTTCCTCAGCATCCTCATTGCTTCTTCTAGCCCCGTCTGCTAACAGGGAGGAAGGCCAAGAAGCTTGGAAGAGAGACACTTGGTGCTTGTCTTGGTGCTTTTACATCTTTGTTCTGGTGCTCTGCCTCTCACGCAAACACTCTGTCTGCCATGTGCTTCACTTAAAGTCTTCCTTGACCTCTCTTAGTCCAACTGAAGAGGTCCAACTGTGGCAGGGGAGTCTCTTTTTTTTTTCTTATCAGGCTGACCCAAAATGGTTCTTAACTGGGAGTTGAACTGGTGCTTTCTAAATCATTTGGAATGGTGTTAATGTTCATAAAAGAAGCCTCTCACAGAGGCTCTGCTCATTGGTAAATACTGTACAGTAAGGGCTCATGCCCTCAGGCCAGTCTGTGTGTGTATGTTTGTGCTTGAGTGTGTGTGTGTGTGTGTGTGTGTGCCTGGGCTTGTTTGTGTGCATGTTTGTGCTTGCCAGCATGTGTGCAGGTGTGATTATTGGGGAGTAAACATTAAGATCAGCATGTCTATGTCATGTGTGTTTGTGTGTATTTTTTTCTTTTTGAGAATATATCTATTTATGTACATATACCGTTATATATATAAAGGTGTATGCGTATATGTCTGTGTTTAAGAAGTCATCCGCCTCAGACATAGTACTCCTTGTCTTTGTTCTTCTTGTTTTTAGAGATCTTGGCGATGCCCAGCGGCTTGTCCTTAGCGCTGCCGTTGGGCTGTGTGGCTGAGTTGCTGATGTAGTTGCGGCTCTCGTCCACGTGGTAGGAGCCTTCGTCGCGGTTGCGATACTTGTACATGGCGTAGAGAAGGATGAGGATGCAGAGGGCAGCGGCTGCTACAATGCCCACCACCATGCCCGTAGTGCTGCTGCTCTCCCGCACCACCTCAGACGGACCCGGGAACATCTTCACCTCTGGCAGGGGAGGGCGGGCTGTGAGGGGAGAGAGGAGGAAATTGATGTTATATGATGGTTTAGTTTATACATTATTAATTTAGATTGCCTGCGATGATGGTGGGAGGAGAACTGGAAGACACAATGCATCATGGTGATGAATTATTTGACAAGCGTTTTGCATAATGCTACACGCTGGCAAGGGAAAGCTACAGCTTAGAGCCAAAGCTGTTTACATATCATCACATAATGCGTAAACAGATTACAGTACACATCGCTTAGAGGAGGATCCAGAGCACAGGTGCACGTTATATCAGGTTTTATTACATACTTCTGACACTTTACAACAGCCAGAGAGGGCTGCAGTATGGTGAGATTTCACACCATATTAAATGATTTATAATGCAAGAATTTAAATATCAAATTTTGTGGCCGTCCAGAGACAAGGGGATGGAAAAGAAAAGGTGAAGGAGGGGGAAGTAAATAAAATGGGATATATAAAAATGAAATTTTAATGACAAAGAGCAGGATACAGATGGGAAGATAGGAAGAGATGGAGAGTGTTAGGTAATGCCTGAGGGTGGAAACCTGAGCGCAAATAAAAAATTAACCGGAGAGCATAAAAATGGGTAGCAGTGTGAGTGGAGGACGTAAAACAGGTAGGAAGCATTGTTTTTTCTCTCCAAGGGCCACACACTGAGCATGTATATTGATAACTAATCTTTTTTTTTTAACTTATTGGATGTTGACGGCCACACATAGAGGGCCTGGGGGATGTATTTTGCCCATGAGTGACATAAAAGCTGCATAAAGGCAGTTTCACATGTATATTCGTTAATGTTTCTCACCTGAACTGGGGTCACAGGGGTCAATGTCTTCATCATCGCTTGGGCACTCAGCTGATGCCACCAGCAGGTCGTCTGTCGACTGAGGAGAGAAGATGGAGAAAAATTGGCAAACGTGTCCACACACACACACACACACACAGACACACACACACACACACACACACACACACACACACACACACACACACACACACACACACATTCATATACATAAAAACTCATGATTGTCACCATTTCTAAGACAGAAACAGTCAGTTCCCCACACCCCTTCTGTTTATTTCCTGTATATGTGAGCACACAGCACCAATCTTGCGCCCACCCGTTTTCAGTTGACCATAAACACTTCTGCCTGTTACAGCCCCCAGCAATGGCAGGCGGCCAAAACCTGAGTGCCAAGGAGAAAAGAAGAAAGAAGAGGGAGAAGAGAAACACTGAATCCCTTTAAAACCACAAGGAGACTGCTTAGTTATTATCTAGTACTGTCTCAACCCTCCCCATCCTTTGTTCTCTTCTGGTCTTTCTATCTGCATTCTGCCATCTCCATCTGATACTGGCAAATGCTCATACGTGAGGCTGAGGACAAAAATAAAACCAGCCTTCATTAGATATCTGCTAAGCGTTTGATAGTTCATTTAAATCTCTTTTATTCAAAACCTCTCCACGAGCACCATGTTGATTTTCTACTTATAGCCCACCTCTAACCTACACCAATCCACTAACACACTCAACGACCGCTCCTTTTCCATGCCTTGCTCCCTCTCAATGGAAAAGGCGCCCTTTTTCCTCTCAGTCCCTGCTCCTCTTGTTGCCATGGCAACTCTAAGTTCAGGCTGTTAGAAATGATGGGGAATAAAAAAAGAGGAAAGAAAAGGGAGTGTGCACCCTCAGCGGGGACCTGTGCGTTGATTTGCAGTTCCAGCCAGAGTGCGAGGAGAAGGGAGAGAAAAGAGGGAGGGAGTTAAAGATAGATGGATGGATAAAAGGAATTTCAGGTGGAGGCTATTGGGGAGAAAGAAAGAGAAAAGAAGACAGGAGAGGAGGAGGAGGACTTCAAAGTGCTGCGGTCTTTACTTAACACGGTGCTAATGTGCTCCGCATATTCATGAACTACTGTTAAACATCGCCCGCCTTGACGCTTCGGCATGAGAGATATTAAATGTGTGAGCGTGTGTGTGCATGCGTGTGTGTGCTTTAACCACACTGGGTGCTCAGTGCCAGCATTAAAT
Source organism: Pelmatolapia mariae (assembly GCF_036321145.2). Lineage (NCBI taxonomy): Eukaryota > Metazoa > Chordata > Actinopteri > Cichliformes > Cichlidae > Pelmatolapia > Pelmatolapia mariae. Next base: position 10,695,524 of record NC_086234.1, read on the forward strand.
TAAAATTGGATTGTGATGCATTGCAGTGGATGTTAGTAACCCACGGAATAAAAGAGAGGCGAGAGAGCAGCGGAGCTAAAAAAGAGAGAAGAGCAACAGAGGTGGAAACTAAAGTGGAGGAGAAATCTAAACCAAATCAAAGCGCTGAGATGTCTAAGTTAGGACAAGAATAGCAAACGGAAACTCATTAAACTGCCATTAAACCTCGCAGTCTCTTCTTCTTGTAGGAGCACAGTTGGTGTGAGTAGCGGAGATGTGAGCCCTCTGAAAAAGCCTGCACTGGCCTTGTATGTTGTTAGTCCTTACAAGTCTGCTGTAGTCCAGTTTGGCCTAAAAGTTACATTAGGTTACTGATGCTTGACTCGTTCTCTTTCCTCAGCTGCCTTTCCAATCAGTTCTGCCCACTGGACTGTCAAATGCTGCTAGGGTGAGCTTAGCCTCTGGAATCCAGCCAGTCAATAAACCCTCTGTGCCTTTGCCAGGATTCAAATAGCACATGAACCAATCAGGCCGCAGGAAACACACCACCCCTGACACCTGTCGCCGATCAATTTTGAGCCACGGTGCTTGATGATTGATTCAAAGACACCTATGTGCCCTCCGCAGGCACCTGATTTGAATCCTGACTTCAGCTAAAACAAAAGCCGAGGAGCACATTTTTACAATGTCCCTCCTCTGATCTGTGACATCACCTTGTCAGCTGACCACCCCATTCAAAGGGAGGGTGTCAATTGGAGTATTGATCCACTTATCGCAAGGGAGGCAGTGAACACAAGAGAAAAATGGGGACATGCCAAACACAACTTAAATCGCATTGATTACCCACAGAAGTTCATAGAAAATCTGCCAGAGCAAGTGTATGCCCGAGGATCCTCCGCCCCTCTGCCTCACCCTCCTTCTTTGTTCCCATCTTTTCACAGTCTATCAATAGAGCATGCTGACATAATAATGGACACAGATGAACACTGATAGGGAGGAAAAAATAGATACAGGTGGACAAAGCGAGCGTGACAAGAAGAATATCTGCATGCTTAAAGAGTAAAATCTCTACCTGAGCCGCCGAACAGTGCCAACGACCATCCATGCCTCCCTGACTGCCTAGTTCACACATAGTAGCTGCACTCAGTCCTCACACTCTCTTGCAGAAGATTCAACAGCTTGTCTGCTACTTTCACAACTGGAAATCACACACACATGTACTCACACAAACTCTATGACAGCCAAACATGCTCCATTGGTCTAGTTCTATTTAAACACATCTACACAGACACGCGAGCATACACCAGATCAGGCTGAAGTTGGCAGGCTGATGAAGAGATCCTGACGAGAGAGGAGAGGAGCTAGCTCCACTACTGCAGATGGTGAGATAGACTCATACACCGCCTGCATTAACAGCCTATCACTGGAGCTCAACCACAGACAGGGAGGGAGGGGGGAAGGAGAAGAGGAGGGGGGGGGGGGTGGGTGACGAGTAAATATGGAAAGATATGAAGGGAGAGAAAGAGCAAAGGGAAAGCGAAAATAACCGAGGGAAGAAGGAGAAAGTATCACCAGAAGATCGATAACAAGTAGAAGAAAGGCAAGATGGAGACGAAGATGTGAAAGATGTATAGATAGCGATGCAGGCAGGGAGAAAAAAAAACAGACGGGGAAAGAGGAGAGGAGCGAGCAAGGCATGAGACGTAGAAGTGCCTGGGTCAGCTGATTCCTGTAGCCAATTGAGCAGAGCTCCGAGCCTCGAGTTTCTTCCATCAGTCTTCCCATCAAACACAGGTACACACAAACACATGAATGCGCGCAAACACACATCCACCGGCAGACAGGGAACATCAAAACCAAACTCGAGCTCTGTGACTCAGCGCAGCCTCTAGCATAAACACTCACACAAACTCTCCCTCTCTTCTCCTCGCTGGTGCTCAGCTGTCATGCATTATTAATCCCTTCCACTTTTCAACACGCAAAAAAAAAAAAAAACCCACGAAAAAAGCCTCGACACAGTGTGGACGTCAGGAGGAAGCACATAACATATTCTTACTGCACAAAGCACTGACGGCAGGAGCAAACCCATGGGGTAACTTAGGCAGATCCACTCAGAGACACACGCAAACTTGAGGCGTGTGCGAGAAACCGACAAATTGCTCGGACCCATTGCACCTTTGTAAGACATCTCTCACTGCCCCTCCTCTGATGCAACGTGCTGCAATACAACTTATTGTTCCCGATCCACCTGAGTGTTTGCGCGCGCGCGTGTGTGGATTCAATGTTTTATGTGTGTCTTGGTTAAGGCCAGATTGGTTGCCAGGCAACACTAGGCAGCCTCAATAGCAAAGCTGTACATTCTTCTTAAACAAGACAAACACACATACGCACAAAAATAGAGTTTGGGGGGCAACTGGAGTGATTTGACTTGCACAGACGAGCAAACGCACGCGCTGCGGTATATCGAACATATAGTGGGTCTGACCCACTTCTCATGCTGACTGCACTGCATAGCTCCACATCCCAGATTCAGCACTCACATCAGTAAATCACAGGCGCAGGAACAGTTCGCTTAAATCACATACACATTGAGAGATTGAGCAGTGAAGAGTGTGAAAAGAAAGGCCCTGTGACAGCACTGTCACTCTGCAGCACTATCCCTCCAGCTCTCATATCCATTATTGATGCCTGAGGCTTAGCTCACAGCTCTCTGCGTTCTATTATTTATGTCTGAAACAGCTGGCGGTTTATACACAGAGGAGCTAGTCTCTGTGGGAGACTGGCTGGGAGAGAAAGAAAGCAAGCAGCGGGTAGTGGGGCTCACTATCTCCATGGCAACTTGTATCACTTAGAAAAAAAAAAATAAAATCTTTTTTTTCAGTGCTGCTGGCGCACAGTTTTATAACACAGGAGAACTGCAGCACACAGACGCCCACTAAGAGCCTGATAACATCTCTGTAGTGATCTGAACAATAGAGCGAAAGCGTCTGCGGTGTACCTGCTCACAATATATCCTCTGACATTAGCATGGACTCTTCAGCTGCTGCCGCTATAAAAATGCCACAATAACAATTATGTGTTTCTATTGTACCATTTGCATCAGTTTACATATTATGGGAAAGCTATTACATCCTCCACTGGCACAAACAATTCTCCTGCAGTAATTTAGAAGGGAGGGACCACTTAGCAGTGAATTTGCCATCTAGTCTATTTCTGTGATTGTGCTGGAGCAAAAAGTGAGCCTTCTGTCCATTAAAAACAAACAAACAGTGCTGCAGGGCAAAAAACCCCCTATTAATCACCTAATATAATTAGGAAAAGTGCCTACGGCATTTCCTGGAGCAAAAGCTATGTTTTTTTTAAAGATATTGGACTTTTCAGTTTTGTGACATTATTTCCTCTATTTGCGGATATATAACTCTAAATAAATTTTGCATATATTCCAAGAGCCGCAATCATAGACCCTATACAAAGATGGACATAGCCTGCAGGTCTGAAAACTACATTCTTTGTAATGAACAGCAGGTGGCGACTAACTTGGTTGCACTGATTTAAATTAATTTATGGCCTCAGTGAACATTTGATGAATTTATGTTGTAAACTGCTTGTCAAAAGTTTCATTTAATACATGTTTTTTTTTTAAATTAGCTCATATTTAGAGTAAAAAGACAGTAACACAGACTCATTTAAATAGACAATTCTTCAATCCCCTCCTTTCACTCCTGAGGTAGATGGCTGCCTCTTCCTGAGCCTGTTTCTGCATGAGGTCTCTTCCTGTTGAAAGGGAGTTCTTCCTTCCTGCTATTGCCAAGTGCTGCTCATAGGGTTCGACTGGGTTTTGGCGTTTTATGTCTAATCTACCTTGCAATTGTTGCTGTTAAATAGCACTACAGAATATCATATCTTGCAGTGCCAAGGATAGCCAACATGCTCAAATCAAAGTTTTAAAATGGGAAACTCCAGGGTGATATCACAGTGACTATGTCCAACTTTTATATACAGTCTGTGGCTGCAGCAGACTTATAGATGATAAGACTTGTTCAGACTTTGATCCCCTTTAAAGTCAGGTGAAAGACTTTGATGCTGGAATATCCTAATGCCCAAGGGGCCTAAGGAGCTGACGCTGTAATTATAATATTTACCATCTGAGTTTTATCTGGAAACTTTTTTGTGCTATACACCCTGTCAGATTACTGCTGTGCATGAGAAAAATACCTATTTTTTTCAGTTCTCATCTGCCTTTGAGTAGCCCTTGAGGAGTCATCATTGTCCACCTTGTGCTTCTAGTTAATTTTAGTTTCAATCTACAATGGGTAATGCACGCCCTAACAGGACAATCTATAGCAGGCAGAAGGGAGGTAATGAGGCACAAATACTTTAATATTTCAGGTATTTATACTTTACTTGTCTATTTTTTTAAATAGGCTCATTACTTCATATTTAACACATTTGAAAGAAGATATCACCTCACATCAGAGCACACCTTCAAACACCAAAATGATATGAGTCACAATGGAGGGAATAACCCAAAAAAGACAACCCTATGGGTGTATCCATCATCAGGGCTTATTGCATACAAATAGATGAAATTTATAATAATTTATGCATCATTTATAGTCTATACTCACTAATCTCGTAAGACTAGTCGTGATTGTAGTACTTCTAGCTAGCACTACGAAAGCGGAGAATAAAGGAAGTAACTTTTGTTTTGGGGGTTTTTTAAGTGGCAATTCATTTCAAACGCAACATTTCTATCAGCTCAACAAATATCAGCCAACAAACAAAATGTTTGTGTGCAGTTTGTCAGACAGTGTGTCTGCTAGCTAACAGTACAGCTACTGTATTTCACTCAGAGATGGAGAAAGATGTGAGAAAGACAGGATGGGAGAGGAAGAAAAGAGGTTATATTTGAAGGTAAGGACAGATCAGTAATATCTGACAACCTGAAAGGCTTCAAGCTTCAACGTTCTGCAAAACAAACTGACGTATATCCAACGTTGTATTATTCAAAGGTTGTATGAAAATACTCAGCTGTTTAGTGTAGGATAAAAAGTTTAGCTTACTGTAATGTGGTGAATGTAAAGCACTGTGTTGGATTGGTGCACAGTGGCTTGGTGTTCTTGGGCAGTGTTAGCTTACATAAAGGGTAGCAGAGATTAATTTGAATTTTAGCTGATGATGCTTAGAATTATTCACTAAAGTTCAGTCTCCATCTAACTGTATACTGTCTTGTATAAAGACAGCACAAACAGTATGCTGTCAGTGTAGGGGATGGCAATCAGTCAAGATAGCTTGTTGAATATATCTGCTTACATCATGTTGAATTCATTTGTGAAAACCCACAAAGAGCAGTCAACCTCAGCACAACAGCAGCAGCAGCCGCACAGGTCAGCTGATGACAGCCTGTACATTAAGAAAGTCTCCTGGAGCTCCAATTTAAACCCTGACTGTACACATTTTTCTGTTTGGGTATGGAGACAAAGTCAAAAAAGTCTGCATTCCTATATACTAATATTATTTTAATATTATATTAATATAGCACTTAGCTTTGCACAAAAATAGCTTGTAGAAACGTTGTCCAAAGAGCTACTTTTCAGAGGCTCTACCTTTTACAGACATTAAAGAATGTCTGTATTTTTGCCATCTTTGATAATAGTACGCTAAATATGGAACTGAAGGCAGGAGGAAAAGAGGATGACCACAGAGAAGATTAATGGATGTAGTGAGGAAGAGGACATACTGAAGGTTGGTGTGAAAGGGGATGATGCTAGGGATAGGGTGAGATGAAATAAGAAGTCAAAAGTAGAAGAAATCTGACGTATTATCCAGTGCTTCTTATTATTATGTGAAACACTGCATATGAAACGTGGTCCATGAGTAAACTGAGCGGAGCTCTGAGCGGAGTATAAAACAATTCCACTTTTCCTGTTATATCTTTCCATCCTTGATTAGTGGGCTGCAGCATGCTAATCCTCTTACTGAGTGCTAAAAGAAAGTTATCAAAGCAAATTACCACTTTTTAATTACCTATTGCCACACGAAAGGAAGATATCTGAGGAATTACATTCGAACAGCAGATCTTTATGTGACCACACAGATTGGATTTAATAGGTTTTCCTCGCATGAGGTGACAAAGAAAAGCTTGATGGTGCTCTGACCTGCGGTGTTCCACCCTGCTTCCTGTTAGTGGCTGTGGTGGTTGTGATGTCACTGATGGACGGGGCGGAGTCTGAACGGTTGCCTCCGGCCGCAGCGCTGGACTGCGGGGTGATCGAGGAGGATGGCATATCGCCGACAAGACGCGCGCTCCCCTCCACTTTGATGTGGGGGTGCCCCTCAGCGGCCATGTTGAGGATGCGGAGGCCGTTATAGTAAAGGCCAGCCAGCTGTCCCTGGAACATGGCTGCACCTCGCTCGCCTCCACCAACGCGCACTGTTGTCTGGCTGTTGAAGATGGTCAACTGGCGGCCTACGCAGACACACACAAACACCCGCAACCAAACACACATAGAAAAAAGGTGGACAGGCGCACGCAAATACAGCCACACGCACACACACACACATTCCAGTGGTCACATACGTGCGTACATACACACAAAGTAAGTGTTACACAATCCACCACCCCAAAGCCATGGTGAGAGGATGGGATAGATTATGCATGGCAGAGTAAATCGAAGCCGTGGAGAACTGTGGAGAAGGCTGAGGCTGAGAGAGATAAGAGTGAGAACGGAGAACCGGAGAAGGAGAAGGGGGTGAAGAGACTGAGAAGTTGACGAGGAGGATGAAGAGGCAAAGAACAGAAGGAGGAGGAAGAGTGAGCAGATGAGAGGAGTCAGAGGGCCCCGAGAAGACGGGGCTGACAGATGGTTGCTATGGTGATGGCTGTGCGGCACGACATTGTATTTGAAGGAGCGACAGACAGGCAGACAGAGAGACAGAGATCTAGAGAACTGTTGTCACAGCCCTATGAAGCATGCACAGGTTATAAGCTCTAGCACTGCTCACTGTTAAAGGGACTAGAGTCTAATTTAAGGAGCTCTGCTGAAGTTTAGGAGGAAAACTTTTACATTTTTTCAAAAAGAATTGCTCTATTAGTCATTTCAAATTTACATAATTCTTACATGGCACAATACTTTGCATGTACTTTAATTTGATTACAAATTTTTTTTCAACATATAATCTTTAGTAAAATGCTTTATCGTTTACAATTTGATAGGAAACAAAATTATTTAATAAAGCATCTTTTATCAGTACTTCTTTTCTATTTTCTGATTTATTCACATTTAAATCTCTCCATCGTCCCTTTAACCTGATATTATCAGATACACACTAACAAGATACGTTCACAGGCACTACAGTTTACACAGTATTACACACTACAGCTGCCCAACTTTTAAATACTTAGTTATGGATTTAGATTTTTAGATGTTAGTTGATGGTGCACAATAAGTCAACTGTCTTCAAATTGTATTTTTTAAGCTGAAAGTTTTAAGGAATTTTAATCAGGGTTTTTACCTTTGTCGAGTAGCCAATCGTCAACTACTCGACCGAGCCGATAGGGGATTCGCTGTCTGGCGATGGCCAGGCGCTCGTTATCAATGTTGCCTTTAATTTAGAGATGAAAACACAGTAGTAATTACGCACATCCAAACTTGGTACAGGAGCTGGATACAAAAAGAACAGCAATGAAAAGAAAGTAATGGTCTGCTCATTGTTGGCATGTCACTGTGTTAAGGTCAGCTTGAAGAGAAGAGGAGCTGAATTCACTACATTTCCACCGAGCGGACTCTTACTCTCTGTTCATTGGGTTTAATTTAAAGAGACATTTCAGGGGTTAACATCTGCAAGAGCACAGGGAAATAATGTTACAGCTGTCACATACTGCCTATATGACTGACTGAGTTTAGTGTTACATACTCACACACACCTCACAACAACTAGCATTTAGCATTTTGGCTATGAGCTACATAAAGCCTCATTGTGTTAAAGACTACTAACTAAGATTACCACTTTAAATATAAAACCCAACAAATATAAAAACAAATACTATACTCAACAAAATACACTTTTTTCTTTTTCTTATTTTTTACTCTAGTTAAACATTTATCTCCAAATATGACATGTTTTTAAATTATTATTTGACCAAAAATGCACCAGCTGTTATTATTTTCTTTTATGGTGAGAAAAAACAACTGTATTGAATATTTTCATAAATTACCTTTAACACTATTTAACAGGCCTAACATAACATAGCTGGCTAGTATACAAGCTATTGTAAAAACTACCTCATTTTATGGTTTAAAAAGTCATGTTTCATGTCAGATCACACATATTTCATTTCAAACACAATAACATAAAACAAAGCTGCAATTATATGTCTCAACCTCAGTGTTTGAATATAAACATTGAAAGAAAACACTGATTAGAAAGTGAGTTGAATTGGACTAAAGTATAGCTGGCGCTGCCCCCAGGACAGGCAGTGGTGTGATGAGTCAGAGGGTTGGGCCTATACGTGCGGGGCAGGGCCTACCTGAGGGATAACGCTCTATGACCGGCAGGTCGTCCAGCTGGAGGGTCGCATTGCCACCACTGCGGGTGAACCGAATTACGTGGTACTTCCCGTCGTTGACAAACTTGGAGCTCTCCTCGATGTTGATATCGTCAGTGCCGACATTAAACACTACTCTAATGTTGCCTTTGTCCTGAGGAGGAGGAGAGGTATGACAACATTTTATCAGATGTGTAAAGGTCAGGATATTACCAGTTTCATGTCTTTTGGGTATGCACAGCAGAGTATGTGTGACCAAGTATTTGTGTATTAAATGGTGTAAAAGGACCTGATAAGTTTGACCAAAAACCAATAGTTGAAAGCAGACAAACAAAGGGGTGGACAATGAAAACCAACAACTAAGTATGGTGAATTTAAGTACTTGGCCCATGCCTGCTTAACCAGCAGCTGCAACTGATTCAAATAACTTCAACTGTCTAGGTTTACTCAGAATGATAAAACTATTTAATCAATGCTGAGATAGAGCTGGGCTTTGGGTAGATGACCTTTGAGCCTGGATCAAAATCTGCTCAGGTTAGTGACAAGTTATGCTTCATCTTGGATCAGTAAAGGAATCAGTCTTTCGCATTCCAGTCATAGTCTAGACAAAAGTGTCACACATTATGGCCCGGGAAAAACTCCAATTCGGCCCAGTGGACAGTTTTGGAGGAGGATATACATTTTGGACTTTTAACTGTATTTTCATAAGTTTCACACTTTTTCCTAATGATTAAGACCACGGACATTTATACTATAGTAACAGATTAACAATTAAATGACAGAAAATTTCCTGTTTTTTCACTATTGACAATAATAATTTATGTTTTGTTTTTTTGTTCGTTTTTACAGTGAGTCAGGAGTTAAAAAAGATAACTTTTTTGTAAATTAACAAAACCTTTCCAACTTTTTCTGTAATTCTACACATCCTTCCATTTACTACAGCTGAATTTCTTTATCCTGTAGAAAGATTGAGACATACTGTTGCACTTCTTTTTTTATATTAAGATATCTCAGGGCTTAAATGTGTAATTAAAGTTATTTACACTAACATAAAGCCTAGTTAAAATCGACATGAGCCATATGTGGTCCTCAATGTATAATGACATCAGTTTCCTGCCAAAATAAGGTTGTTTTATATTCTAAAATATACCAATGATTACATAAAATAACAGCTATAGCAATCATGGGTGGCTTATTTTAATGATCGTAACAGTGCTATTTTCATAGTCCTATTTGAGCAAACAAATACTTCAAACTGAAACTGCTCAGTGATATTTCACGATTTTCTGATATTTTACGGTGCAACAAATAAAAGCTCGATTGTGAGGACGTGAAATCTTGTGAAGGTGTTATCAACCATCGTAGAGATAAATGTGAGAATTTATTTTAGGAGGTATTGCTCACCACTTGTCAAGTACCCACTGCTGGGATGTTTAATAATGTCCATGTGCCTGTTATGACTGTACACGTGAAAGTTTATGAGAGCTTGCTGGGACAAGGTTGATGACTGAGGGCACCAAGACCCTCAGTAAAATACACAGCTGAATGCAGTTTTGTTGGCCTTAATTTATACTTAATTATCATTTTAAGAGAACATGTTGTGCTTTTTCTTATTTTCTGTCCTATACATACTGCTAGAATAGTTCACGGTCATAAACATGGCCTAAGTTTCAAATAATGAAGTCAGGCTATGAACAAGGAATCCTCATGATCCCAAAGCTAAAGCTTCATACTGCTCTTAACACTCAGCTAAAGAGAGTTTTTCCTGCTTTTATGGGGGATATCCCTGATATAGCCATCTCAGACAGGTGGCTCTCCAAACCTTCTGTTTGTGAGAGAGCCAATCAGAAGAAAGTTGACTTAAAGAGAGAACATTACCAGATTGTTGGTTGAACTGAGGTACTTCATAGAAGCCTTCTATAATACAAATAAGGAGCTGGAAATTAGTATATTAGGTCCATTTTATGCATGATCACTAATTTTTACACTAAAAATCAATTAATGTAATTATGCAGCCAGGAATCAATAAACAAATAGCTTCTGTTACTGGAAGGGAGGAATAAACGTGTCCAATTCTTTCATAGTGGGATATAATTTCCTTATGAGAATTCATAACAAGTCTTTTTGGTTTAACCAAGGAAAATACACAATCTGTAAAGGTTTTGCCATAATTACATGTGTCATTTGGAGTGGTGGACCATCGTATTATGATGAAGAGTGAATACTGTTAATAGATATTGAATGCACACAGTTCTAATTACAAGTGTGGTCACTGTAGCAATAGCTGACTAAATGAATACAAACAAGAAATATTATATGAGAATGATAAATCACATAACCCTTGACAAATTGTTGTACTTACTATCTGCAGCTGAAGGTAGTCTCCCAGGCCGGATGCGCTGTCCACCCGAAGCAGAATGGCATGTTTCTGTTGAGTGCTGAACCCGAGGGCAAGCCGGTCAGCCCTGGTGCTGGGACGCTCATTAGGGGGCCATGTGTAAATCACCAAGCCTCCATCACGGCCAAAGATATAAGTGGTTCCAGCTGGTCGACACAGATAAAAAAAATGTAATTACAGGTAAATCTGTATGTTGTGATGGTGTTATCTGCCATCACAGGTTGACCACTCCAGCTGGTAAATCTATGTTTTGCTAAATCTTTTAAACACAAGGAGCATATTGGAAAATAATAACAAAAAACTTAAAATGTCACAGCTGACTGGCCTTTTCTATTCTGACAAGTCCTTCTCCAGGCTGTTTCCCAAATTACTTATCACCATTACTGCAGGAGGCTGACTGTATAAGTGACTCAACCAAATAACAAATCATATAATTGTTTGACTCATAGGGTGACTTAAAAACCAACATATATCTCTCTTCTAAGGTTCTGGAGGATGAATTAATGTTTAGAGCTAGAGAGCATGGAGACATTTTTAATCTAATGTTACACATACACACGCTATAGAACAGCCAGTTGAGGGATTGGTATTTTTGTACAATATCAAAATCAACAGTTGACAGTGCCCTCCTGTGGAGGCTGAGAAAAAAGGCACAAGATGATGCTGTGATTTGGTGTTTCAAAGCAAATCATCCGACTGCAGCATTTTCACATCTGCAGTTCTGCACCACAGTGAAGATTTGATTAGGTTTATTTCTTGCAGTTTAGAGAGTCAGCCGCTGTGATTCACCTAACTCGGTTAAATCAGATAACAAACCTGCTAACAAAAGGCAAATGCATGATTAAACCAGCATGATCCAAATGCTGGTAGATAACGTTTTTCAAGTTGGTATCTACTTTGAATACAGCAGATAACAAACTCTACACTTGAGCTGTCTGCACCACCAAAAAAGCTGTAATCCCCCTGGGCCTGAGAAAGACCATAAAAGCAAAGACTCACCATCGTTGCACAGTGGCCCGGCGTATGAAGTCATGCTGCAGTCACAGGTGAAGCCCTCCCACTGCTGCAAACAAACTCCCTGATTTGAGCAGGAGTCTTCTTGGCAGGTAGTGCTGGGACCTGCAGTGACAGATGTGGTTGGGTGGAAGGGTGCAAAAGTTAGGGAAATAGAAAAAGACACATAGATTTGGTTTTGTGTGGAGCCCAATGTGTTTACAACATTATTAGAGTACAGTGTGGTTATTTTTAAACTGCATTTCCTTGAAAAACTTTGCAGTTTCAAATGGTTGAATAGGCTTTTTGTGCTGTAATGACGTTATTATTAGTAGTATTAGTCAGACTAGGATGTTGTGGAAAGGCTCCCATTCTTTAGCTTTACACTAACAGAATCCAGTATAAACACGAATGAACCTAAAGTGTGTTATTCAGTGAAAAGAGCCAAATGTGGAGAGCATGCAGGTGGTGAGGTTAAATGAATGGGGGGAGGACAGGAGGGGGAATTAAACATAAGAGAGCAGAGTTATGTTTCATCTCAATACTCTTCCTTGAGCAGTCGGTCACCATTCTCTTCCTGCTTCATGCTAAACGACTCAGGAGGAGGAGAATGTCAAAGCGCTAAACTTAACTCTCCTTCGTTGCCCTCAACACAAGGCAAGGAGGAAAGAGTGTGACATGATTCACAAATGGAGTATTGAAGTTGAGGTTAGGAGTCAGTAGGAGGGGTTAGAGAGCATGCTGCAAGGTGGTGGAGCTGTGGTCGACTCAAGTCAAGCAGTGGTAATGTTGCTACTGTGATGAAATCACTACGGTGGCTAGGAGAGGATAGGTCTCCTCTGACCTTTGACTCTGGATCACTGGGATCCACACAACACTGGACACCACTGGGTAGTTTTAAACACACGCGCACACACACGCGCGCACACGCACACACACACGCGCGCACACACATTTCCTCAGCATCACACACACACAAGTGTCTCTTACATGCTCGCACAAAGCGATATACCTTGCAAGTCAGCTTTCATCAATGTAACTTTTGTCAGCCAAACAAAAAAGCAAACAAGCAAATTAAGTTAGATGGTTAGTCAATGCACACAGATGCCTGTGAACTACTGAAAGAGTGGATCAGAGAGAGAAAACACAATGTGCAGAAAGACTGAGGAGGAGATGAAAAGAAAGAGAGTAAAGTTTACATCTAACAGGCCAGGAGCTGGGTTAGTGGGTTATGCTAATAACAGAGAGCATGATTTAAATGAAAACTGAAAGAAAAAGCAGTTGGGACACGGGGCTGGAGCAGATCTGCCGTTTTGTCTGCACCTCACCTTCACAGCCCCTCTCCACTTGTCCCATGGTTGCCAAGGCATCAGCCAAAAGGTCCGGGAGCCGTCCGTTTAGATCGACTGTTGCTAAGCAACCCTGAAATCCCTCACGGGAGTGGACGAGCTTAGGCAGGTCTCGGTACATCTCTTTGGAAACGCCCCCGATGTACAGATCACCTGTCGAGGAGCAATATAGTGAATGGCAGCTTCACAAAGCAAACATGAACTGTCTAGTTTTGCATGACTGCATCAATAATTTAATTGCAATAAATTATAAATTACTTTATGAACTAATTGATCTAATCACATAGCAGTTTTATCACAAGTTCAGTGAGCTCAGCCGAATATCTTCAGTTAGTCAGTTAGTTATATATAGTATCAATTTAATTTAGCTTGATAAATTACACTAGGTTAATTGTTTTTGCATGTTTTTACCCTTTAATTTTTTTTTTATATAAGTGTTTAATTGCTTTCTTAATTAGAGTTAGAATAATAAAAGACACTACTCTCATATCTGTATGGTAATAAGTAGCTACCTCCAGAAGCTGGTTCGGGCAGATTACTGGATCTGCACTGCCTCATGTACACGAAACATAACTCTCCTCACATCATATACCAAACACACCCTCCCAATTTGGCAGTCTATTTAAGCTACAAAATTTCTTACCTCTCCCTCTGACATGTCAGTGCCACTACTGCCCTACATCACTGTCTGCTGTTTGCAATCCCTTCACCATCCCAGCATCTACCTGTAGACTCCGGGGGGATGTTTACTCATCACTTCCCAATTTTATATTTAACATATTCAATGGGAGTGATGAGCTCAGAGAGTGTCTGCCAAGCTGCATGCTGCTGCTGTAACAAATCAGTTTAAACGTGAGCTGTCTGACTGAACTTTGTTTACTACAAAGGCTGGAAACAGGGAGATACGGCTAACCTGGTTCTGCTCAAGGTAACAACACCTCCAACTTCACTGACTCAGAAGTAGTCTGGCACACAACCTCCCCAAAAAACAGCTAGTTTGTGTTTAAAACAAAAAGAGGTGTGCATATTACGGTATACGCTCTCATTAATAATGCAAAGAATTTTATCTGATTAAGGTCAGATTAAGATAATTAAGATTTATCTCAGTTTCTGTATCTAACTTTGAATGCCTTTATTTTTGCGTACCCTTTAGGTCAAGGTTCTTGGCACCCATGGTGGTCTGTGTGGTGACTTTGGTGTCAATCTTGACTGTGTGGAGATTGTTAGTGTCTCTGGATATGTGCACATTGTGCCAGTGGTTGTCATTAAGAGGACTGTTAGAGTTGCCCTTAATCAGGTGTGCTCCGTTGCCCAAGTCAGAGATGTAGTGAAGGTAGCTAGAGAAGGAAAAAGAAAAAGAGAGGGGATTAAATAACTGAGAAGTGAAAAGGGAAATTAATCGTACTTGTGATGAAGAACAACACAGGGTCATCCGCTCCGGGGCATTATTATCTGTCTTTTAGAAGCTTAATTACAAGAATAAAAAAAAGAGCTGCGTGACTTGTGCATTTTTCATATCGTACACTTAACAGCCCATTTCAACCTTAAAGTCAAGAAATTTTCTTTTCTTATTCATCAAGGACGATCTTAATACTAAATTATAAATTTCTGCAGGACAAACATTAACATGAACAAGCAAAACTGCCTTTTATGAGTAATATTTGATATTTTATTTGACGATGACTGACTTAAGGTAAATCACACACAACTTATTGTCCAGCTCACCCTTTAACCAGCTCTACCACTATGAAGTCATTGCCGTCTCCTCTGTTGAAGAGGATAAGACCGTCTGGGGACGTCGTCTTGAACTGCATGAAGAGATGCATGGAGTAATAGGCCTGCAGCGTGGGCAGGGTGACAAAACTGGAGCGGGATCGGAAGGTGACGGGGTCGGCCACAATGCTCTTATAACCGATAACAGCATTGAGCTCGCAGTAGTCAATGTCGCCGTTCTTGCACAGGTCAATGTAGGGCATGCCGTTCAGCGTCAGGCCCTGAAGGTGGCCGATGAAATTGGAGGGCACGGCAGGCATGAAGCGTTTCTCGGTCACAATGCCCGTCTCCACATTATGGAACTCCAGCTGGGTGTGGTCACCCGCCATCTGACCTGGTGGCGGGGTAAACTTAAGAGGTGAGGGCTTTGGAAAGGTGGGTTTCAGGTGGAACTGTTCAACACTAAAACTAAAACTATTATTTATTCAACATCCTCACTATGAATAAAAGACAGACTAATACTAAAGTAGACACTATCATGACCACAATCACAATTCAGTATGATTGCTTTCACTTACACAGGTACAGATGCTCTCTAAAAAAGAAATAAACCCCTTAATGTTCAATACAGAATTCAAGTGGATGTCTACACTCCAACTTAAGACCTGGAAAGAGTGTCATTTTATGGGGAGAAAAAAAAATATAAGTCAGGCTGCTGCGGTTACCTTCAGCAGGCTGCAGGTCGTCCACGGTGAGTTTGAGGCTCTTGCCACGCCGGACTACCCTCACCGTGTGCCACTCATTATCATTGAGGCTTGACCCAGCAAAGATGGTCTCTGGGCCTTTACCTACACATAGCCCAGAGCACCATTAACATATTGCATAGAGATGAGGAGAGAGACAGAAAGAGAAACAGATACAGAGAAAGAACCAGAAGAAGAGAGCCAGGTAGTTTGAGTAAAAAATTAAGGACAGAAACTGAGAAAATGGAAGCTAATAGTAGCAGGGGAAGGACCCATTCATACCCTGGGGAGACAAACACCTCAGTGTTAACACACTCTTTCCAGACAAACAGACATACAGACAGACAAGCTTCTTTGCAGATTTACAAGAGAGACAGATGACGTGACACAGACAGACAGAAGGATTAACATAAATGGATGTTGGGGGTGTCTAAGACTGGAGACTGTGAGTCACAACATGCCCACGCTGAGACAATCCATCTGTGGACAGATCGCACCGCCATGACGTTCTCCTACAACCCACACATGCACAGACAGCAAATTCAGACCCCCTTGACCACCCAACAGCCCTCTCGCCTCCACACTTATACTTGTTCAGGTGCCTGAATGTAGGATATTTGCTTATGCAATGCTGCAGTCAGCCTCATGGTGGCACTAGACACACAGTGGAACATCAGAGTGCTCTCCAAGGTGCTGATGTGCTGCAGAATGAAAGAAGCTGAGCTGTCCTCTCGTGATGTCTCTCTCTCTCTTTGCTCATCTACCAGCTCATATCTTCACATAGTTGACTGCACACATTTGACAGGCTGACTGTTCCCCAATCCTCAGTGTCCCCTTGCTTCTACTCTTTACAAGCACCCCACCAACCTTGAGCGCAACTCCCACTACCTCCCAACACACACACGCATACACTTACACATACTCCCCTTCCCTCTACTTGCTTTGAGAGTCTGCTTACAGTGACCTATAGGCGGTAATGACGGGGGAGGTGAGAAGTAAACTGACCCGAACGAATTCTGCTGCAGAAAATGTCAAGCATGCCGACATCAATCACGGAGGCACACAGGCAGACACATTCGGTCCCACACAGTCACACACACACATGAACACAGGTAGAGAGGTAAAGAAATGTGGATGTACAGGCTGCCGACACGCAAACATAATTAAGTCAATCAAAATGGATGTGGTGTGAAATGTGTGTGTGTGTGCAATTGTGAAGCTAAAAGAGTGTGTTGGTGCGCTCGGAGAGCACAGAGGGTTCCCCTGAGGAGACTCAGCTGTGCTCTGGGCATGAGCATCTCATCCTGTTACCATGGATCATTGCCTTGCACTGAGTGAGGGAAAGAGTATGTGCATGTATGTGCGAGTTTATCATGTGTGTATGTGTGGATTTTTTGAGTAGTAACTGAATACTCAAAAAACAAGCAGACTGATGTGACAGTGAAGCAGTGATCTGTGTTAACCTGGGAGGGAGAGACAAATGTACCCACACACACACACACACACACACACACACACACACACACACACACACACACACACACACACACACACACACACACACACACACACAGAAACACACACGCACCTATTCTGGGTCAGCGTTAAAAGGCCATTCAGTGAGTTACTAGTGAAGGCTGTGGCGGTCAGCAAACAGCCTGTGAGGTTAAAGCAAAAGATGAGAAATGACTCAAACAAAAAAAAAAATAAGGGAGGCTGATTGTTGCTTGGAAAATACAATTCAAGCCAAATGACATGTGAGAGATTATAAAAGCAGGACAATGAAAACAAAACGGAAAAAAAAAGTGTTTCATATTTCATTAGCTCCAAATAACAAATGGCTTTTCTGAAGGATAAGTCTCAAATCTCTCCCATGCCGAGGCTTTTATTTGACTGCTGAGTGGACTATTTCAGTGGCGCCTGCCTGTTAAATACATTTTTCCCCCTTCCCCCTTGAATATCATATGTATAATTTATTGTATGCACACAGTGCGCCAGAAAAGTGGCTGCCTACTGAAATGTTCATTGAGACAACCGGTCTAAAATTGGCCAGCAGACATGCGGAATAGCAACAGTGCTGTGTGGCTAGTAGGGTTTCTATGGCAACAGCAGTCGTCCATTTCACCACCTCTTTGCCGTCACAGAGCATCCGCTTCTTTCGCTCTCTCTCACTCTCCTGCTTTCTCTGTGGTCGTGACAGAGAGAAACTCCACGTGAGGGAATTAAACTTCATCAGGGATTCAGCTCCACTCACAGCAGCATGAACAGGAACACACACTAAAGAAAACACACACACACACAGACACACAGATGGGCAATGAAAAGACTACAGAATGCAAAGGCACTCACACAAGCACACACGCCAAAACCCACTAAATGAAACACTACCCAAAAATCCCTCATGTACAGTTTAGAGAGAAACAACAAGCAAACAAAGAAAACAACCCGACAGACGTTGGGATGAAGGTGCGACAGAGAGAAACAGAGGGATAACACGTCTTTTGTCTCCGGCATGAAGGAGAAGTAATTAGCCTGAAGCTCTGAGTTGTATTCATACACCAGCTTCCACTCTCTACTTCCGTACCTCTTATTTATCAGCACACCTAATTTTACTTAAACACCTCATGCCCGGGTTTCTTCTTCTCCTCTTTCTTTTATTTTCTCCTTCCTTCAACCCCCACCATCCTCTCTCATTCTCTCTCTCTGCCATCGATCCCTCTTTGCTAAAATGGCCGACCTGGAAAACCCTGGCCCTCAGCAAAAATCGCACCTCTCCTGCAGTGTAGCTGAACATCGCACGCATACGTGCACCTCCCCCGTCAAACACATACACACATGCACACACACATATCTGCACATAGACAAATGGTACAAAAATATGTTGAAAGAAGATTAAATGAACTGACATGATACACAGCGTGAAAAACAGCCACACACATTTATAAAAGCACATACACACAACGGCGCACACACGTTCTGAGGAGGTAGAGGAAAGGGGGGGGAGTTAGGTGAGATGGAGGATCACTTACTGGCTGTACAGTTTATCCTGATACAGTCTGGAGGGAGAGCAGAGCAGAGGGTTAATGCTGCACACATACACATACTCTCCACGCCCTGGGGATGCACACATCGACACACCCTGCATGCATATACAAACACGCACACAATGCTGAGAAAACACACGCCCCTCGTTTGTCACAGGACCACAAGCTGGACCTGGACGATGTGCAGCAAATGCAGTTTCTTCGATTTTTATTTTGTAGCCAATAAAAGGAAAAATCTGGATAAAGACTGATGGATTTTTACCTTGAACACAATAAAGAGAGCGGTGTGTCACAGCATGACTGGTGTGCTCATTGGCTGCTCTGGCCTGAGCGACAGCTTCAGTCACCAATAAAAAGCGTGGGTAGACTGTGATGGGTTATGTGTGTCAGTTTTGTCTAACGACTCTGAACACATCCCATAATTTTTGTCGCCTATCCAGAGCGCGAATCTCCGCAAATGGTTGGAAGATTCAGCCCCTGTACCTTTTTTAAAAAAAAACCCCATGATGCCTTGGTGTGTCGAGTGGCGTCAACCACAGAAAAGACGTGGCTGCAGACAACCAGAGACCAACACATGCACCCCTCTGTAAGGATGTGTGTGTTAGCATGTAAATGAATTCACGTGAAAGTGTGTGACTGTGTAAAAAATGAGGCTGAAAAAGTGCTTAGCAGTTATCTCAGGCTGCGAAATGTGCAAAGTATTCATGTGCGTGTGCGTTTGTGTTGTTTGTTGAAGGTGTTGGGGATGCACAGGTCTGCTGGGAGTGAGCAGAGAATGCAGCTTGAGGCTTGACCCTCTGTTCAACACAAAACCAATAACCTTTAGCTGTTTATATTTGCATGTGTGCATGTAATCTGTGCAACGTATCTGCTGAAGCAGTGAAATCCATCTCTTGGATGCTTTAGATTGTGCATACTTACAGCAAAATTAGCTGAAATATTTATCGGAATTACTGAGAATTTTAATTTAAAAGGGACCTCTCATGCTCATTTCCAGCTATATATTTTTAGCCTCGGACTCTGGTGCTCTACTTTTCCATTACTCTAGGTAGTGAATGAGTTTTGCATGATTCACATTTCAAATTTGTGTTCCTTTATCTAATACTCAACTTTTGCCCAGTCCCCCAGTTTACCCATTTCCCGAAACAATCCATTTTAACTCTCTTCTCCTTCTCTTCAAAAAAAACTTTCTTTTGATTGGCTGCCCTTCACAAACAGAAGCAGTCAGTTAGGGCTTCTGTGCTCACACTAGAGTGGTGTGCCATAACGGTGAGCACCAAATTTTGACCATTGCAACAGTATATATGTATATATGACAGAAAATAAGAAAAGCATAATAGGTCTCCTTTGAGTTTACCGGGACGAAAAGCTATTAATCAACAGTTAATGACATTTCTATGCAAGAAATTGCCAAGAGGCCAGTATCAGCTGCATTCCCATGACAGGTAATTAAAGTAATGCTTGAGATTCTATGAGTTTGTGAGCATCTGTGTACCTAGGTTGACAGTGAGTCGGACACGGGCCCCATCCAGCTCCAAACGAAGGGTATCTGCGGAATTACGGGAAGTGGTTGCCATGAGAACGCCATAGGCCCGCTGGGAGCGAAAGCGTAGCGAGACGTCCTCCGCCTCGGTGTGCATCACCACAGGCAACTGCACCTTCATAAACTTACTGCCGTCGTACGACAGGATAGTTGCATCTGCACATGATCCACAGAGAGAGAGAGAGAGAGAGAAAGAGAGATATGGAGAAGGAAGAGAGAGATGACGACAGAGGAGGGTGAGGTGGGTAGAAAGAGAAAAAAGGAGGATGATTGACAAGGAAAAAACACATGAGGTGGGTGGAGGGAAAGGCAATCTGACGCTGAATGAATCAGATTTAAACATGACAAAGTATGTTACTGCGTGGTTACACTTTTGCTGGTTCCCCCGCCAATACATGTTGAAAACCTTCTTTCTACAAAATGATCCCATCGCTTTCCACTCTTAATTCATCATCACTCCCTCCGCCTTTGAGAGGAGTATGTAAAAATAGCCGCAGCTGGTTGGCTGGCCCTATTATCCGGTTCAATCAGAATGCATGGTGTTGAATGTGTTAGCCACCGTCACTGACATCTCAGACCCTGGAGTCATAATGTAACAAGCTCAGGTGAACCTGCTTTAATGTCTTTTGCATACTCATTTACATATTCATAATCTTCTCTCCCTGCTTCCTGCTGGGGCCAATCCCCGACTGCTAAACTGTTTACCTCTGAGGACCCTATTTTTTATTGGCCAATTACATACACAGCTAAACACACTCTCCATGCCTCTGTCTTTATCTCTCCTCCTTCTTTCCTTCTTCTTATATCTCTCCACTCCATTCCTCCTTTGCCTTCTCTCCCCTTTTCACTCTCCCTGTTTCTGTGGGAGAAGGTTTGAGCCAAGGCAAAAACAAGAGAACAGGAAGAGAGGAAGGCGTCATGAATACTGATGAGCCGAGAAGGAGGGAAAGAGAGAGATAGTGTGCGTGTGTGTGCGTGCATGTCAGAATAAGTGAGTGAATTTAAGTGTGAACAGAGAGGGGTTTAGTAAAGTGAGAGTGGGGCTGGGGGGGTGGGGGGAGCAAGAAAGAGAGAAAGGAGGATGGGGAAAGGGAGAGAAGCTCCTGGCTAAAATGCAAATGAACCCTCATTAACTTGAGGAAAAAAAGAAGGTGGTTGGCCTGTTATATCACACATAACATAACTAACAGCCACACATACACCCGCCCCTGCGCACACACACACATGAACACGTTTCTGATAAGGGAGACAGCTGACTAAATTTTCCTCATCACAGCACCTGACTCACTACCAGGCAAACAGAGGATAGAGGGTTGGTGAGAAGAAAAGTATGGAAGCCCGTTCATGCTGGGGAAAGAAAAAGACTGACGATACAATGCACGCTGGCTGTGTCACATACTGTTGCATCATTTGACGCCTGTAGCACGCACCAGATGGACCATACAAACAGAATAAGTAAAGGATAAGACCAGCCACATTCTGCATTTTTTCTTCTCATGTCAACGATCCCCTGAAAATCCCAAAATCAGATCTCGGCTTATCTCTCAATGCCTTCTAACTTTCTTACCCTCATTTCCAACTTGATTTGTTCTTGCAAAGCTGTTAAGTAAAAAACATGTCAGGCTACTTTAAGTTACTTTGTCGACACATCCAACACAAGGTATTGGGATCAGGATATCTACATCACTGGGATTCAAGCACTTGTACTCTAATACTAATATGAACTAAACTATCTGCAACTAAGCTGAAACACCCCTCCCAAAACAAACAAACAAAAAAAAAAAACAAGCAAAAACAAAAAACAAAACAAAACATTTCAATAAATAAAAACCAGGCTAAACATCTGCTAACATTTGCACAGTGGTCACAATGTAACAATAAAAATATAATAGCCACTATTTGACACAGGGTTCACACACACTCACGCACACCGCCCTAGCAGCAGGGTGATGTGAGTATCAACCCCTGTTAACATTTAAAAAAGCACAATTTATCCTAGAAAATCTTGACATGTCATCTTTTTGACTGAAAAGTAATAATTCTTAGCCATAAATTCAAATTCGTCATTTTACTACTCCCATTATACTCGCCATTAAAATGTGTCATTAAAAAATAAAAGTCATCTCGGAGCCAGAGCGTGGCGAGCATCTTCGTTCATTAATGAAGAGAGAGGGAACAAAGGAGTGAGAGAGAGAGAGAGAACGAGGGAGGGGAAAAAGGGAGGGAGACACCGCAGGTAGAAGGCATAAACATGGCCAATCACTCTCTCCATCTGCTTCTCCATCTGGGCTTCCTTTAATCCACTGAACCACCAGTTAGTGACCCCTCAGTGCACACAGAGTGGGATGAAGTAAGATATACACAGAGCTAAGGAAAAGAGAGCGATAGATGCTGCATTGCTATGATATGTTTGTCCTATGAAATAAAACATTTTCATATCAACTCCTTTCAGAAAGCCTGTGTGTGAGTCTCCATGTGCATATCTCCTGCTAGATGATAGTACAATCATCACTTGAGACGCATCAGCGGTTATGGCACAAACAACATTTCTTCTCTTCTTCTTGTCTGACTCCCATCTCGCTTCTTCAAACAGGCCTGTATCAGTCCCTCTGCCAATCTTTCCTGCTTTCCATTTCTCCCCCGCCCTGGTCTCATACCATTTCTCATAACTCTCTCTCTCTCTGTCAGATTTTCTTCTCCCATCTCCCATTCCTCCTCATCTCCTCACCCGCTGTCATATGGCGGTTCCAGCCCGGTGAGTCCACCTTCCTCTGTCACAGCTCCTGCTCCCTGCTTTCTGCACACTTCCTCTCCCATCGATTCCCAGTCACTGCATCCATAGCACTCCAATAGTCCTGTCTGCAGCCCTGCTTCTTCCCACCTCTTCTCCTCGACCTCTGTCCCCTCTCTCCTTTCCCACTACTCTTTCTTTGGTACAGAAAATGTGTATTCTTAAATAAACAAAAAATACAGCCAAAGATAGAAAACCTGCACCGTTATTATTTTTGTTGGTGAGCTAGCAGACTCATTTTTTTCATTTTTTATCTTCACCTATCCATACAGTATCTACTCCTCTTTTTATTTTCAGCTTCCTACACTCCATCACCAGGGATTTAGTGCAAGGTAAACACATCGGGACATCTGATTTCAGCATTAAAAAAATTAAATAATGCTTTAGTCACATTTTTATCTACCGTTTACGAGTACACCTTTTTTAATGCACCTATCACACTAATTTAATCTGCTATGAGTGAAAAAGCATAATTCAAAGTCACAAATAACCAAAATTTTTACAACCAAATGATCACAACATATTTTCAGCGGCTGATTTATTTTTGATCTTAAGACTTCTGTGCTTCCACCCCACATCATCTGTCACTCATGCCTTTGGCATTACTCAGTGTTCTCAGGCAAAAAAGCAAATGACAAAGCTGTCATGATGACTACAATTTGCATCATGACATATTATTAAGTTTTCACCCAATGTGGCTGTGCATTGACTTTAATTAACCCTCTTACTCATCTCCATTGTGAAAAGGAGACATTAGCATTTCTCTTGCTCTTCGTCCCCAGCCTCCTACCCTGTTATTCTCACCTCTCTCACAGGAGCGTCCCAGGTAGCCCGTCCCAGAGCAGTCACACACATAGCGATTCCAGCCCTCCCTGCAGATACCGTTGTGCTGGCAGGGGTTGGACAGGCACTGTTTGGGCGGCTCTCTGGAGCATGAGGGCTTCACTCCCACCGCCCTCTGGGCCTCAGCCAGCCGCCGGATGTCTTTGCTCTGCCCGTCCACAAATAGATCTCTGATGCAGCCTACGTACCCGTAGTTCAACAGCGCCGTCCACACCTGAAGAAGAGGATGCCAGTGTTGAGTCATGACTACTGGATATTTGTCAAAACTCTTGCAGTGTGTGTTGCAAAACTAAATACAAACAAATAATGTTTGTATCATCACTGTACAGCTTTTATTTATTTCATCATGACGTATTTTTATTTCTTACACACTTTGCATAAATCAGGTATTGGGGTAATCTTTTTTTTTTTTTTTTTTTTTTACAAAGCACTACATCACGTTAAAAGGTATTAATCTAAAAACAAAAAATTAGTTTAAACTTGGTTGTTTCATCTATAATTACTAAAACCTTTAGCTGAAAATCATTCTCTAAACACTGGTTGCATATCTGTGCTCCAAGACTGCAAAATGCATAAGCTGCATTTTTTAAAAGTTAGTTTAATAATTTTTTTATATACCTATTATTATTGTTAACATAAAAAGTTCCCCAAATATAATTTTTTAAAATCAATTTCAATTATAGGCCCGCCAGTTATTTTCTCAATTAACTGATAAAACATCAGGAAAAACAAATGAAAATTCCATGTCCATGCCAAAAGGAGAAAAAAGTATAAACAACAAGAACATAATAATCAAATAATCTGTATATTTGGGAATATGTTTTAAATGGTAATTTTACCAGCCCAATTCACCCATTCATGCAGCTCTTTAGCCTATGCCTTACGTTTTTCTAACTTTCACATACATGCTCATACTCTGGTGGGTGCAATTTGGAGTTCAGTGTCTTTGGTAAATACTCTATGGCATGTGGGCAGGAAGAGCTAGGGATCAAACCGCCGACCTTTCGATTAGCAGACACAAGTGCTCAGTAAGTTGTTGCTCAGTAAATTCACTCAGTAAGTTGTGGTCAGTAAATTAAATCACTATTGATTAAGTACTGGAGACTTACGGTCAGTTTTACCCTGGAGTTAAAATACTACCAAATTACTAACAATAAGAGGTGAAAGACAGCAAAAGAAATAAAAAAGGATATGTTAAGTCACTCTGTGCTTGACAAGGCTAGATGTTGCCAAGAACAGAGAGCAAATGCTGCAAGCTAAAGAAATTTCTCCAGTTGTGTTAATATATTTGAATGCCAGAAGAAGTGAAGACATGCTGATTGCCATGGCAAATTATTTCGTAATCTGCTGGAGGAAATCAAAAACGACCTGAAACCTTGAACTATAAGAAAGCATTCAATGCAGGTGGAACCAAAATGTTTCTTTCAAACTTTTATTTTTCGCCCTCTGGTTCTTGATTTAAAATTCAAAAGATTAATTTTTCATAAATCTTTTTAAGGCTTTGTGCCACCCAAAAATCAGCTTCATGACATTCAAACTCCCTGCTGTTTTTCACATTTCAGGACCATGGACAGCACACAGTTTTCTCCCCCAGATCACTGCCAACCATACAAGCACTATAAACAATGACTTCTTTTTAGTGTACCTCTTTAGGTCATAGCATCTATTTTAAACTTCCTCTCTGCATGGCACTTTTTTTACTGTGCCCACAATGGTGTTAAAGTTGCTTCTTTGTAAGAAGTGGGGACCTTGCTGTTTTGATGTATTTTAATGAACTTGTGAAACACCTCCTCCGACGCCTCCGATTCTACCGCAGAAAACCTCCACTGCTTCTCGTTGGTCTGTGATGTCATGCTGTTTCCTGGGAGAAACACGCGTAAAACCTACACGTTTGTCAGATTACAAGTAACAGGCTGCACACGAGTTGTTAACAGCTCTCTCGCACATTCTCATCCAGCTTTGGAATGCTGGACTTTATTGAAATGAACTTTGTCAATGTTACAAAAAAAGAAGAAAAAAATCTGTAAATTGTAAGTAGATTGCCGGCAGAATCAGACATTCTGTTAATGTAGGTAAAAAATTTTAATATGGAGGGTTTAGGTTATTCATTATTGTCTGCAACTGCAGCACTTTACTAGAGCTGAAGTTGACATCATCTGCCAGTCCTAAACACCCACACTGACTATATTAAAACACAGGAAAAAGTGAGGAATCAAAGGTTTGATGTTTGCTGGAAATTTTCTTTTAATTATTTGAGCTAGAATGCTTATCATAGCACATGATATCTACACACAAACCTCTGTTGGGAAGATGAGTCCAGCGCGATCCTCAGGTAAACCTCCGAGGTACAAGGTGTCATCCAGGTCCAGGATTTCACTGTCTCCCGGGGCCGTGTATGCTGTTCTTACGCTGTTCACCGAAATAGTTCCTGAACACGCCGCCAGACATCAAAACAACTTCAGTAATTGTTATGACCTTCAGCGTGAACATCCTCATCACAATCACCACTGTCATCACCAGCACCATCACTACCACCAGCACAACTATTATGAGTGCCATCATTATCATCTTTATCATCATCATCCTTGCGCCTCTCTTTGTACTCCTCCTCCTCATCACCACCACCACCACAAATCACAGCTACAATCAGAAGTAATTGAAATTCTACACAGTCCTCAGGTAGTCCCTGTGAGTTAAAAAATGCCACATTTAACATTTTTTTCGCTAATAATATATTTCCTTTTGGAACAGTAACGCACGGTTGGAGCAAACAAATAGGATTCCCACTGAGAGGAAAGGCAGCTTCTACAGACCTCTGTAATTAACACAGAGTTTCAAGCAATAACTATATGCTCATAACAGGCTGGCATATGTAAAACATCCCCATCTGTAATAGAACTGTACAGTACTGTGCAAAAGTATAAAGTCACCCCTCATTTCTTTATATTTTGCTAGGAAAATGGAAAAATAGGAGCACCAATTCATTAAAACACCTGCAAAAATACATGGAAATAGAGCATGTATAAGGCAAAAACAGAGCTTGTACAATTCTAATGAGTTTAAAAGTAAATGTTTGACATGACAACCTTTATTCTTCAACACAGCCTTAACTCAATGGCAAGCTTTCTTTTAATTTCTTTAAGCAGTCTTCAGGAATAGTTCTCCGGGCTTCTTAACCCTTTATTGACCGGCCCTTCAAATTTACCTGTAAAATGGGCCCGCCGGTGGGCCCATGGTCAATAAAGGGTTAAAGGCCACTCCAAACCTCTTCCTTGGATGTCTGCTAACTGTCAGATGCTGTTCAGATGCTGTAGATAGTTTCTTTCCACCTCTTCTTTTGTCCTCACTTGTCCAATTTGTCCCTACACTTTTTACAACGCAGTACACACCATACAGAAACAAAGTTTTTGGCTCTTTTGGGAATCACCTTGTTGGTGCAAAAATACTATTCTATGCCTCCCAAATTGTATTATCTTTGGTATTTTGAGTTGATTAAATTTAAAAACATTTGGAACAAATTATGTATTTTTGCAACAGGCAGCTAATAACCCTACAGATCCCTAAAGATAAAATTTAAAATGGATTCTTTGCTAATTTTTCTGTTATGCATAGACACAACAAATCTAGTGATTCATAGGCCAGTCTTAAATTACTTAACAAAAAAAACAATTCCTCTGACAGTGGTCAAGTACAAGTACAAGAACTGGACTAAAAATAAATTAACAAGCAATGAATGTCCAATGAAAAACTTCGAAAGACCTTTAGAAAGCCTGGGGAAGTGTTGTTCAAGACTTTGCACAGCACTCGATAGACTTACCAGAGAATCTGGGTCCTTAGCAGCAAAGTATAAAGAAATGATGGGCGGCTCAAGACTTTTGCACATAACTGTAACTGTAAAATGATTTTAAGACATTGTGCAAGTATGTTTTACATACCTACTGACAGTAATTGTGACAGAAAGGAAAGGTTTAGAGCAAATGTGATTATGATGTCAAGTAACATTAATGGGTCTACCAGTTGGATACGAAACAGGCCACCAAAAGCTTTAATTTTAGTCTGAGTGTAATTATACCAGCACATGAACAATAAACTTGACAGACCTGCTGTATATGAATTGGGTTAAAATAGTCAAAATAAAACCCCTTAAAGTCAGATTCAATAGAAACAGGTGAATTAAATACATACAGAATGCAGATGGTTGCAAAATTGGTCATGTTAATCTGCTGCTTTCTTCAAAATGTGCACAACTACTTATTATCTGTCAGTTCAACTTTTGCTATTAGCTTCAGAATTAAAAGAGCTGTGATTGTACCTGAGCGTCCGTCTCTCTGGAAGTCAACATGGTACCATTCTCCATCATTGACCTTTCTGTCGATGGCCTTGGTCTTGGTGGTTCCTGAGCCCATGTCCAGCAGTAAGTACAGGTGCCCATCAAGCATCTCAATAGCAAAAAAGTCCACCTGTAGATTAAGCAGAGACAGGTGTAAAAAAACCCAAACAGGAACATTTGTGCAAGCTGTGAAAATGCAAATTATAGTTGCAGGTGTGACATGAGTGCAATTTGTTCAATTTACTTCTTTTTGAATTCTCATTAATAAACTATTCATCTTGAATTTTTAGAAGTGGGGACTTTCGTTTGTTTAAAATCGTAAATCTGCAGCCAAAGCTCAGAATATCAGTCACGATTATAAAGTCACTGTCCTGTTAGAGAGGATGATTAAAGGTAGCCGTTTTAATGAACTGAATTTTCAGATGCAAAATCTCTGTACACATTAATGAGCGACAGGTGCGTTGGAGGAATAAACTTCATTAAAACAGTTCAATTGAACGCCCGCACGCTGTTCCACTTACTGTTCGTATACTTACTAGTGGACCATTCCACCTTCTTCATAAGTAACATCCCTTCATATCTATCTAGATAATCATTCCAACATCCAGCAGACTAAAAAGATTAATAAGATGAATTTAGCCACTCTGCAGTATGTGAGTGGTCAGCCAATAATATTCTACAAAAAATATTGTAAATTAACTTCTGTTCTTCTTCATAAATGGATTTTATAGATGGCTAGATGGACTTTGTACTATTTCATCAGCATTTTGAAAAATGTATACTTTGATAATACCTAATACTTTGTTTTTTTGGCTACACCCCTTCAAAACTAAAGTAACTCATATGAACCTCTGCACTTTGTACTATAGTGACCCAAAATATAGCTGCTAAACATCAACACTGTCATTAAAATTTATTTCCACTTTTCTTACAGCCTGACAGGCCAATATACAGTTAGCCTAGAATGTTTTTTTTACCTTGACGGTTGGAGGTGTGCGCGGATCCTTGCGCTGCTGCTGCCGGGGTTTGCCGTGGCTGAAAAGCATCAGCCCATTGGGCTCTGTCGTCCTGAAGTCAAACGAGATGGATCCCGCCTTCTTCGCTGTCCACTTGCTCAGTGCCACGTAAGACTCTGGGGTGTCAAAGGTCACGGGGTCTAGCGTTGCTACACTCTCACACTTAAAGGACACCACCCCACTTACCTGGTACAGAAAACAGTTGAGTTGTTAAATTGCTGTAGTGACTATCAGGACCAGTATGGTTCCTTTGTAGTCTGAGACCGAAATAAAGCCAGATTCCAGCTGTGAAATGGCTAAAAGATAAAAGCTTGTGGCTACCTCTCAAATATATAATCCCATTTACATCGCTACAGTGTGAGTCTCACAGGGCGAGACATGAGGTTGAGCTACAAAAAGGTGTTTGTGTTTGAGGGGATCCAGCATTGTCTGGCTTGTTGGGACGTGCTGATTAAAGCGCATACCTTCATCTTGGGGTCTCCCTGTTTAGCCAGTCTAGACAGCTCCAACCGTACATCGTTGTTCTTGTACACCACCTTGAGGGGAGAGGATTGAAAGAAAATAATGATATCTGAATGCTGCTTCACTTTTAACCAACACACATAACATTTCTGATAGAGAAATTATTAAAGTAATGCTAAATTCTTATTAGTAAGCTGGGGGAATGTATCTCTCGCGCCGTGTCTCTGTCTCACTATCCCTCTATCTGCTTTCTGCTATCCAAACATTATGTACTAGCACACACAATGATGCTAGACTGTTTCCCTGTAAGGGAGCACACACGTGACAGTTCCCAGGATAACGTTGGGGAAAAATGTATAAAAAGGCTCAGCAACAGTAAGATTGATTAACTTTTGAGCACACATCGATTAATGTTTAACCTATTCAAACACATTTTCTATTCAAATGTTCTGTTGGGTTTTTTATATGAAAGCAAGAACCTAAAGACCAGCATTCACTCCGGCTTCATCTTTTGAAAACTCCCATTTGTCCCTGCCACCTGCATGATTGCTTTTACATCTTCTATTTTCTTTGCTTTACTGTTTCTCTCTTTGCTTTCCCTGACACAGTCCGCTCTCTGACTCAGTGTATAGAGTGTGCTTGTGCTGAGCATTCTGATGTTGAGAGATGAGCACACAGGCTCTGCTTTATTAATCCAGACCTCCTTCTATGACCTGTGAGATACCAAATACTCCTCTGCATTGGCTCTGTGTTTTAATTTTCTGCATGTCAGGTGCTATTGTGTGTGTGTGTTTAGGGCAAGGGGGTGGCTCTTGAACACAATAAGTGCTTCAAACGGTCTTACGGTGTGGGTGTTTATGGGGAGGATTGTGCCTGTGCTGCATCCAATGCACAAAACTGTTACAGCCGTGATTGCTCATGCATATGATGATTCGCAGCATACATCTTAATTTGCTCACATGGATTATCATATCATCGTATTAAATATGTAAATGTGCCAGTGGAGGGTTCACTTTGACAGCGGCAGCCTCATTTAAACATCATCACTCTTAATGAAGCAACACAGAGTGCATTCACTACTGATACAGATAGCTCTCTGTTTGGCACATCATCTGTTGGCTTGTTTGGTTGTTTGTTTATGCCTCTGTGTGAATCTGCTTGAATGAAAGGGAGACTCAGGCAGGGTGTGTATCCGATGGGCATGAGGATGTCTTTGGGAGTTTCGATGTATCAAGCTCTGGGTATCCATACGTATGTTTATTTGCGTGCAGCAACTGTTTCAGCGGAAATATTTGGGCATATAATATTACACCACGACTGTGTTTTCTGTGCATGCATGCATGCATGCATGCATGTGTGCAGTGTGAGTTTTTGTTTCTGTGGTGCTGTGGCCCATTTCAAGCACAGTGGATGGATGGAGCATCTCTGTGGCGTACCTAATTAGCATGTTAGTGCTTAGTGCTGTATCTACTCCTTCAACGACACTCATCACTGATTCTCTCTGATGCTGGGGAGGGTGTGTGCGTGTGTGTCTGGGACTAGTTGTGTGAGTCTGCCAAATGGAAGCATGTCGGTGTATGTGTGCTTTATAAGATATTGTGTGTAAAAATGTTTGTGTGATGCGTGGCAGAAGAAAGAAAGAATATTTATTTTAGTTTAAATGAATATTTCTTAAACCTTAGGTCAAAGCGGACAACATTAAGCACTTAGAAAGACATTTTACACATGCAAAGTTTTATCCTATGCAAATAATTAGTTGTTTTTTTTTTTTTTTTAACCTATCAAACACGCGCCCCACCTCTTTCAGACATCCCATGAAGTTATTGCTGACTGGAGAACCAGGCAGGTCAGCGGTGCTGGGGCTTCCTCCCACGTAGAAGAAGTCATCAGAGCCCAGCATGGTGTAGTCCTCCTGTGTGTAGCCCGTGGTGGTCAGGATGCCGTCCACAGAGATGGTCACCTACACAACAAAGCACAGGGAAAGGACACGCTATATACTCACACCAAAGGCAGCGCTAAGCGCTAGCTAGGCGCTGACCAGCCAAATTAGCCCCCGTTGCTCTGGTAACCAATCTATATGCATTCTGGCAGGGAGAAGGCCTGATTGGTTTTGGGAATTGGCCACTTTGATTCGCAGCAGTTGGATCAGTGCTGGCTGTGTGGTGTAACTGAGTAGTGTCGCCTCTTGGCTTTGCTGATATAACCGGCTTCAAAAATTTGTAACTATGCACTGCTAAATACCGCTCACTCCTGCAGGTAGTGGTACACTCTCATTTTTCTTTTGTGCGCTCTGAGGATTAAAACGGCATAATCTTCTATCTTCAGCCTATTAAGAGCAAAAAGTCTATTGTAAATTCTCTATGCGATTAATAAAGTTTTGCTGAAACCCAAAGCTTCAGGGCCACAATTGGTAGACTGTGTCTCTCGGTACCCAGACTTCAAAGGCAGTTTATTATTCTGTGACTGCATGGTAAAAAATAGACTAAACCATAGTGATTTTGCTAAAAGGTTAGCCTTGTTTATTACAGGAAAAGCCAACTTAACCCATATCAGTGAAATTTTCCAAGTTATGTTTATGGTTCATACTCTTAAGCTGCTTTACGGTCTAGGCAGAAGACGCAATTTGATTTATTTCCTAATATGCTAACAAGATTTTTCCTAAATGCTTTGCCTAAAGTGACACTGGTGCTCTTACAATTTAATCAGCTCATTTTGGTGTGTAATAGCCTGTACAGAGGCTTTTAGGTGTCACTGATATCCAATCTTGTCACACTTAAGTCACCGTTAGTGGTACATTATCACTCTCTGATATTCTACAGTACATTACTGACCATGTCTGGCTGCCCATAAAGGTTGTGAGCTCTTTATTTCCCCACTACAATAAGTTCCCTCTGACTGCTGGTGCTTATCATTGCCAGGCAAACGTGCCCAGCCAGGCAGGTGTTAGTAAGTCTCCGCAGGCATCTTCGTGCTATGCAGTAAGGTGTTAGTACTATTTACTTGTTAGTAGTTGTTAGTTGTTGCACTGCTGGCAGCCACAGAAGTGTTACTTGTGTCAGGCCAAGCTGTGTTGGGTTACTGAGGTCAGGGTTCATGATTTCAATGCTGTTAGTCATTGTGATGATGTTATGTTATTGTGTTGTTAGGGTGAATTGTGATGATGGTGTTAGTTGGTTAGTTAGTGGTCTGGGGGGGGTTTGTTAGATCAGCGAATCAGGATGACAAACACACAGATTTAATGCACACACGCACAGGTGTTAGATGGGTTACGCCTCATTCCACACACATAAATATACAAACATGCAGTCTGTTCCTCTCTCTGCATGCAAGCACTGGCAAAGAGGACACAATAGATAATAAAATACAAAAAAAACCCAACAACATACGACAGGATGAGTTAGAGGCACCATGGAGAACATGCAGTGGAGGATTGGTGAAAAATAAAAGAAAAAAGAATTTAAAAAAAGAAGGGAAGGAACCTCTCTATCCACTTTACGGACCAATTAGAGAGGGGAAGGGTTTTTGAGTCACACCATGCAGGATGGGGGAAGGGGAGGGCTCGTCATTTGCGTGCAGGTGAGGGATGAGCCAATCAGCGTGGGCCTACATGTCAGTCACAAAGTGATGGGGTGAAAATAAAAACAGTAGAAGTAAGGGGGGAAAGGATTTATAGAAAAAAAGTGGTTGGCAAGGAAGGTGGATGTGGGCTTTTTAAGCGTAAAAGATTACCAACCGCATTTATCCTGTTATTGGTTTAGTTTTGATGTCTATGGTTCAAAAGGAAATAGACACGGGGCAAACCCAAACTAAGAAACAATTAGAATGATATCTACCGAACAATGGAGTTTGTTTACCATAGCGTGTCCAATGCCTGAGTGCTTTGTAGGAGAGGGGGAGAAAGGAAAGCAAAAAACTGTGAACAGAACAACCTCGGGAACAAAAAAAGGAAAGCTAGAAGGCCTCTGGTGAGGTTAGTAGGTTGGTTGGAGTGGTTTCGCTAGGAGAAGGGCACAGGTTAGGTTAGTAGAATGAATCATTCCATGGATGGTGGTTAGTTTCACTAGCAGGTTAGTAAAGTTAGTAGTCAAGTTAGTAGTACAGACAGGCAAACGGTAGAGGCAGGGCACAGGTAGGTTACAAGCACCTGGGTGCTAGTGACCCTGTATGTTCTCTAGTCCACTCCC
The DNA here is from genome assembly GCF_036321145.2 of Pelmatolapia mariae. Taxonomy (NCBI): domain Eukaryota; kingdom Metazoa; phylum Chordata; class Actinopteri; order Cichliformes; family Cichlidae; genus Pelmatolapia; species Pelmatolapia mariae. Next base: position 10,729,460 of record NC_086234.1, read on the forward strand.
TCGCTCTTTCACTCTCTCAGTCATTCACTCACTCAAACACACAATTGAAAAAGCACTCACCTAGAGCTGAGAGCAGTGCAGGTCTGCTGGTAAAGCCACTGTAAACTAAGACCAAAACCTCAGGTATTTTCTTACTACCATAGCATCACTGCAATTGGACAACAGACCACTGACCATGGTTTCTACACTGTTTAGCTTCCTTCTGCTGACTACAGTCTTTTCAGTCCCGTGTGGCCCTGGAACACCTGCACTGTGGTTCATCAAAGTCAAATACAGAGTGAATCTATTTAACAAGGAGTCAGAATTAATTCTGCAACTAATAAACATCTTCATTTGGTTAATGAGTCAATTATTTCTCAGGCAAACTAAATTATTGTTTTGGCGTAGCCTTTTAGTATACACGTTTTTTTTTTTTTTTTATCATTGCTTCTTCTGGCTTCTCTGCATCTTGTCAGAGAATCAGTGCCACGAGATATGAGGAGTGCTGGGTTGCCCGGACCTATAGCCTGAGAACAATCCTGTACAATAAGAGACATTAAATGCAAAGTTTCTGAAAACCCCAGCTGAGGTGTTTCTATTACATGATTGGTCAGTCGAAACTTCACAAACAAGCTAATAAAATAAAAAAACAAACAAAATCACAGTGTTCTCACATTTGAGAAGCTGGAACAAGTATTTTTTTTATCTTGACATCTTAAAATATTTTCAAATTGTGCTTTATTTCATTCTGCCATTTGCCAAGCATTTTATCACTAAAACTTCCATTCATCCTTGTTATCTTTATGTCCCTCACTACATGACTTATAATGTTTCTTCCCAAAAACCTTATCAGTAACATAAATTGTCTCCTCTCCTCTCTGTTTGGTTGCTCACTCCTCCATCTCCTGTTGTTTGGTTACCTGTCTCAGGTTGCGGGTGACCTTGACGTCATGCCAAGCGTTGTCGTTGAACTTTCCGTTGACGGGCTCCACCAAAGCCTCAAAGGCCCCAGAGCCGAGGTTGATGACAAGTGACACTGCCCCATTCTTGAGCGCCAGGTTGACGTAGTCAGCTGACTTGCCGGTGTGCAGCATGAGGCCATTGCGCTGCAGTGTCTTGAAGGAGAGCGTTATTTCATCACTGCTAGACTGGATGGGGTTGGGCGACAAGTCGTAGCAAAAGTACTCTGAGCCCTTGAAGGTGGCGACGTACTCCTCGCGAGCTGAGAGGCAAAGGGAGAGGAGGAAGAGGGAGAAGAGGAGGAAACAGAAGCATGGAACCATTACGTTGTTGCCAAAGCATTATCATAATGAGTGGTACATTTTCCAAGCTATGTTGCTTCTTCCCACACTGCTCTTCACAAAATGCTCAAAGATGATAAAATGGTGGGTGTTCATCAGAGCCAGCTGAGTAAAACAAAGCTCAGCTGGGCCTGGTTAAATTTGATTCGGATATGCAGTACAAAACATATTGTTTAAGATGCTGAAAATGCTGTTATTGTCAAGCAAAGCCTCACTGATGCCAGCACTTGGAAGAAACACTTCCTTCCATACCTCTAATTGTACCACAGAGTGGTGTGTAAACAAGCTTTGATCATTCATGTGGGTTAGAGATTAAACAGTGTGGATGTGAGGGAGACAGTCGTGAGTCTGTAGCATTCCAAACTCGTTACGAAACCTGCCATCCTCTCTTTTGAGAGAACAGCTGTGCTGGCAGTCTAAAGTGAGGTGCTCTTGTTTGACAACATGGCTCCTTTCATGATGTTTGTTAAATGCCAGAAATGTGTATGTGTCTGCGTATGTGCGTGTGGCGGCAGCAAAGGTTAGGGAAGTTTTAAAAGTGAATGGCAAAAACCGACGATGAAGATGGAGAAGAGCAGCCTGCAAGCATAATGGCAGCCAAAGCAGGCAGGAGTGGCCAATTAGAATTCAGTAACAGGCAGACAGCCAGTAGCAACTTACCTTGCACACCCTTAGTGACCCACAAGGACACTAGACCAAGGTTTTACAATCCATCATACTTAAGCTCGCATTCACTTATCTGCTCTCACACCTACACACACTACTCTATACGCAAGCCAGCAGCAGAACAAATATGCACACCTACGCACACATCCGCAAAAATGATCATACTATCGTGCTGCCATAGACAAGTAGGGGCGACATTATCTGTCTCTTCACCTCCCCCCACTTTCAAAAACATCACCCTTCCTCTGCATCTGCTCCAGCGTTCTCCTCACCACCATCCCTATAGCTCTCACACCTCCCTCCTGGCCTCATGCCACCATTCCTCTCCTCACATCTCACTGGCCTCTTTTTCTCTGCTCTGTGGAGCCTCTGGCATAACCACCATCTTGTAGTTCACAATGACGAGGGGAACAGAGGAGGATTTAGCACACGCTAGGTGAAGCTGGAGCAGGAGAGACACTTGGTGAGGAACCGCTGGAGAGGAGAAGAGGGGGGGAAAGATTGCCATATAATGAATAGACTGAAGTGTAATAGGTTATTAAGGTAGTGAGAGGCAGAGAGAGGAGTGTTGAAATGGAATCGGCCGCACTTGAGTGAATATAACACAGAGAGAATAATGAGAAGGAAAAAGTGAGAATATATCACAATTCAAAGGCCAATTGTGGCAAATTGTCTTTCTTTGCTTTTGTTGCATGAAAAAAAAAATCCAAAGTGTGAATGCCAATATATGAGTGAGAAACAACACATTGTGTTGTGTGATTCCTTCCCTCCCAGCATGTTAATTAAGAGTATGTGTCTGCATGCCTCAAAGAGAAAAAGAAAAACTGCGTGCGAGTTCGCGTTCAAGCGTTTGAAAGTGTAGACAACTATATGCTTTTTATGTGTGCATGAAATGTGCGGGGGTGTGGGTGGGTGCTGGTCTCTGTAAATATTGGTGTATTGCTGTCAGAAAAGCTATTACCAACTCAGGGCCTCGGGCTAGTCTTTACTGAGAGGAGCGAAGAAAAAGGAGACCCCCACACACAAACGTACACAGAAAGACCAGCCACAAATGTTAACACAATCACACATACTCACTCACTCTCTCACACACACACGCAAACGGAGCCAAATGTAGATGAGGTGGCAGAGCGAGAAGGGGTGGGTGCGTGTTGTTCACAATGAGAACACACGCAGCCGTCCAGCAGCATTGTAGCGGTAATTTACAGAGGTGCCATTAGGTTTCAGTGTAGTGCTCCACCATTCTGTTGCTAATTTACAGACACATCATTAGAGCAGACAGGAGCACATAAAGCATCTCTGCATCGATCTGGAAGCTCTGGCCCGCAAACGCTCACTCCTTGTGCTATTACATCACATGCACAACAGACGGGCGCGCACACATTCAGACAGGAAAATGCATATTGGGTGACACAAACACAAGGAAGACGTGCCTGCATGTGTTCACTGTGAAGACACACCTAAAACACACAGAGACGCGCACGCTCTCAAGTGGGCAGGTTGGAGTGGATCTGCTGTAGCTCAGATTAATAGAGTGAGTCAGTATTAGCTCAGAGTAAACAGTGAGACAGACACTGACATACACACCACATGTCACACTTCATCCTGTGGAAAGCACTGTCGATCAAAACAAGCGAGTCGGAGAACGGAGGAATACAGTGAACGAGGGAGAAACAGTCAAATGAAGGGGAAAGAAAAGGAGAGCCTAAGAATGAGAATTATAAAAATGTTCCTTGGGAGAATTTTTAGTACTTTACATTTATTTCTTTTTATTTGTTTAAGTTTGGTATAGGGCTGGGCCATATACCCTAAATTTTTTATTATATCTGAAAATACTATCATTATTGTGATATCATTGCTATAGCAACATAACACAAACTAGCCCAGGCACATCAGAGCACAAGAGCACCATGTCATAATTTAGCATCTAAAAGAGTAGCTGTTTTAATAACCTTCAATCATGAGCAGTGCTTTGCAGAATATGCAAGAAAATATTTCCCCCCAAAAGGTGAAAACGACTCGTTTTACCACTTGATGCAAAAACAAACTGTTGAGTATAACCAGGCTACAAGTAGGAGATACTAGCATTTGGTGATTGGACGTCAACTCAGATATAGGCGCATGACTCCACATGTGTTGTTGGCGCGCTGACTAGTTGTGCTGGATATTTGCACTTGCTAGTTCATAGCTAGCTGCACTCCACATGACAGGAAGGTCACATGGAGTGGATGGAAATTTTAAGCAGCTGGTTTAAAAAGCTTGACCCAAGACACAACCCATCCCAGGTAGAAAATATTTTCCAGTTTTATTATCTGATAATATTTGTGCGGCTTTTGAAAAGTTACAAGGTCAAGTTACTTTAGTTACCGTTCAATAAAAGTGTTAAGATACCTGCTTAACACTTTTTCCAGGGAAAACACTAGCAAAGCAACTTGATTTATGTGGTGTCACTTAATGTACTGCTGGGTCACCACTGTTGCACTATAACGCTGCTGCTACTGCTGCCTTTTTGGTTCAGTAGACTCAATTGAAAAAAGGATGGAAAAATACTTGTCATTAACTTGCATTTAAATGCAGGCTGCTAGCATCAATAAAACGTTCAGGAGTTTTTTCTATTTTGTCAAAAACTACTACTACTAGAAATTTTCTTGAAATATTGTGATATCATTTTGTGTCTATATCAGCCACCCCTACTGTGGGAATTGTTTCTCGTGGGCTGCGTGTTTGGACAGCTAAGCTAAGACTCTGAGGTCACTTTTTGCAGTAACGGTCCTAAATTATACCTGATTAAAGCGAATGAATAGAAGAAAGGAAAAGAAAGCTCTTTAAAGTTAATTGGCTTTGGGTAACTTTAAAGCTAATTAAAGGATATTTCTGAGGAAAACTGTAAAAATTGTTTTTATATCCATTCTTCTTGGTTTTTTTTTAGTCCAAAAAAATTAATTGGCCGTTCATTGTTACCAAATACCAAACATTTGCTGGCCTAAACTTCTAAAATGTTCTATTCTTTGGGTCATATAAATACGTTGGGATTTTACACCACTGAATTTACAAAGTTATTAATCAGGAGATTTCTTTTCTTGGGTGCTGGGAAGCTGTTAAATGTATTTATTTACTATTTTATTTACCACTTTATAAAATAAGTGGTTGCATCAACAATTTTTTTAGCTAAAAACAAAGCAGGCTCTCTTTTGAATTCCTCCAGCTGTGAGCACTGGAGAGACACAGAGTTGTGAAACTTCACGTGTGTACGTAATTCACACAAGCCGACTGTTGGTAGACAGATCCAACAATTATTTTTAATTTCATCTTTTAACCCTCAGTGATCAATAAAATAAAAAAAAAACACCAAGGATGCAGCACTGCTGGGGTTTGTAACTTGTTGAAATATGCAGCAACTGAACAGCAAACTATTGAAAAAATATGCTCTAATGAAGGTCAGTAGGCTAAAACACTTTTCCTGAAGTGTCTTTTTACCAGGAAAAACACAACTGAATCAAAAACAGCTTCCTCCACTGCACCTCGGTGACTAATCAAATCTTCTTTTGGCTGCTCCCTTTAGGGGTCACTATAGCAAATGATCTATTTCCCTTCCTTCACACCCTATCTGTTACATTGTCTCCTGTCACACTAAAGCTCCAGATATTGTAGTACCTACATTTAAAGTCCCTAGTCTCACCTCTACACTCCCAGTTTTCCTTCTGTCTTGCTGCCTCCAAACACACCTTTTCACTGTCTTCCTCCTCAGTAGCAAAGTTTTCACTGGTAACCTACTAACTAGTGGTTGTTGTTAGCCTGGCCCTCGTCTGCTCTGGTTTGGAAATCTTATTGTTCATTCACTTGTTTAATTTGAACAAAGATTATACACTGGGTGCCCTTCCTGATGCAATCCTCCCCGTTAATCCAGACTTGGACAGGGCGCTAGGAATAATATGGTTTATGGGCCCTGTGGTTGGCTCAAATACTTTGAAAAAAATAAACAAAGAAAATGTTCTGCAGCTTACCAAAATATGCTTTTCTCAAATCTTGTTCTAACTAATGGTGTAATGAGACCACTGCAATTACATAAAGACTCTATGCACCTTAAAACAAATTTACACAAGGCGACAAGCATAAAACTTCACAAAAAAAAACAACATACACTTGCCACTGTTATGCAAAAGCCTATCAGCTGAGATTCTCCCATCATCTGTCAGCACTGACAATTAGAAGAGGAAGACAGGCTTTTTTATTGCATTTTCAATTACTCCACTTTCATACCGAGAGAAAGAAAGAACAAAAAACGGCTGACGGTTTGGAAAAAGCTAAGCGACTTCCTGGTAAGCTGTGAAAATATGTCACTATTAATTGATTCCAGCTATCAGTTGAACCTTTAAAGTAAGTCTTTCTACCGCTGGCTGTCAGGGGTGAATATATGTGGGTTGCAAAATGGTCCAAAACACACTCCAGCGACTGCATTTGCAGAAGAAGAGGTCTGTCTAGGAACAGGATAATATGAAAGAAACTTGTACAAAATAATGAAGCAAACTTTGAAGGCTATGCAAGGATTGGGAATAAGCCTAAATGTAAAGATGGAAGGTGATTGGCATTAGTTCTTGAAGGCTATCGTTAAGCTACTGCTCTAATGAATAAAGCAGTCCGTGGGGAGGCGAGGGGGGAGAGGGGGAGCGAGAATAACTGATCTGATGGTTGCTGCTTCAGAGACCAGCTGCAGCTGTACCACCCTTCCAATGATCAAACACACATCAGTTGGATGTTTCTGTGTGTTTGCGTTCTCATGGCGAGTGTGTGTTGCGTTTTTCTGCTCATGTGTGTCCTCAGCATTTCGCACACTAATTTGTCATTTCCATGGCAACCCACTGTTACAGGGGCTACACCAAATATGAATGTGCATGCATGTGTTTCAGAGAAAGAAACAGAGAGAGGGGGGAGAGACAGGAAGAGAGATGGAGAAGGAGGGCGAGAGAGAGAAAGAGTGATTGAGTGAACAGTACATTATCATGGACAGCTGTACTGAATCAAAATGGCGGATGGAGGCTCGGAGCACGTCGGGGGAGCCTACATTATACAGCACCTGATAGAGGGAGCAGGATGGAAAGAAGCAGGGAAAGAGGAAGATGCATTGGAGAATTTGAAAGGAGAAGGAATAAAAAAGAGGGAGCAGGAGACTCATTGAGATGGGCAATGCAGAATGGAAGAGAAGAGAGAATAAGGTAGAAGGAAAGAAAGACGAGACAAGGAAAGGGAGTGGCAGAGAAGGAGGGATGGATGGCTAGAGAGAGGTAAAGACAGAAAAATGCTGGTGTATCTAAATCCTAGTGTAGCAAGCCTCAATCATGGCAGCCCTGTCATTCTGAAGATAGCACGCTGCAGTTCCCTTGCACCTCGTTTTTAGCCCACCATGCAGTTCTGCTATCAGCTCCTCTCAGACTGTCCACACATGCAAATACACATGCACACACACACGCAGCATAAACTCAAGCATCCTGCACGAAGGCATCCCTTCTTAATAACAGACAGGTGGATTAACTATACACTCGTACACTATACAGATAGATGACCAGCATTGGAAATGTATGTAAATGTATGCTAACATATGCATAGTTTCCATATTAAGTTAAAGTGTGAGAATTCATACAGTCGAGTTCACTAAAGGCTGCAAATGCCGTTTCCATCTCTATTCGGTGATATACAGCATCTGGCTTTGAAAGCGATTGGGCTATCACATCACAGCCAAGGGAGCAATACTGTAGAGGAGGATATTACTGTCAGGACACAAGTGACAGATTGCTCGTCTGCAATGTTGATGTCTTATTTCTTTTGTTGTTGTTGTTAAATTGAAAGCATTTATTCCCAGTATGAAATATGCACTTTAAAAATGCTACACCAGCACAGAAAAATACCATACTGACCTAAAAGTGAAGAATAGTGCAGAAACTGTGATTGAGTTGAAAAATCACCAACAATATAGACACCTGTCTGAATGGTTTCTTCTAAATGCTTGTCATTTTTTGCAAATCTTTGGTGATAGGAAGGTTTTATATAACTTCTACAATAGCAGGAATGTAAGACTCACAGGACTGCTAATTAATCTAGTAATGTTGTGATCATTTTTTATGTTATGTCATGTTTACACTTTTTGTTCTTCTGGATATGCAGGGTGGTTTCAAGTGCTTATGTAGCAATAGACCACCATAGCAGAGACTCCCAGTCAATGTGATGTCAGTAAAACAAGTCTTCCTGGAAACATTGTGGTATATGGTACACAAAACTGAAACCTGCTGCTTAACAAATAATGGTCATATATTTTCGTGCAAGTGCTCTGGGTGCATGATATAACTAAAGATTAAATAGATCTCCTTTACCTTCGTACACTATATTAAGTTGGAAGTGCATCCATAGTGTAGTGGTTTACACTTTTGCCTTACAAGCAAAAGATCACCCAGTTCATTACTGGCAGGAGAAAGAAGTGAAGGGCATCCAGCATCAATGTAAAGATGGAAAGTGATTGGCATTAGACCATATCATTAAGATCCTGCTCCAATGAATAAAACAGGCTGTGGCCTGTTGTGAATAAGGGAGTTAATACTGCATTAAGTTGGCTTTTTTTAAACCTTAAGTACAACACTCAAACAAGATAGCAAAATTCACTTGTTTCAGGTTGAATTTTCACACTATTTTCACAACTTTTTTTTTGCAGTGATTCATTGACTTGAAAGAATCAGATGCAACTAAAACCAGGTGTTATCTACATAATCATGATCATCAGTCATAAGAATTTTTAGATATGTTCTAACAGTGAACAGCAGCATTTTATAACTTTTGAGGAGAAAGAAACTTTTGCATTCTTTCGTTGCTGGCATGGATTGAAGAAATGTGTGATAATGTTGGTGCTGCAATTTCAATGACAGGTCAATGCAGAAGCCTGGAGATTTATAGATTATACGGATATGGATGTTGCAAAAACTTAAAAAGACTTTTTGGAGAACGCTTTGAAAGAAATGCCACAATTCCTTTACTGCCAGTTTTGACTTCTTGACTTCTTTTGACTGAGTGGCGGCACCAATCTTTCAGAATACTCCAGCAAGTCTGGCACACCTTTACTGTTAATCATAATCAGTGACAGGGCTGTAGGGACGAACTTGCCATGTTGTTTTATGTTCTAGCTTCTGTGAAGCACTTTGTGATTTTATCTTGAAAGGTGCTATATAAATAAATTTTTACTTTACTTTACTAGTTAGCTCACACAACTTTTGAGGTCAAAGGTCAAAACTTAAGGTTTAGCCAATCCTGTTAGTCGGTCATTGGATACTAGTGCAAAGCTAATAAAAAGTCAAAATGTCTTCATAAAATAAATGATGGTTTTGAGAATGCATTATAATAAATCCAATAACTCTTGGACTTTTTATCTTTAAGCTACCAAAGCCTGCTTAACTATGATTGGTTAAGAAAACCCAAGCTTAATCTGGACCTTAATCTAACAAATCCCAAAATCTTCCCCACCATCAGTTTATGTAAATTCGCATTCAGGTGTATGTCTATAGAGATTATCGTTTACGATACTGGATTATTCATTAATTGATTCCCTGCATGAATGATGGCTTTCTGTTGATTAAGCACTCCATTAATTAGCTCTGATCAAATAATTGAAAAGAAGAGCAGCACATTAAACAGCACTGAAAAGAATCATTATGAGCAGTCCTTTTGTCAACAAAGAATTAAATCTGTAAGAAGATATGAGTCTCCGTGAGTCCCATGTAGTGTATTTAAAACTTATTTAGAATATTAAAAACAAAGGACTGCTTGATTGCCTTTGCTTAATAAACAGCAAATCATCCATGCACCATCCATTAGCGATGAATGGGGGATGGATGGTTTGCTGTTTATCAAACAGAACTGTTATACTAGCGTTTTCATCAGTCAACGTGGTGGAGTGAGCCTATTAAAAGGTCTGAACCCACGGCTGGCGCCACTGAGGAGCCAGACATTTTTTATAGGGGTGGCCAGTGTCAAACCAAACGCCGGGGTGGCACAGAAATGGATGACTCGGTTTTATTGCTATGTGTTAAATTAATGTAGCCTAAATAGTCTTTTTTTTCTTTTCTTTTTCAGGCATTACTTCAATGAAGAAGTGCACTATAGGAGCTTGTGTAAGATATTTATCTTTAATTGTTGATAACGATAAGGCTCATGAGATAATTGCCATTTAAATGTGTCAGAGAAACACTTAGATGGTCAGAAGTTATTAGATGTATTAACAGTTCTACATGTAGCCCCCCCATCAGGATTTGTCATTAGTTGTGCAAGGTGGTCCGAGGGCTAGCCATGCCTTCCCCAGACAACCTCTTGGACAAGCACTGTCCAAGAGGTTGAACAGCCGAGGTACACCCTGGACAGCATCCACCCTAGACAAGGTCCATCTCAGGACTATCGTAAATCATATTAAATTTAACAATGTTTTTGAGAAGATACAATCATTTAAGTGAATTTCTTTGAGATAGAAATAAAAGAAGTAGAGCATAACAAAAATAATACCGTACATCAGAAATCCTTTTCAATTTCCATTTTAAGAAAAAACTATGAACAGCACACTTTTTGCCATTGTGTTCAATCCTTCATATCTTGTCCCTTTTTGTTCCTTTTATCTGTGTTCATCGCTCTCTCTCTCTCTCTCTCTCTCCGTCTTGCTCAAATTTGGCCTTCTCTTTGGTACCCAGGGAAACTGGCTTGTTTCCATGACAATGTCTTCAGGCAGAACAGTGTATTTGTCTTAAGCTGGATAAGATCAGAGTCAGTTTCATCCCTTTTAGACACACTCACACCGGCATGCAGACAAACACATGCAGTACATACAACATGGCACATATGCACAGTAGAGTGGAAGAGCACCAGAATTAGAAAAATGTGTAAAAAGCAGACAATTGGCAGCATTTAGAGAGGATGTAGATCCACACACATGCTTTAACATCTCTCACACACACGCACACCTAATGAAACCCTCTTGTGGCATGTTGTTAACAAATAACAAGCACATAAAGAGCTCTTTTTATAAAGGTAATGTGATGGGTTTTTAATGAACACTGTGGCTATTTTAATTGTCATAGTTACGCCAGACAAGTGCCACAAGTAAATGAGTGTTTGTGTATGCATGCACGATTCCTTTGAGTGTGCGTATGCTCGTTCATGTGTCGTTTTGGCAAAAAGCGAAGAAATGAACTTCAAATGCCAGATGGGGTAGTGAAGTGAATCGCCAATTGGGCCGCTACTCTCGGTTCCCACCCAGGCACAATAGAAATTGCTAAGACAAGTAAGAAACAATTGGAGCACCAAGTACCCTGTTTCTTTCTCTTTCTTTCTAAAAATGGAGTGTGTGTCTGAGTGTGTGTGTTCGATGAGGTACGTGCATCAGTGATGAATACCATGCCGGCTGATGCGAGGCTCTGTCAAGTCGGGGAGCCCAAGGAGAGATGCAGCACTCCTGCTGAGAAACGCTGCAGTCTTATCTCCCTTCCTGTCTCCCCGTGCGTCGCCGACCTTCTCTTTCCACCTCTCTTTTCCCACTTTCTGAATGCGCTCCTATCTTTCGTCACCATCACTTTTCTGCACTCCTTTACCCTATCCCATCCACCCGTCCTCCCACCCTCCCTTACATACTCATTGCCAGCCTCCGCTCTATCTTTCCCCTTCATCCTCTGCAAATGGAGAGTCCGTTTGATGTCTTTATTTTTAGGCCATTATAGGGTGCTTCGGCTTTGCGTGTTCCCTAATAGCGTTGCGGTGAATGCTAAAAAATGTAAATGTGTACGCTTGCTAACGAGCTGGTAATTGCATATAATTACCAGTAAAAGTATACATTTAGCAGTGGGATTGCAGCACATTTCCCATGTTGAATTCAGTAACTGCATCTCCCTGATAATGTGGGGGCTGAGCTCTGTATGTGGTGCTGTGACTTTCATTACAAGAACTGCATGGGTGTTAAGCATTAATGAGTATTGTAGTACAGTAGTGTAATGGGTGTTAGTAGTGGAGAGTAGAGGCAGAATTAGTCCCATTAGTGGAGAGTTTATATCTGGGATAATTGTCAATTTTCCAATAAAAACTTTGCTGCAATTGCTTTACCATTGCTGATTGCTAGAGGGCGCACAGTTTCTTTTTTCACAGCTCAAGATGAGGCCATCAGGAAACAAAATCATGCCAGTCAGTAAGGCAGGCAGCCAATCATCAGATTCTTGCCTTCTAACACTAAGCATCTCTCTCTCTCACCTCGAGTTGGAGGCTGCTCACTTGCCCGTCTTGTTAATTATGTAAGCCTTACAACATCAGCGGCTAATGTGCGTCTGATGAGTATCTTTCATTCATTGTACTTTGCTAGGATTAGCCGCAGGAACAGAAATCAGGCCAACGCAAACAATAACTGAGTGAATTTACATTTTTGAGTTGATACTTGTTCACTGTACCTACAAGCATAAACGCAGGGCCTGTTCTTTCACTGCTGACAGCGCTGAGACTAACTAATATTTTTGCAGATGATTAATTTGCTGATTAATCATTTTAAAATGTCATACCGGTAATATGGTGGAAAATACTCACCATGGGAGTAAAATGTCAACAATGGATCAACCAGCCTAAACCAAAACATATTGTGTTTAACTAGGCTAATTAATCTGAAATTAATGTCCAATCTTGGTAATGTTTTGGTTTAATTATACTACTAGTAATGCCATATGGTTTGTATATACTTTGCTTTGTCGTACATGTGAGTAAACTTAATATTCTGAAGTTTTTCACTGTTGGTCAGACAAATCCAAGACATCAACTTGGGCTGTAAAACATTTCTATTTATTTCATTTAATGTAACGGGTAAAAAAAGAAAATAGATAAAAATAGAAGCCCCACCAATTGGTCGAGGTTAATGGCTACACTACACATTCTTTCTATAATATTGCCCTTAGATGGCTTTTGCTGAGATTTGGCATGATATAAATAAAAGTGCACTGCACCAGAATCTGTTGATCAAAAAAACTAACTTGCCAATTAATCAATAAGTAATCATTATCTGTATACCTAAATAATTTAAAACTAAAAAGGAAGGCATTTTGCTAAGAGCAACACATCATTTATCAATAATTTAAACTGCTGCTGATTAATCTTCTGATGAGGGGCGAAGCATTTCAACGGTACCACCTAAAATAACAGAGTAAGATGAGAGTGTGCTGAGAAATTATACAAGTGTAATTAGACTAACAAAAATATGTATTTAAATTTTGTTTCAGCGGGCCTGTAGTTTATTAAAAAATAATCAGCCCTTGTATGATTTATTATTAGGGCTGTTGGTGGTGATGAGCAAGAGGTAGGAGACATGCTGTACTTTGCTGGTACTGACTGGTTCCTCTTGTCTTGGCGTCTGCTACCACTCCCAACCCCACATATGGTGGAGTCAGCACGGAGCGCGTCCACTGCGTTTGTGTATGTGCTTGTGTGTGTACATGTGTGCTTTTTTTTCGTTCTTCCGAAAAAGCGCATTTATCCATGAAAGAACAAAAGGGGGTGGAGAGGCGGCGCACAAAAGAGACAATTTAAAAAGAAATCCAAAGAGTGTGATATTGGGCATGTGTGTGCACAGCCAGGAGTGTGCGTCCATCTGCGTGTTTTTACCATAAGACAATGTGTTAAAATGAGCCGCTTTGATTGCCGACGCTTTATGAGTCACAAGTGATGACTCACAATCCACCTCCCCTGAACATGCACCCATGCACTCACACAAGACACACACTAACATACAGACAAACACACCTCGCTCTCCACTGCCTTCATCCACTGACCGTGAAGAATATGTGCAGGCAGCCTTACTCATGCATATTTACACTGAACACATACTCACTCACCTACTCAGCGGGCACTCTCTAAAGGTTATTGTGTGTGAGTGTGCGTCTGTTTGTCCGTCCGTTCACGTACACGCATCTTTAAAGGTCACTTCAAGCGAGGCTGACCACTTGTCTGTGTAGCGTATAGATTGTTGGATTGATATCGAGAACACTTGGACATGCAGACAAACAACCATTATTAACTAGGCAGCCCGCTTCAGAGCTCGAAGAACATACAAATATCATAAACAAGCATAGCTGCCAATTATGACCAAGAGCCACTCGTCAATCCTATTCAGAATCTACAATCATTCATTCACCCAGAACCCTTCACGGTCTATTCTTGGAGAGACAGAGAGAAAAGAAAAGGGCAAAATCTGCTACTTGGCTTTAAGCACATTTTCCATCCAGATTATTGCTGCTCAATACTTTTCATGAAAAAAATCCATTTCCCCCCTCTTCCTTTGGCTGCTCGATACTTATGAAAATCCAATTTGGCTCCCTCCTTTCTTTCTTCCCTCCACAATTCGTGCATTTTCACCCACTCAAAGTGATTAGTGATCTGTGGGTATCATTTCCAGGGAGAATGATAACTGTGTTTTATGGAGGAGGGGAAAGGTCCAGCGCTCCCCATCAGGGCTGATCTCCCTTGGTGAATGACTGGGCTGGGAGGGCAGACAGGAGCACCGCTGTCCCTTTGCAGATACAGGCAGTTGCTCTACATCACAGGAGAAAAGACGACTCACTTTATCTCTCCCTCGCTTCCTATTTCCCTCTCTGCTCCCTCTATCATTCATTCCTTTAGCTGTTCTCTCACAGGCACGGTCTCTTTTTCTCAATTTCTCCTGCCCACACACACAAACGCACACGCACACACACACATATGCTATATATCTTTCGAAGACACCCCTCCCCACACCAATCCACCCCCTCAAAGAAACTCATTTCAGCTTTGCAGGCTCCTCAAAAAGCCTCTTTACGCTGAGCTAACCTAAGCTAGGCTTCGTCTGCACCATTTGACAGCCTTTACATCTCAGTATGCAGAGCAAAAACACACTCGCGCAAACACACACGCAGTCTTTTCATGTGTACAGTGTCTGAAAGAGGCTTCAAAGGTTTAAAAAATAAATAAGAGAAACAGTTTTGCTTTTTAGCCTATCACAATCCAAACATCCGTAATAGCGAGGGCATCCACTATACACAAATACACTGAATACATTGTGTAATAATGCTGGAAACATATGTTAATACATGTCTGTCCTTAAGTAGGTGATTTAAAATGCTGAGCATAAGCCAGATGAAGCCATTAAATTTTCACTGCCACCTGGATGATTCACGGCAGACATTTTAAGGCAGAAACTTCAGCAATGTGAGTTTACTTAGCAATCAAAACAGAAAAAAAAGCCCAGATAGAAATATACTTGTCATAATAGAGATGTCTTACATGATAGATGTTTGGAGACATCATTTGTTCTCTTCAAGATATTTCTATCCGCTAGCTAGAATGAACATTTCATTAAATGGCACATTTCAGCGAATGCACGGCAGCCCTGTCACAATGGGAGACAGCCGTCATCACATCGTCTCTCTCATCCAATCAAAGAGCACAATAGACGCAGATCAGCCTGTCACGATCAGGCCTGTCTTCATGTGGGCCAATCAGTGTATTCATCAGCGTCATGCAGAGCCGACCGATCGAGCAGCACCTACCTTCAGATTTTCAAAAGCACGGTAGGCTCGAGCTTCTATTCAGTCGCACGCATGCAGGCAAAAGTAACAGCACGCTCACGCACGCATACGCACACACACTCATACGTCAACACCTTACCTTACCAAAAATGAAACATTCCAATTTAACAGCAACCGCACATAAGAATTTGAAGCTGAACAGCTCTAAAGGTCTGAAATTACCATACATTCAAGAGCCTGTCAATACATTCAACTTCAAAACCATCCAGAATAGCTCATTAGCCATAGATACATAAAAAAGTATGGGAGGTACCTCTGAGCTTTCCTAAAATCACAAAGGGTGGTGTCCCACACAGAGTGTAAGAGGGCAGGAACAAAGAAGAAGGAGAAGGGGGGTGGGGCAAGAAGAAAAGAGGTGGCAGTGTGAGTTTTTTGGTCATAAGTGAACAGTTTTCAAGCAGACCAGTGGCACTTGTTTTTGGGGATGTCTTCAAAAACACTGGGCAACTTGGGTTTTGAGGTGTAGCAGCAATGCTTTCATATGCTGCAGGAACATCTGTTCAGAATCACATGCGCTCGCCAACGTATTAACGGGAGCCCATGTGAGCACCGGCAACGGCAGAGCGAGACATGCTGGAAGCAGATGAAAAGCCATGGAGGAGTGCGGATGTGCGTTTCTCTGAAAGCTGCCAGTCACTGATTCAAACCCTGTTGTAAGAGCACACATGCACATGTATGGCTACATCGTACACACACACACTCAGCACTCACATCCCTCTCAGTCAAACTCTTACACACAGATGAGAGAAAATGAAATGAGGTGAATAGTAAAGACCAAATCAAACCATCCATGTTGTCAGTCGGTCAGTCAGCCCATAGATCCATCTCCATGACCTGGAGCCCTGCCAAGTCTAATCCAACCAAGCGCTGAAGCAGCAGCCATCTACACCCTCCCGTTACTCCAGCCTTGACTACTGAATATATATCTTAGAAGAAGTTTCTCTCAGATTCATCACTTAACAGCTAAAATAATCTTCAAAGGCATATTTCAGGTCTAACTGTTTCAGCAAATTGCATTCGTTTCAGCTTAAATTAAAACTCTGGACTGTTTAACGTCTTAATCACGGAGAAAAAACTGACCTTCGTTCAGTGCCTAGAGAGACAACTTTCTTCGGCTCCAGGTGGCGATGAGGTGGGGGAGGGATACAAGGAGTGTTGGAGGAGTGTAGGGGGAGTTAAGAGGTAAGGGGGAGGGAAGGGTGATGGTATAGCAGAGGACAACAGGAAGTGAGGTAAGAGGAGGCCATACCTTGGTCGCCAATCATCAGGTGTGCCAGACCTTAAAGGAAGACAAGAGCACAGTCAGCACAGTAAAGGATCATGGGGTGTGTGTGTGCGCATGTATGTGCTTTTGTGATACAGGAGTTTGTCAATGGCATGCTGATGAAGGCTAAATTTCTCTGTGCCGGTGTGTGTATCTGTGAGTGCATGAGTCATCTAAATTATACAAAATGTCTAAAAAAAAAAAAACAACCCTCGCTTTGAAGACACTTACTTATCCTAGGCACCGATCCTACGCACAAACAGGTATGAACACAGACGTTTGCACATAGCCATAAACTAGGTCGTACACTTTACAGTATTTGCGCGTCTACATAACCTCGAGGCAAGAGCCACTTCAGATGATTGCGCATGAGATGTAGTACTTACCAGATATCAGCATCCAACCCCTACATACCCACACAGACCAACATACATCTAGGCTGGTTACCTTTTTTTAACCTGGCTATCTATTACTAATGTATTTCCATAACAGAAAATGTGCTGAGTGGGAGATGAAGGTAATACTGACATGGAAAAGATGTGAAAGCGAGAAGAGGAATGATGAAAAAGAAAAGATGATCATGATTACGAGTTAACTGAAGAGCAAGAAAGGTGTCGATTAGAAAAAGAAGCGAGAAGAATGAGGAAAAGTTTGAACTAAGAGCAAGATATTGAAATACAGAAATAGATAGATAGATAGATAGATAGATAGATAGATAGATAGATAGATAGATAGATAGATAGATAGATAGATAGTACAACCTACCTGGAGTGTAGCTGTGCTCTGGAAAGGTGTTGCGGCCGGCCGAGGAGAGAGAGAGACAGACATTCATTAACATGCATGCTCAGCCCTTGGGTTACCATGGCTACTTACTGTACATGCACACCTGTCCGGGGTTACCGCGGCAACACACATGCAAAAGTCCACGCACGGACACAATGGATACCATGCTGCACTGGTAGCCAAAACTGAGATTTATCTATACATACAGATGAACAGTCTCTCTACGACTCCACGCAGGTACAAATACACATATCTAAGTGCGTAAACAAACACACGCCCACCCACACTTGTAGGGAACACAGGGGTGGAGGTAGGGGTATTCAGGTAGAGGGGTGGGGAGGGGGTGTTGGTGTAAATATACAGTCCTACCTGTTGGTTTGGATTCAAGAGCCATTTACCCCATAACTTACCTTGTAGCCGCTTCCTCTCCCCGGAGCCCCCCGACATATAGCATGCAACACGCACTTTCAATCTCGCAATCTCTCCCACATCCTCTTTACCTCTCTCCCCTCCTTCTCTCTCTCTCGCTTTCTCTCTCTCTCTCTCTCTCACACACACACACACACACACACACACACACACACACACACACACACACACACACACACACACACACACACACATTAACGTCGACTATGGCAGTAATAATGATGTGAAATAGCAGGGTAAACATGTAGGGATGGATTAGCAGTGCAGGAAGACAAGGGGCATGCATGGTCCAATACTGGGACAGAGTGTGTGTGTCTGTGTGCTTGTGTGTACATTAAACTTTGGGTGCCTGTGTGTGGATGTGTGAGTCTTGAGCTTTGTGTTCATGTGAGTGTTTCCTTGCCTCTGCCCTTGTGCCGGTAGCATGGCAGAAACAGGTGGAACCATTAGCATGCTAACAGCGATTTGCCCTCAAGGACAATGCAAGCCAGGCCAGGCCTAACAAGCCAGGTTCACTCTGCCTTCACTGGAGGGCAAAATAACTTAGACAGTAATTACATTTATGCACGGGCTCTGCTCAAACTGTCTTCACTTACTACATCTATATTCTGAGTATCTCAAATCATTTTATTTCTCCAAAGTGACATATTGATGTGCTCCGGAACAAAACCCTCATAAATAGTTCCTTCATTGCACTGGTATTAAATATGTAATATACTGCAGTTTTTTCAGGGCTGAGAATGCCTACAGTAAATAACAACATTATGCTGCTTTGCAAATACTTCTAGGCTTGACACAAATCTGCAAAAATATGAGCAGGAATAAAAGTGGATCATTTGGGAGCCTTGAAGATACTGTGTAATTGTAAACGTGTACGGAAACTAAGACTGCCACAGCTAAATTGCTTATTTCTAGCTTCAAACGTAGTCCTAAGGATTCATATTTTCCTCTAGCAGAGCATGTTCATTCTGTATTAAAGATTCATAACTGAATTTATTTCTAATTTTTAGAGGGTTATAATTTTATCTCAAAGCTTTATTGTGCAGCTACACCGAGGCTGCTGGGTTCAAAATAACACAGTAATTTCAAGGTACCATATAAAAGATAAACCTTTATGCCCGGCTTTGCCTGACTCTACACAAAACAACTACACAGTCTCGGCTCATATACTCGCAAATAGTGATCATCCCAGTTTTGAAAGCGACAACTCTTTCACAACCTACAATCAACATTTTTGCAACCTTAGATGCTATTAACATGTTTTTGCTTCAGTCAAAGAGACCTGGGCCTCTAGTCCCTGCTCTTTTTGCCATCCACTTAATTTTAAACACAAACTGAGAATTATCTCCTCTAAAGTGTGTCAGTGCATCTAGAATGAGAATTTCCTTTGAAAAACTATAAATCCGTAAGAGTAACTCACTGGTAGTGTTGCTGATGCATATATATTGGTTCAGCCTGCGGTTCCTGGGGTTTGCGATATCCCACAGTGCCGGTATCTTGTCACACCAAAATGAACAACAGCGCATGAGGCCAGCTTTTTAAAAAATAAATATTTTAGATCCACAACACACAAAATAGCCCTCCAGAAAATGTGGGCTATCCAAAGAAAACACATCATCTGCTCAGTTTTTCCTCTCCAACTTCTTTATATCTCTGAACTATCTACCAAGAATGAGTCTGAGAATTTAAAGATGGTGTTGCACTCTTCTGTCCAAGGTCTGTGTGTTGGTTAGCTGGCTAAGAAAAACTGCACTTTCAGTAGAAAAGCTCAGTCCATTAAATCTGTTTCCAGAACTAATGTCTGTGAGTTTTTTTAATACTACTACCAGTAAGTAACTAAAAAAAGATCAAAATTAACCTTCAAGAGCTGACTGTTAAGCTTCTTTAGGTTTTTTTAAATTATTGTGCCTAATGTACACTGATGAAATTGACAGATGAAAAAACTGCTGCTGATATGCTTGACACAGCTGAACCCACCTTCTCACTTTTCTTTAATTGCTGAGTTGCCCTTTTGGTTAACTGTAGTTTCCTCGACATAACAAACTGATGCATTTTCCTCCCTCACAGATTTTGTTATTGTCCTTCCTGTCAATCAAGGCATTTGATTTCCCCCCTTCTAGCAACTGCACAAATCAACTAGTTTTCCTTTGACTGATTGCTTTAGAATTTAGGGTATAGAATTTGCCTCTTCTTTTCTTTTTTTGTGCCCACAAAGAATTTAATATATTAAATCCAAAAGCAATTAATAATTGTGACGCTTCACGTGAAAAGCTGGCCAAATATAGAAACCAAAAATGCAACTGCACACAAAAACAGCTATGCTATTTCCAGTGTTTGTTATCTGAACTTCACTGTCTGCAAATGCCTCTCAAAACTGTCCCCAAAATGTAGCGTATCAACCCATTTCTGATGCATAAACTGCAAATAAAAGGCATGCTATTTTGCACTATATCCTTATCTGCCAAACCTCATGGCTATGAGGGGAAAGTCTGGCTCAGCTCAGCTACAAATGCCTTGGGGTGCAACCTGGTCAGACAGCCAGTGAAATGTTTAACTCTTTTTGGGGGGGCCATTTTAACCCAGAAGTTTTGCAATTTTACGCAAATTAATAATTAAAATAATGAAAACATTGAAAAATGTTGTCTTACAATTGCACATCATTTTCATTCAACATTTATGCCTAAACTCTGAAATCTTAATCTGCAAAAATAAAAACAGAAGAGTCTGAACTGATTTGCTTACACCAAAACTTAATACTAAGCTACAATACCAAGTCTCAGAGCAAATTTCAGCTCTAAAGTAAAACACCATAATATGTTTTCTCTGAAGCTGCAATTTAGTTTGAAAAGAGAATTTCCACATTATTTTAACCATGTAATGCTACGAAGCTTCTTACTTATGACACAGAAGCACATCCATCTAAGCAGACCTCCAAACTAGAGACTACAATTTATGTGACTACAATTACTAACAGCAGCCACTGGTGCCAAGAGAAAAAACATGACTCTGGCACATGTTTTCCAAAACAATTGGCTTCACTCACAGATGAAATGTGAGTCCAACACTAGGAATATAAAACACCCTCTTAAAAGGAATAAGTGGCCTCTTGTTGAGCGACAAGTGCCAGAGAAAAGTAGATATTGTATCTGGTGTGAGCTTTTACATAAAATGTCTTCACCTCTTATTTAGCCTGTAAAGCTACACCGCTGTTAGGAACCTCAGTGGTGTTGTGACTAATGCTGGTGCTGGAGCCAGTGCACTGTGTGAATGTGTTTCTCTGTGTGATTGTATGTTTTGTGTTGCACGTGTTTGTGCAGGTATGCGTGTGCCACTGCTGTCTGTCTCCCACTGTGCCCTAAGCATCAGCAGCAGAACAGCAGACTGGATTAGACTGGCTTGGATCATACCTAATTCTCAGTGCAGCACTGAGTTTCTGCACAGAGCTGATCATAGCTTCACCTGTCACTTCCTGAACACACATGCAGCACAAAAGCCCAACAACTGCTATTTATTTTAGCACTAATGATTTAGTCTGCAAAATGCCAAAACTACTAAATAATACTAAAAATTGCCTGGCATTAAGTACCGGGAGCACAAGATGATGCTTTTAAACTCTTATTTTTTCTGACCAGCAGCCCAAAACATAAATATATTAAATGTAAAATGATACAAATAACAAAAAAGACAGCATCTCTCACTTTTTAGAAGCTAGATCAGGGGAATATTTGGCATTTCTACTTTAGAAGTGGCTTAAATGCATTTTCATGATTACTTAATCAGCAGATGACTCACCTAATTAATTGCTTTTTGCTCATAAAATATTGGAAAATAGTTAAATAATAGTCAAGGTAAGATACTCTGCTTGTTTTATTAGTCGGTACAAAACCCAATAAATATTCAGTTTACTTTCATATATGACAAAAGAAAACATCAAATGCTCACATTCGGGGACATTCTTTGTATTTTCTTCCTAATTAATTCATTTTTAATCATCAAAACAGCTGCTAATTAATTTTCTTCTTATTTCTCTCTCATATAGACTAATTATTTCCTCACAAATGAACATAAACGTACCTGCTTTAATACCGTTTTTATCTCCGTGGCATGTTAGGAGTGGTGGTCAAGACTTTCATTATTGCCTTTGACTACCCTCTCTGCGCTGCGTCTGATTTTTAATTGCACTAACTTTTGCTTCCTCGCATCCCCTCTCCTCCGATGACCCGGAAAACTCCACATGTAGCAGTTTATTTTTTACAGTGCTTGCTTTGTAGTGTCATTTACAAGATTGACAGAAAGCACATACTGAGGCGCAATGCACTGTTGTGCTGTGGCGTCAAGCAAAGCCCCAATTTGTTTTTTCATTTACAATCGAAAACATTTTTATGAAGCCGCATGGCGCATTTTAGTGCAAATAATAATGTAACAATTCAGAACAAATAGCACTGTTCTATACATGAATTAGAGGATTTAAAAGGTTCATTTAATTACTATTATAGCTGCAGCTAATTCAATGTATTAAACAATTTTCATATTTCATGAATTTATAAACAAGAGATTTTCATATCCATCTGTCTTTAAAAGGTAAAGTTTTAAATTGTTCCTTATAGAAGATTCTAGGAAATCTTTATGAATCAGTTAGACAGGGCGTCCAACTGTGAAGCCTGTTATAAGTAACCAGCAGCTCTTAAGGCTGGCACTATGGATCCATGGATTTGTATAATGGAAGCTTCGGCACCGCTGTCCTTGCATCTCGTCCTTGCATCTTCACCTTATATCCTCACTGGGAGGAGCTAAGATGCGAGAAAGAGATGCGAGAGGAGGAAGCAAAAAAGTATATTGAAAAGAAGCCCATATGTTGCCTTTTGTAGTGGTTAATAAGGTCATTTCTAAGTCATTAAATTCTAAAGATAAATAAATAAATAGACTATGTCACTGATTCTTGTCTTAAAACATTTATATATCATCTTGTTTTTACCAGTGGCTGGTAGGAGGTAACAAAGCCTTTCTGTGTGGAGTCTGCATATTCTGCCTGTGCCGATACTGTGCAAGAATAAAAGGTAATAACTGAAATTCTAAATTGGACATTGGTGTGACTGTAAGTGTGAATGGTTGTCTGTCTCCCTGTTGTTAGCCTAGTGATGAACTGGTGCCTGTCCAGTGTGACCTATGATAGCTGGGATAGTCTCCAGCCCTCCAACATGGCTCTCAATTGAATAAGCAATTAAGAAAATAGATGGACAGATGTTAATGACCATCGCCAGACCACTACAGCATGTGAGACATGGGGAAATCAAATGTTTCTGTGAGTCCACAAAATGCAACAGCTGTTAAAGTTCTAAAGAAAAACAACTGAAAACAAGGTCCAATGCAAAATCTGTAAAGACACCATTGAAACTGATAAGTACTGAATAATATTTTTTCTTAAAATGCCCATCTGCACCTGCTATGGAATGTGTGTGGCTATTTTCTTTCCAGGTGCTAGAGGTGGACAACACAGGCAACCCTGGCAACACCTGAACCCAATGTGTTGACTTTACAACTAAACCTGTCATTGTTAGTTTAGGTTCACTTCTTATGCTTCCTATTTTTTTTAATTAACTGTTTGTTAATTGGCTCATTTGTGTGCATCTCCCTTGTTTGTTGTAGGACAGGTGGCCCGATTTGTGAACATGCCTCCTAGATTAAACACGCAGTAATCTCCACTCACTGCCACATGCGTGTAAATAGAGTGGAAAGAGTGCGTGGCAGATATGATGCCTGAAGTCATTTGGAGCTGCAGGTACAAACGAGTGCAGAAGGGGGGAGGCTGGAGCTGAGGCGTGGAAGCAGGAGGGTTAGGAACACATCTTTCATCGTGTCTTCTTATTAGTCCTGTTTCCATGGTAACCTAAGCCATCCTACTGTCCACTAAATGCTAGGGTGTGATATGACGGGTGGCTAAAGGGGATGTGTGATGTTGAAATTAGTGCTGGGTGGGGTTTAAGGTTAGGCTGGTGACAAACAGTAGCCATGGTAGAAGGCCACTCGGCTGTTTTTTGGCTGATGCATTTGTGTCATTTAAAAAAAGAAGAGGAAAAAGAAGAAAAATCAATTGCTGGGGGGGCTGATTGGTATCGCTGGTGGTGAAAACAAAAAAGCACAGACTCGTTTTAGAGAGCTATTGATTAAGAATGCAAATTTTCTCTGAATGAACTGAAGCAAATCTGAAGACACACACAACTTAGAAGGGGGAAATTAACAAATT
This sequence comes from Pelmatolapia mariae, assembly GCF_036321145.2. NCBI lineage: Eukaryota > Metazoa > Chordata > Actinopteri > Cichliformes > Cichlidae > Pelmatolapia > Pelmatolapia mariae. The sequence continues at coordinate 10,753,739 of NC_086234.1, forward strand.
TGCAATGATAACCATAACCTGGTAGCTGAGTTCATTAAGCAGCTGTTTCATTTTTGTAACAGCCATCAGTACGCTGCCCAATGTATTGGCACTTGTAGTGACCAAAGGCACTACTGGAAGTATTAAGAGAAGGTCTTCTAGCAGTTATTAAACCATCTGCGGCATACTTACAAGTGTTTATAGTCTGACTTTTTCATCTTTATAAACACAACACTGTCTACTTTTTTATTATGCATAAAAGCACTGACACAAAATCATTACACACAATCACACAGACGCAAACAGAGCATCTTAACAGGCTGCAAGCTGTTCAAATTAATGGCAGGCGATAGATTGTACACACATCATTCAGCACCCTATGTATGGTACCTCTGAAGGCCATTTAGAATCAATGCAAATCCATTAACACAGGCAGGCAGGTGTCGGCCATATAACAACCACTGATTTCCAGCATCTAAGCCCTGCTCCAATTAGAGTTTCTCAACATGAGCCAACAGCCATGTCCACAACTGATCTATATAGTTATTGTGTTTTGCCAAATGCACCTACTGAGCTCCTCAAAACCTGCAGCCAGGCATTTCAGTGACTTTCAGGAATTTGTTTCAAATTGTTTTCAAGCTCTCTTCTCCAGCTTCACTACACTGACTTCTCTTCCTGGGAGTGGGCTTAATTTTGGGTTCTGGAGGAGCTCACTTAAACTGGGAGCCACCGGCAGGCGTAAGAAATCAATCTCAAACATAATCAGTATGCATGTCTTGCACTGTTTGTGAAGGCTGCTGGTCCATACACACAAATTGAAGGTAAATGTGAAGGTGTGAATGAGAAATAGATATCTTTGTTGAAGGGCTTGGTGTTTGTAAAGAGAGGTTTAAATTTTGAGATGTTAATCCACATATGTAAGCGTATGTGCATGTGTCTTTTGAGGTGTACATGTGTATGTGTAAAGGATGGGATGTATATGATGGGTCAGCATGATTTTGGGCCTTACCTTCGCTGCAGTCATTGCCTTGGTAGCCGGTGTCGGAGCAGTCGCAGACAGCCTGGTCGTTGACCACATTGCACACCCCTCCGTTCTGGCACTGATGGTCTGGGCCACAGCCAGCTGTTACTGTGACGCCCTCTGAGCCGTCCAGCGTCACCAGTGAGCCGTTGATGCTCACTGCCGTGATCCAGCCACGGAAGGCAGGGTGTTCCCGCACTGAAGGAGAGGTGAGGCGGAGGGGCGAAGAATGTAGCTCTGGGCTCACCCCGCCCATGTAGGTATGACTGAATACTGTCATGTCTCTTCTCTTACTCTTCACTTCCGCCCATCCTTCCAATCGCCCATCCACCTCCAACGAGGTGTTCCTCCAATCCCGCTTGACACGCACTGCGTGCCACCGCCCATCACTCACCGCCACACCTGACTGCAGCTCAGCCGGCTCAGCACAGAAGATGGAGAAACGCAGCCGAAGGTGACCGTGGAGAAGCAGCAGCTCCAGAAAGTCGCAGAATCCCTCGTCATCCAGGTAGAGCAGCAGGCCCTCCTGGCTGTGAGTCCGCAGGCTGAAGCTCAGCACACTCTCGCAGCAAGCGTTCCATACTGGGAACCGCCCCCACTGGCTGGAAACGCCTCCAAACTCCAGGACCTCGCCTTGGGCCTGGCCCCCCACGCTGCACAGGCACAGCCCCAGGAAGAGCAGTGGGGCTGCCGCCCAAACACAAACCGCCATTACACTCATACACACACTCACGCTCACACTCACACACACACACGGGAGGAGATAGTGGCTAGAGCTGGAGTGTTCCCTCTAGCCTACAGCTCATGGTGACAACTGTAGGGGCCTTTGAAGAACTCTTTATGGGTTTCTCAGGTGACCCTTCTATCTTGCAAGTGCTCTTTTCAAAGGTTGGCTCCTATAGGATTCAGCTCCAGGAAAGGGAGGGGGTCAAACAGCGGCTCCCGCCATCCTTTTAGTATGCTTTGGACATCTTTTTTTCCCTTGGCCTCTTGTTTGTGTCGTCTCTGAGATGTTCAGTGTCTCCTCTCCATTCAGTCTTTATTCTTATCTTCTGACATATGAGATTCCAGGTGTGTGTGTTTGTGTGAACGTCTGTGTGAGTGTTAGATATGTGACAAATCGTATGTGAACTCCATCTTTGTGCCCTAGATAGTGCCTTATCCCCCATGCAGGCAACTCCCCACGGAGTACAAGTGCAAGTGTGTGTGTGTGTATGTGTGTGTGTGGCTCACACACTGGTAATGGAGAGAAATGACACCGTCATAGCAGTATTTTCTCCCCCTCCTCCCTTTCTTAGTAGGGCAAGACTTAAAGTGTGTGTGGGCAAAAAAAAATATGTGTGTGTGTTCGAATGTATGTGTGTGTGCAAGTGAGGTATGTGTGTCTCTCACTGCCGCGTCATCACTCTCTCCAGCGACCTACAGAGAGAACAGAGACGGCACAATCAACCAGGGTCACACACACACTCACACACGCATACACATATATATACAATACACAACCTCTCGCGCACACATACACAACCTGATCCCGCTGTTGTTCTCAGATTACTCTTTCTCGTGCATTTCTGCGCGCATACACACAAAGACATCATATTGTCACACTACACAAGGAGCAGGCCCACATAACTCTTTATAAACATACAGAATAACACGTAGATTTTTTACTTCCACGCAGCCCACACGGCAGTGGTTTAAGCCAAGCACATACAGTATATAGGCACGCGCATACATACATACATACACACATACATACACAAACAGCACCTCCTTCAGCAGAGCTCCCATCATGCCGCAGGAGATTTTTATAAGGTGGCATACCTGCGACGGCCTTAATGTCCAAAAAGAACAGCTGGACCCACTCTGACACTGGCGGTATTCTTACAGACTTTAATCAACAGCTTTCGTGTTTCAGTTTATTTTGTAAATGGGTTTAACGAGGCTACCTCGCGGCACCGTCAAACACTGTGTTAGGTACATCACAAAGAGCGGGAGCAGCACCGCGCGCTGCGGCGGATGACTCAAACCGCCTCGCTTTTATCGAATTAACGGCTTCAGAGCCCATTTCAAACAGTTGAACACATTCACACGCGCACACACGGCACAACCCCACAGTGGCAGCAAATGCACACGCACAGTGGACTACACGTAGCGTCTTCTCGGAGTCTTTGAGAGGCGAAAAGCGGCGACATCACAGTTATTGATAGACGGGGTGAATGAATGCGGTTGAAATATCGATTCTCGATTTGCGGCTATATCTCCTCTCCGTTTTTTTCTCCCTCTCGACTACACTGGGGGTTCGGTCTCATCACCTGAGCCCTTAGCGCTTGACGTTAACTACAGCTTAGCTCACCGGTTACATGTTAATTACTTCTTTTTTTTTCTTTATACGGTTAACCTGCTGTTTTAATTGGAATTACACCTGTAATAGTGTCGTGGCAGCCTCGCCCCGGTAAATGAAAGGCAAACCGACCGCGGTGTTCCCTCAGCTCAGGCACATATTACACTAGAAAACCGACCTACCTCACGCGCATCCTGTGGTTCCGTGGCAACAGTGCCGCGCGCGGCTCATCGATTTCCCTTCCATTTGAGGAGAATCTCCCCCGAATCCGCGAGAGAGGAGAGAGCAGGCGCGCGCCTGGTGGCAGACTGAGTCGGTCTACCGGACAGGGACAAAACTATCATAGGATCGCCTCCAGGCGACAAGGTGCTATTGCTCTCTCTCTCATACACACTCTCTCTCTCTAGCTTCCCTTTCCTCTCTCGCGCTCAATCTCTCTCTCTCGCTCTCTCTCTCTCTCTCTCTGTGACTCAATGCCGCTCTCCCCCTCTCCTCTCCGTTCTCCTGAGGAGGAAAAGGTGCAGTCTGATGCTCTCCGCGAGACTCGACAGAGGGAACGTCACGTGGTCGCAGGAGAACGATGGAGTGTGAATGTGTATTTGTGTGTATGTGTGTGTGTGTAAGAGAGAGAGAGAGAGAGAGAGGAGAGGATGGGCGGGGCCGCGCGCCGCTGCAGCACCTTGGACAGCGCGCACTCACCGCCCGTACGAAGCTGAAACGCTATTACCGGAGGCAGAAAATGAGGCGAGAGCCTGGGTAGATCCGAATGATTAAATCCGTGAGTGACAGTGAGGATGGCCTTTACTTCACTGGCGCCACAGGAGCGAGAGTAAAGACAGCGATTCAGTGAACTGTGGGGGGAAGGACGGATTGAAGAGGCCGTGTCAGTTTACAAATCTCTCTCAATCTGTTTCTCTTCTCACACAGAGAAAACATAATCCATCTGAAAATAGATTACATACGGTGTGCAGACACCACACGGACACATTACTGTTCACACCCTCCTTAGTTCCAGTTAAGAGAAACCTTCAGGGTGGATAAGGCCCTTGAACACTCTGACCTCAACCCCTTCCAACACCTTTGGGATGAGCTAGTGCCATTTCTGTGTCAGGCCTTAAAGCCCACCAGTGTCTTACTAACTGTGCCAGGAGTGTTAATCTCACGCTCTAGTGACTGAACTGGAACAAATCCACAACCATATAGTGTCAGCACATTAGACTGAGATGTTCAACAATAATTTATGGCTGCCATATATTAGATAAGAATCCGAGTATTATTATTATTATTATTATTATTATTATTATTATTATTATTATTATTATTATTATTATTATTTTAAGTTTCTGATTTTAATTGATTTTAGTTATTGTTCCCACGGTGGAATTTATTGTTTCACTTTCCTTTTAAGTGTTTTAAAACACTTTGTTTTTGCTGTCTTTTCATTAGTTTCAGTTTTAGTTTTAGTCTTTTTATTTGTCATAATGAGGGTATTTGTCAGGGTCAAGATTTAAGAACCTTACAAAAGGTATTCCAAACAAAACACTTTGTGAAGACAGTTGAATCACACTCATCTTGAAATCCTGGGTCTAGGTAAAGAGATGCACCCACACCTCAATGGGCAGGTTGTTGTCAAATGCAACAAGCTGAAAAAGACTAAAAAGAAATACATTTCCTTTTCAGTTTTATGAGCACAATGTTTTGTTTAGTGGATTTTAGTATTTCTTTCTTATTTTTTGCGTATTTGTCTGACTTGCATGTTTCAGATCATCAGACAAATTTTAATATTAGACAAAGATAACCCGAGCAAACACAAAATGCAGTTTTAAAAAGATTAATGAATTTATTAAGAGAATAAAGCTCTCCAGACCTACCTGGCCCTATATGTGACAGGTTAACTGCCTCCCGGTTTTAAATTATTAATTAACTTAATTATTAATTATCCAAATTTTGGGGGAAAGTTGAGTTCAATTTCACTAGCCTCACCGAGGCCTGATTGCTGCCAGATCCTTTGACTCAAGAAATCGCTTAAATAGAAACTGTCTGATGAAGTGAAGACCTCAAAAGCAACACATCATGCCACGATCTAAAGGAACAAAAACAGATGAGATACAAAGTCATTTATCAATCTGGAAAGGGTTGCAAAGCCACTTTTAGCTTTGGGACTCCAGTAAACCACTGTAAGAACCATTATCCACAAAAGGAGTAAATTTGGAACAGCGGTGAACTTTCCCCGAAGCGGCCAGGCTATTAAAATCTCTCAAAGAGCACATCAACGACCCATCCAGGAGGTCACAAAATAAACTTGAACAACATTGAAAGAACTGAAGGACTCACTTGCTAAAGTCAGTGTTTATGAGTCAACAATAAGAAAGAAATGGAACAAAAATGGTATCCATGTGAGAGTTCCAAGTAGAAAACCACTGGTGACCAAAGGGAATACAAAGGCTTGTCTCACATTTGCCAGATAACATCTTGATGATCCCCGGGAATTTTTGGAAAACATTCTGTGGCCTGACGAGACAAAGGCATAGTTTTTTCAGGGAAGTTTTGAGTCCTGCTACATCTAGCATAAAATTAACACAGCATTTCATAAGAAGAACATCATGCCAACAGTCAAACATGGTGGTGGTTGTGTGATGGTCTGGGGTTACTTTACTACTTCAGCACCTGGAGAATTTGTTGTAATTGATGGAAACATAGATTCTGCTCTATATAAGAAAGAGAATGTCCAGCCTGAAGCTCAAGTTCACTTAGTTTATGTGGCAGGACAATGGTCCAAAACACACCAGCAAGTCCACCTCTGAATGTTAAAAAACAAGTGAAAATGAAAAAAAAAAGAGGTTTTGGAGTGGCCTATTTAAACTTCTGACTTAAATCAAGTTGAAATGCTTTGGCATTACCTTAAACAGGTTGTTCATGCTAGACAAAAAAAAAATCCTCATTTAAAAGCTGCACCATGTATTTCCTCAGGTCTAATATTAAAATTAGTTTGATGCTCTGAAACAAGGGTGACAAATATGCAAAAAATGAATAAATCAGGAGGGAGGCAAATACGTTTTCACAGCACTCTGTGTAACTTTTTTTTCCACAACTAGTTTTAGTTTCAACTTTTGTTTCAGTTAGCAACCTTGGTGTGCATATATTTCAGAACGGTGTTTGAAATCCCACTGACTCATGATTTGTGTGTGTTATGCGGTGGGTCTCAAATGGTATGCCCATGCACGCCAGTGTGCCGTGAGGTAAGTTCAGGTGCGCCAACCATACATTATTAAAGCACTAAAGTTATGATGGAATTGGTAATTTACTGTGTCAGGACTTTGTATGCATTCATTTCTTATACAGAGGAAAATTCCTACAAAAGACTTTTGCTGAAGTCCATTCGCACCATTGTCAGATTGTGGGGAATATTGCAGCCAGACACAGAGAAGCATGCGGTGTTAAGTCCCTGATCTGTTGGGAAAAGTTGGACAATGCTAATACAATTTCAAGTATTCATAGATAGTATAAAAGATGGATTAGCTTCCTGCTCTGAAGAGTGAAGTTTGAACCTGCATTCTTTCTAACAGCTATAATGGAGGTCTTCTTAGGTTGCAAAAAGGCTACAAGGTATTAAAACAAAGGCGATGGGAAAGATTCCTCAGCACCCTTTCTCTATGACCTGGGTAAAGGAGGATGATCCAGGGGATGTGGCATGTACTGTTCTTGGTTTTTTAGTCAGAACCATTTCTCTGGTGTCATGTCAGGTTTAAAAAAACACCAATATGTAGATGATCAAAAAGCTCAGCACAAGGCTTTCTAACAGGACTTCTCTAAACATTGTGTGACCTCACAGGGGCTACGTCCATACGTTTCATGCAAGGAAGGTAAAATGGGTCTAATCCAGTGTCAGCAAAGCTGTTCACTGGTCTGAGTAAAAGCACTGAATCACAGAAACCTTAGACGAAAGTGGCAATACTCACAAAAGTTGCACGTCCAGATGCCAAAACAGGCTACAAAAAGTGCTTTTGCTTTACATTTCCACCAAAAAATGGAAATGTTTTTATGTTTGTAAGATAACTGAGGCTTTAAAAAAAATCTGAAATATAAAAATGGGCGTTATTTGTAGTTTTAGTTCATCATTATGTATAACTGTGTAATGCACAGACATACACTAGCATCCACTTTTGAAATTGGCAAAAGTTGAGGCTTCCACATACTTGGGGCATGTGGTGTAAACTAGATGTACAGATTGGGATCCCATCCAAGCTCCTCAGCAAACACACATGCAGAGCAAACACTTTTTTCCAGCCCATCCCCGGGAGGGAGGGGACTCCAGCTGTGTTGAGCCCAGCTCAAAGGTGCTCTCTCTGGGCTCCCTGGGCCAGCTGCTGCTGCTGCTCTTCTTCTCTCTCTTCCACTGGATCTATATACAAGCCCAGCTCAAGAACAAAATGACTAAAATTAAAACATCTGAAATTGACTTCCATACACCTGTACGTGATTATTGTCATTCACAATGTGCAAATAGTTCAAACTTCATGTATGTCAAGAACAAATGCATGTCTTTGTGTGAAGTGTTAGTGTTTATTGTAAGCAAATATTCAAAGCCAAAGATGATTTTCTTTGTTCTAATCAGGCATGATGGTGATGTGAATGCTGTTTGTTTTTGAGGTTCATATCTCATATCTATGTTATGACTCTATTTGAAAACCACACTCCTATTAACATGGAACAAAGAATCCTCAATAGAAATTTATGGCACAATTCTGGATGGCGGTTGTCCTCACTCTGCCCCCAAGGAGCCAATCAACAGCTGAACTGGAAAACATATGAGCCAATCATCTTGTTGTGCACTATTAAGGGATTAGAGCCCTTTCAACTGTGCAGTAGCACGCACATCTTCTTGTTATATAGTAAACATGAAGTCCAGTGTATTTTAAAAAAAATCTTGGCCTACTGTATCTGCCTGGTGTTAATATGGGTATAGTATAATTTTGATAGAAGCCTCAAAATAAAGGGAGTTAATGAGATGACTGCTGTGTCACAAAATGTCCTCTAGAAGGACTTTGGTTACATATAAATTGACATAGGCATTATTAAATTTCAACTGAGAGTACAAGCCATACTTTGTCCATACTACTACTTTGTCATACCGACACCTTCATCAGGTGCTGGAAGGAGAATGAGTTATAGAACTGGGAAACTGGCAGCTGAAGGTTGGCGCCTCCTGTAAAAAGAACAGCCCTGACCTTACTGGAGGAGCTGATTCAAGATGCACTTTAAAGAAACACTGAATGGAGTCCTTACACTGATGTTCAGCTGTTAAATGCACTCCATCTTTAATCCTGTCTTTGTACGCTAGCTACCATCTTTAGCTGTGTTTGTTTGGAGAGGCTTGCACAGTCTCACTGCTGTTTGAGGTATTTGCTTATGTACACATTTGCTCCACCAAGGCAGACAACTGTTAAGAAGGCAGCTTTATGGTAAATAAATATGACCACGCAAAGGCTCAAATTGATTTGAGCAACAGATATCAAAGCAAAACCGCAGATGAGGTAAAGATGGGAGGTCTGAGCGAGCAGTTGTGCACTTGTTTCAGTGGGTGTTCTTATGTGTGACGGGAGTGTTGGCGAGAGAAGAGGAGCGAACCAGACAGGGAGGAGGAGGAGGAGGAGTTACTATGGAAACTATCTCAACATCAGCACCTGGTTTCCCATTGGACTGACCACCAACACCACTCCACCATAACTGCCTCATACTACTCGTTTTTCCTCCTCCTTCTTCTCGCTCGCTCCTCCCATCCTCGTGACCTTTTGGACCAAATGGCATTATCAAATAATAACGTTCCTCCCTGTGTTCCCCTGTGAAATAAAGAAACACCACAGAAGATGTGGTAAGTGTTTCTAGTGCAGAGTGTGACATGCATAAACAAATTCATTCACATGCAGTCACTGAATGAAGTATTGATGAAGCAGTTTCTGTTTACAGTGTGTTGCTGACAGCTTTTTTTCTCACTAGAATTAATAAAAATTGTTCCTGATTCTAGAAATTGCTTGAAATTAGAAACACTTTTAGACTTAATCATATGGGTATTTTTTTGGATGGATATATGGATAGTTTTTCCAGCAAAGATTTCTGAATCAAAGTTTAATGATGGGTACCCTCATATAATTACATGCAATAATTCTAAAAGGCTGGGCAGCAAACTTAACGCGACTTCTGTTTTATTTAATGGATGAACCCGGGATGAAACTCCTTCTTAGCTGATTAAGATAGAAATGAGCAAAACGGACAGGCACAGAGGAGGCTCAATTCAGCATGCTGCAGAGCAGGTTATCTGTTTCTACAAGAGCCATCAAGACGCAATGTGATGCATCATCAGTCTGTAAGAGGCACAGGGAAATGCATTATACCATGAGCATTTTAAATTGCTGCGACTCTATCAGCCGGCATTAAGCGTGACAGATATGGGCCGCCTCTGATTGCATTAGTCTTTATTGAATGATGAGGTTCTGTACATACCTCTAACCACATCCCTTCTTCCTCTCTTTCCTCCTTCTAACTTCCCCTCTCTCTTCCTCCCTCTGACAGGCTGACAGCAGGCAGTGACCCCTGACTCTTTGCCTACTCAGCAGAGAGAAGGTCACTGTATATGTGCGTGGGTGTGTATACATATTTGCTTTATGTATGTGTGCGTGTGTGCGGCAGCGCTTGTGCGCGGGTAATATGTGTCTGGGCTGCCAGCAGAGAAAATATACAGCCAAAAATAAAAACTCATCTGTCAGCATCCAGCGTGAGTGCGTGTGTTTGTGTGCCCATATTTTTGTGCTTGCATTTATGTCAGTTTGCGCCGCTGTGTTTGGAGCTCTGAGCTTCAGATGACGAGGTTTACCTAGCTGATGCCATGAATGGTGACAAACAGCGTGTTGAAATCGCAGGTTTTGAGCGGTGATGCGATATAAAAGTGGGATTATACGCATGCAGAGGAGTTTTTCCCGTCATTTAAAACACTTAATTCCACAGTGGTGTGAGAATATGATTATTATGGTATCATTTTCTGAGTCAGGCCCACTGCTGTCATGGAGAGAGGGTGATCTTTGTGTATGTGAAAGTGTGTATCTGTGCGTGCGCATAAGTGAGTTAGTGTGTGTATGTGTGAGTGTGTTTGACAGGCAACCACCCTTTTCTAAATGAGATTAAATGGGAGGTTTGTCTCTAATCGTGTTGTAATGAGTTTCTGTGTAGCTCATACATTTACTAATTCCACTTGCCAATAGTGCAAACAGCCACGTGTGTGCATGGGCGTATATGTGTGTGTATGGGTGTGTCTCTGCGTGGGAGGTAGCAGAGGTCACCTCCCTGCAATCTTACTCTCATTTATAACAATAGCGCTGACCTGTCCTCATCAAAGGATTGCAATTTCGAAACACAAATAACATTAGCTCGTGTGCACAAACATGCACACATGGATGCCCCTGGTGCACACGCACACAAACACACACACACACACACACGCACTCACACACATCGAGCACAAGTCCATCTGTGTATGGATCTGTGTGTCATTAGAACTCTCAGCAGGCATTAGCATTGATCATCTGACCAGCAGATGGAGAGTGACCGACAAGAACCAAACAAAGCCTGTCTGATTGTGTGTCTGTGTGTCTGTGTGTGCGCTTGCAGAGAAGTGGGTGAAGAGGTTGAAAGACAGGAGAGAGTGAGTGTCTGTGAGGCTTAGTGTATTGCATGGCCAAAAAAAAGGAGAAAAGAAGAAAAATCAAGATCCACTGTAAATTTGCTTTGCATCACCGATTTCACATTTGTAAATGTGGATATGCGCAGAGCTTTTTGTGTGTCTGCAAAAATCAAAATGACCATAACTCTTGACCTCAGAGCAGCGACTGGTTGTCATGCAGCTCAGCACAGCCTGCGGCACTCCATGGCCTACAGTTAGAGGTCAAGGTTCAGAGTAGTTCTGAGCAGTGGACTGGATTTTCAGAGTTAATAATAAAAGAGAAAACCAGTAATGAGGAACACACCGCCACCTTGTACATCTGAACTTTTACCTTTTGCTCTGTGGCCTCCAAAATACCACGCACGGAGAACACTGCAGCACCCAAGTACCTGAACATGCATGCACTTTACATGTAAATTACACCTCCAGTACACACACACACACACACACACACACACACCACAATGGGATCTCATACACTGTATAAGCAGTTGCCCAGTCAACTCAAGAACCTCTTCATCAGCAACGCCGCGCATGTTCAAATATGTTAATTTGAACCCATTTCAAACTGAATGTGGAATAATTTCAGTTTAGCATCTACTGTTAATGACTGCATCAGCTTAATCACCGGTTGGGCAGCTTTCATAATGTTTAGCAGCCAGTTTTAACTGTTTATCCATTAAGTTTATCTTATTGTTTCTGCAGTCTTACCTGACATTATTTGTTAGCATTTTTTTCAGATTGTTTAAACTAATATTTCCATGGACCCCTGGTTATCATGAGATACAGGAATCACTGCACTAAATGACAAATAAACTATACAGACACCCCCAAACTATTTCTCTCATTTAAAAAGACCAGTAGGACTAGGGCACATTTTAAAAATAATAACTGCCTTAGTTTGTGGATTCAAGTTTCTTTCTTTCTTTCTTCTTTTTTACTGTCACACTTTCTTGAGTTAGGTAGGCTACTGGGACACCTAATGAGGAAGAAGCATCATTAATAGGACCAGAAAAAGGTGTGTAGCATGGGTGATTCCTGAAGATTTTATAACAAAGCCAAATGTACCTTGATTTAGGTTATAGTAGCAGGTACATTTGGCTTTGTACAAAAAAAGTACAAAAATCTAGAGTCTTTCTTCCAAAGAGCCAGACGTTCTTGTAAACCTTTGAGCAATATTGCTTTAGCCTTAGGTCTTTCAAACTTTTTCTTTGGACACTTTTTCTTTAGAGTCCTTGTACCTGACAATTTTCAGAAAATATTTTATTCTTGTTAGTTTGTTAGTTTGTTGAACTACTTAACACTCACCTATGAATCAATCAAGCATACGAAGGCCCTCAACTCAAAAGAGGACCAGTGTTGTGTCTGCACATAATAGTAACTCATCAAGTTCAAATTGTTTCTTTAGATACTTCGTAACTGTTGCATAAACATAAAATTTGTTCCCATTTATTTAGTTGAATCTACAATGTCAACGATGCCACAGTTTGACAAGTTTTGTGTTTTAAGTGCTCAATAAACTTTACAACGAGAATCCCAAATAGCCCTTAGTCAAAAATTTTCATATCTTGTGTCTTTAAAATATTTGAAGAAACTGGACAAATGGAGAAAAAAAGAAAAAGTGGCAGGCCTAAAAAACTATCTACAGCACAGGAACAGTAGCTGAGAATAACATTTGTTAAGAAATGGGGGGAAAAATCCAGCAACAATCTGACAGAGGACCTGAGAGATGGATCTGGTCCTTCAGCTGGTCCAGCTATTGTTCACTGAAGCATCATCAGAAATGGTCTCAGAGGAAAGGTGGCTGTTAAGAAGCCTTTATTAAGAAAGGGAATCAGGGAGAAAAGGCTAATGTATGACAAATTACACAAGAACTGGTCTGCTGGAGTGCTGAATCCAAATTTGAAATGTCTGCTTTAAATCATCGTCAATATGTACAGGGGAGAAGTAGAATAATTAATGTCTACCAGCATCTGTACAGCATGGTGGAGGCTCTGTCATGGTTTGTGGTTGCATTTAAGCCAGTGCTGTTGGAGGTCTCCTCAAAAATGATGAAATTATGAACTCATAAAAATACAGTCAGATTTTCATCTATCATGCAATTCTGTATTGAAGGATCTGACTAGACCCAGCTTCATTTTCCAGCAAGACAGTGATCCCCAAATCCCAGCCAATGCAGTAAAAACATACCTAGATAGAAAAACACAGAATTGAACACTCTCAGTCATGCACTGGCATCCCCAGAGCCCAGAACTCAGGAGTACTGAAGCAGTGTGAGATTGTCTTGACATAGAATGAAACAAAAGGCAGCCAACATCCAAGGAAGAGCTTTGAATGTCCTCCAAGAATCCTGGAGAACTGGTCCTGAAGTCTATTTAAAGAAATGGCATGAAAACTTGCCTAAGAGAATTTGGGCTGTGCTGAAGAATAAAGGTGGGCTTAACAGATATTGACTTTTAAGTCAGTTAGAATTGAAGAAACTCTGTTTTTTGCCTTATATACTGTATTCACATATGTGTTTTTTGCACATTTCAATAAAATGCTGTGCCTGTTTCCCCCTTTTTTCTTGCAAATATAAACGTGAATGGTGACTCAAGACTTTTGAATAGTACTGTAAGAAGAATTTGCGCACGATTTTAAGAACTGGTTGACGGGATTTGCCCTGATTCAGCCAAAGGAGGGGAATCAGGGTCGAGTATGGATGTTGGTTGACGTGGTCTGACTCACTGTTTGTTGCAAAGGTTATGGATGGGGTTGAGGTGAAGGCTTTGTGCAGGCCAGTCACGTTGACCAGACCGTGCTTTGTATATGATTGCTTGAAAGGGACTTTGCAATTGTCTCATCATTCAAGATCATCGTGTGGTGTAGCATTAACATTTCCTGTAATGAAAAACCACCCCAGACCAGAAGCACACAAAATGTAGTTTGTATTGATTACACACATGAAGTGCCCCATTTATGTGCTCTGTATGTGTGTGTGTTTGTGTGTGTGTGTCTGTGTGTGTGTGTGTGTGTGTGTGTGTGCAAGCATGCAGGTGCAAGTGTGAACACTCAGGCCATGTTAGAGAGGGGCATGAATTAGGAAGTGTGAGCAGAGAGAGGAGGGTTACTATGACAACAGGGGAGAAGTTCCAGGTGACACGGAGATCGTTGAGATGCTAATTGTCCATTTTCAATCCTCCATAAACTTTAACAGCCACTCTGCCTCCACATGTTATTCTAACTCATTCACAGAGTATACCTCTGGGATGTACAGCTATTCCACTCTCCCTCTCTCTTTTCATTTATAATGACACCCCCATCCTCCCTTCACACTCTTTCATCTCCTTCCTGCTTTCTTCTGCCATCACAGGCAGAGAGAGGGAGACTATGTAAATATCACAGAGGATCTGGAGCATATGTGTGCATCTCTCATGAGGCCAACCAACACCTGATCATCAGACTCTCGTTTCATTCGCCTCGTCCTTGCTCTCTTCCCCCCTCTCCTCAATTTCCTCCTGTCCAAATTCATCTCCCTCCAAGTTCCCCACTCCATTTTTCCTCCCTCCTCCCTCTCACCCCTCCTGCTGTTTATCTCCACCACCGCTCCCTCCCCATGCACTGCGTTTAACCACTTTGTTCCCCTTTAAGATAAAGATAATTAAATCAGCAACTAAATGAGAGAGACTGCGCTGCTGGCGTCACCACTTTGATGTTCTATTTCAGCACGATATTATCAACATCAACTCATCAGTCCCAAACTACTGTTGCTCACGCACGGTCACACACATATGCACAATTCTTGCATCCACACAACACGTTCCACTAACTCCATCCCACCTCCTCCTCTTTCTACTCTTACTGTACACACAAAGAAAGATTTGACATGCTAAGCGCTACTGTCTTAGGTTTTAATTCTTGTCATCCAACCACAGTGTTCTTTACTGTTGATCTCACCCACTTCTCTTCCTTCTTTCTCTCCAGACTGCTCCATCTCCCTCATTTCTAATCTTATGCTGCTCTCACTTCTCTCTCTTTCTCTCTCTCTCTCTCTCTCTCTCTCTCTCTCTCACTCCCCTCCGCCTCCTTCCTCCCGATCAGCAGGTTGCTAGGCAACTGTGCTCCATTGATCTAGGGGAGCACGATGACAAGCTCCCATAACTGCCATGAAAACACACACTCAGGCACACACATGAATGCACACATAGTTATTAGAGATGGCTAGTAGCACCTTTAGAAAGAAGGCGTCCGCTTATCTGATAAGGACAAGGATCGGGATGAAAAAGGAGGAGGGACACGCTGATACAAATGACAGAAGAAGAGGAAGAGGAGGAGGGAATGGCTCTTTATGTTGCTTACCTACTCATACCCTCCCTTTACTGTTCCCATTCTCATTCCACATTTCCTCCTTTTTCTTTTCCCATGTAACCCTTGCCATCCATGGAAAACAATTACCTTCCCTGGCGGCCAGGCCAAATTTCCAATCTGACCCATAACACAGTCATGGGCACCTCATCATCGCGAGGTAGAAACTGGCTCTGTTCCATTTGTGCCTCCACTTGGATGTTTATTACTTGCGCTCATACAATGAAATGAAACAAAGGAGAAGATGGTGGTCTTAGAGACAGAGGCAGCAAATATTATAAATACCAAAAGGTCTGAGATTGTGGAGTAATGTGGAAGTGAATTTTTATTAACACATACAAATGCCATCATGTAGCTGAATACTTTTGATGTTACCATATCAAAGATTTGTCTAAAAAGACTGCTTGAAACTTCTAGTTGGAATATTTTGAGTGTGATCATAATAAGCTAAGCAAAAAGGATTTCCTGGTATTTGCATGATTACACTGATTTTTCTGTTATTCATTAAAACAAACAGGACAACAAACAAGGAATATGATCAAACATCTGGATGTGTGTTTTCTTCATGAGGAATGCTATTCCTGTGAAGCAATTTACATTTTTTATGCTTTCATATTTGTAGAGATTAAACAAACAAGATCTAATATAGTAATTTCTGAGCTGTAGAGGCGGTACAGCAGACTTTCTGTCAAACATACAGACTGTGGAAGAGAATCAACCTCTTAAAGGGTCCAAATCTGGTTGAAAGGAAAAGTGAAAATTACAGCAAGTCCGCTTGAGATTCAAGTATGTACTGCTTTTAATACCTGTGTTTCTCCTTTAATTTTTATATAATTCTATAAATTCCATCCATCCGCCCGTCCATCCATTCATCCATCCGTCTGTCCGTCCGTTCGTCCATTTTCTGCTTTCTGCAAGCCTCACCTAGTAGGTGTCCTGGAGGTATCCTGGTCAGGTGTTCATATGGACTCAGCTGGTTCCTTTTGATGTAGAGGAAGCAGATGAAGCAGTTCTACTCTGAGATCTTCTTGAATGACTGACTTCCTCTCCATTGCCACCTTGTCACTGTGGAGGGGCTTTGTGTCCAAGTAATCCAAGGAGCTATGTTAATGTTCTGGTCCTGGTAGGGTCATCCAAGGAAAACTGATCTTTGGTGAGGGGCCAGAGTAAGTGTGATTCAAGAGAGCCTTGTGAAGATGACAACTAGGATTCCAGAAACCTCCAGTATTCCTGGTCCAGGAATACTGGAGCCAAGCCTTGGGGAGGGGTTCATTTGAGATCCTGATGGCCAGGCCTTTCCATGGAGACTGAGTGGTCAAAGTCCAAGTGAGTCACATAGGTTCGTCCTCCTTAAGGCCCACCAACTGTCCCGGAAGCTGTAGGGATCTGTTGCTTTGGGGAGTGGTCCTTTAAATTTCACATTCTTTTTATTCTTGTGTCTTTTATTTAATTATGCACAGACAGGGTGAAGTGTTTTGCCAGTGGTACACATTTGCACTTCAGTTTTTATTCAGATTTTGCAAATGATATAATGACTATCATTAGCATTGCAAAAGTATTTTTTATGGGAAATAAATCAAAATTTCATTTTGGGCAGCAGTGCCCCCACAAAAACCTTTGGCCACAACTTACTTTCATTTAATTCTAGCATTATCTGCAGTGTCCTGGATTTTTCTGATTTCTGATTTTTTTTTCTGATTTTGTCTTCTGCTCTGTGAAAAAGGACTTCATAAATAAATGCTGCTTTTTTACTTAAGAATATATCCCACCTTGAAAGCTGTAAATGTCATCTGAGCCCGAGGTGTGAATCATCATTAGCTTTAAAGACTTTTCTACTGGCAAAGTCATTACCCATGACCCACCATACCACACTGAAGGAAGGTGGTTAAGCCAAGGAACTGCACACGTCTTTGAGTATGAAGTAACATTTCGATGTATTTACAAAAGACTGATGACATAGAGAAGATTAGTAAAATTACACTCATTTTTCTTGAAACATAGTGTTCATTAATTGATGAAAGATCAATAAAATACCAAACATTTGATACACAGAATCTACTTCTTTAGAATAAAAGACAGGCAATAATTTGAAGGTATTTTTTGCAATAGATTATTATGCAGTAGTTTGGCTTTTTGACCCACTTCAGATCACGCTGGGCTCCGTTTGGTCCCTGAACTAAAATGAGTTTGACCCCCTCTGTGCTACAGGCTGATTTTTTTAAGGCACAAGAACAGTGTTGACCTTCTCATTTTCAGTATCTTCCAGTAAGAAAACATATTACCCAAAACGTTGAACTCTTCAGAACATTCAATCAGCAGGAATTTTTTAAAAGTCCTAGAATGACATTCAAGGAAATGTATAATGCTTTTCATTAAAGGCGTTTGTTTAGCTCTTTTAGGAAATCATAATGAAATAATTAAGGATATTTCTCAAAGTTTTTTGCCGTCCAGATGTGAGAAGAAACTTTTAAATTTACCTGGGTGCAGAACTTTGAATCTTCACATGTAAACAGTGGTCTGACTTGTAAGGCATCACAACATGTAACAACAGAGGGAAGGAAAATCACCCTATCTATGCCCTGCTAGGACTAACATCATTGCCAAATTAATGTCATGCACTCTAATGCTGGCACACATATTTTAAATGGCCTGTGCTTGCTTCTTTCTGGCACCCTTGAAGCATGGCCACAGTACAAAATATATCAAGCATAGCATTAGTTCACGAAGACCATTAGGTCAAGCTCAGCCTGTAGTCCTGGCACAACAGGAGCCCACATCAGCTGATGGTTTAGCCTTCCTTGCTTCCAATTTGAAATCTTTTAAAAGCCACACATCTGCAAGCCGCTTTGCAACCCGCCTCTGCCCCAGCTTCTCCTCTCATGTCAAATCTAAGTAAGTATCATATTTACTGTCATTGCAACATGAGATGCCATCACAACATGTAATGACAGCAAATATGAGACAGAACAGAAGCTTGTTCTGACCTGTGCTGAGGACTGCTGTTGTTGCTCTTTCAACCTTAAGCTTTCCTCATAATGCGTGTGAAAGGAATAAGAGGTCCCAGAACAAAGCCAAACTGCCACATATTAAAAAGACAATAATCTTCTTTTGATTATATTGGTGCTGACTGAAATGGAGGAACAAGCAGAAATGTTTTTAATTTGCTTTGCTTGGCTCTTAAGACCCCAGCAAAACCTGTATGTTGCCATGGCTATGCATCAGTGTTGAGTTGAAATGACATTAGATTCAGGTGGATAAGATTGTTAGGGAAAAAAATGAACCGTGCTCTCCATGGAAAGTGGTTGAAGATGAAAATGAAGTTTCAAGTGGACATTTCTGTCTGGTTTCAGGCTAATTTTAAGTAGCTAATGGAAAGCATTTATATAGCATACACAGTCACGTTCATCTATTCGCATTCACATCCCTGTTGTATACTAGAAATTGCTTTTTGTATCACACACTGATTACCATTTCGGCATTTTTCCCAAGGACACTTTGATGGGAGAGTAAAGGAGCGATGATCAAATTACTGATTTTCTATTTTGTGGGCCCCGTCTACCTTCTGAGCAAGAGTCAGCACTGCAGCTCAGAAGGCACTGAAGTACAGGTTTCATTTTAATGACAGCTATGAATTACAAATATTACATTATAGTAAAGCACTGCTACCAAAGAAGGTTGTCATAATGCATTTTCAGAAGGTCTTGTAACCGTATGATACCTATACAGAGCATACTGTACCGAGCTCTTTCATGCTTTGCACTGATCAGTCAGTCCTACAGAGTGAACACCGAAAGAAACAGTCTTGAATGCAGCTGCTTGGAATGAGGCAGGGAAAAAAGAATGGTTTATTGCGATAAAGACCTTGAGATGCATCAGTAAAAATTCTAAAAGCAGATTCTGAGATGAAAATGACTTCATTGCTATGAAATAAAATAAAGTAAGAAATAAATATATTTAAAAGACTATCAGTAAAGCGCTTTAGACATTCACCTCAGCAAGGCCACCAAGGTGAAAAATGAAGATGGTGTAAGATGTGAATGGAAATTGTATAGTTTGATGCACATGGCTTGAAAAGAAGTAGTTGTGGATCACTGAAGTCATTAGGATTTATCCTCTGGAGACTTGCAATGTCTGTACAAAACTCCAATCTTTTCGACAGACTATAGGGCAGTGCAGTGATTTATTCCTTAGCAGTTTTGCCTCAGCAATAATTTTCTGGGAATTTTCTAACCTTTTGTTGGCCAACTGGGGCCTTTCTGTATGGTGTTTGAATGCTGTCCCTGTGCCTGCAGATGATCTGGTTTCCTCTCACAGTGTAAAAGCCTGCCTGTTAGCTTAATTGGTGATTCTAAATTGGCAGTAGGTGTGGATCAGTTGTTATCTGTCTCTGTGTGTTAGCCCTGTGATGGACTGATGAACTGTCCAGAGTGTATCCCGCCTTTCACCCAGTGTCAGCTGAGATAGGCTCCAGTTCTGTGTAATTAAAGAGTGAGTTAAACAGGACACAAACCATATGCCTCCAGGTTTATAATCCTGATTTATATCACCGCCACACCTCTTGCCAACTTGGGTATTCCAACCATCCTCTGCTGCTTATCCAGGTCCAGGTCGCAGGGGGAGCAGTCCGTGCAGAGATACCCAGACATCCCCCTCCTGAGCCACCTCCTCCAGCTCCTCTGGGAGTACACTGAGACATTCCCAAGCCAGATGAGTGAAATAATCCCTCCCGTGTGTCCTGGATCTGCCCTGGGTTCTCCTCCCAGTTGGATATGCCCAGTAAAGGGGGAAATGTCCAGGAAGCTGATACCACTTCAACTTGCTCCTTATGAGCTCTTTAAAACAAACTTTAACAACATCAATTTCCGACTTTCAGTTATTTAACTTTAATAATTATCATTTTATGGTTTGTTAAAGGGAACTAACTGTTGGTTTAATTAATTATCAGCCTACAAACTGTTTCATCTGCATACAATTTCTTTGCTGCGATTCATTTTTTAATTTAGAGAAGGCAGCATAGACTATCTTGCGAACAGAGAAGTTCAAAGAGAGGCCTGTTATGATTTCGAGCTTTGAAATGGTTGCTTCATTTATGGTCAGCGTAACAACTGTAGATGACAATATTTATAGCAAACGTTCTTTTCTGTGGCCACCAGCCGTCAGTCTGTCAAGCGTCCAGAGCAAAATGTTCCGAGTCCAGCCAGAGTGACAGACTCTCTTTCATCATATCAAGTTAGTCCTCTTTACCTGCCAAGCTCAAGGAATTTATTGACAGAGCGATTTTTCTGCATCAGCTTCACACTGTCGTGTGCTTCTAAAATAAACACAGTTAAGGATCGGAAAGGAATAAAATAGTGAGGGAAAAAAGCCTTTATGAATCCCCAGTCTCTAACACCTCTTCATCTCGCTTCTCCTCCCCCTCTCCAGCTCTTTCTCTGACTTCACTACAGACTCCAGTAGCTTTATGCTGGCTCGTCTCCAGCAATTATCTGGTTGGTTCCACTCTGACGCAATTCAGACTCCACTCATCCTCTTCTTCGTCATCAACTCCTGCTTCCTCAGTAAAAGCGAGACTCCCTCACTGACATAAACTCCCACTCATCACCAGAATGGGCATCAGCTCTATCTTTGCTCAAATTTTTCTTTGGCACTGACTAAATCTCATCTCCATCTCCTCTGTGGATCCTCAACCAGATTGACAGCACTGTGCTGCGGCTGTGCTCAAATATGGCCATAACTCCACTTTGGCCCTGACTCCATGCCAGCTGTCCACCAGCTCTGGCTTTGACTCATCTCTGCTCTTAAACCTCAAACACAAGCGTTTCCGCTTTCCAATCAAAAAGTTGACAGTACAGTATTAAGGCTCTCTTCTCCCACCCAAAGTTCTGCCTGAATAATTAACAATGGGATGGGTGAAAATCTTGGATTGTTATTTGTCCAGTCCACCACTTTAATACACACTCAAATAACTAAATTAACAGTAGGACACCCATGAACTATTTTATAATCAGGAAGTTTCATATAATGAATCCTACCATGAAAAGGCCAAAGTTTTACAAATAAGCTAAGAAAAAAAATATTTAATGTTGAAGCTACAAGTTGAAAATAGATACTGTAAAGTCACTCATTGATTAAAAACTTTGATTTCTGGCCATTAAAATGCTTTTTGCTTTCGTTTTTTATTTGGAGCAAGAAGTGGCTATATTTACCTAGAGAAAGGTATGCTAATTTACTATCTGTAAGGTGTATCCAATTGTATGGATGCCTTGCACAGGCACGGATACATGCTAATTAATGCTAAATGACAAATATTTTTTTTTTATAATTTATTATTGTTATTTGTTAGATTCATCAATAGTTCCAAACCCAAAAGGCATCAAAGACACAAACACAAATCAAGAGGTTGAGTTCAGTGGTTAAATTAGAGGAGGAGAAACCTAAGCATAAAGCTAGTTGCTACAATTAGCATTTACCTTTAATGTCTGTGTGCCAACAAATTTTCGTAACTGTGGAGATGTGTCTGCATCTACAAAAAAAGTATACTTAACTTGGACATTATACTCTTTTGCAAGCACAGACACGAACAGCTGGAGACGCCACAGCAGAATACTCATTCCTGTTAGACCTTGATTATTCTCTGTTGTGGAAAATGGACACAGGCAGCTGGAGACTGGACAGCCAAGTACTCCTGTTATTCTTTTTTGAAGTCGGCTTGAAGTCTGGCACCTGGGGCACATGGATTGGATCAAGCAGAGATGCCCGTAAAAACACAGAATGGAATCCTTTCAGTCATGGATTGGACTCCCCAGAGCCCTACATCAACGCTATCAAAGCAATGTGGGATCATCTTGACAAAGAACTGAACAATTCAAAGAACTGAGCTCTGAATGTCCTTCCAGAAGCCTGGAGAACTATTCCTTAAGAGTACTTAAAGAAATAACAAGAAATGCTGCAATATTAATAATAACAATAATAATATTAATTATAACTTTATATCATAAGGTGAAATAAACAAGACTGGATGAACTTTGAGATGTTAAAATCAAAATTCCATTGTTGATGAAAATGTTACCAAGGTTTTTAGCAGATGATTTGATGGAACTATAGAATAACAATAAAGATGTTAATATCAAATATTCCCTTTTCAAGCTAGTTAGAATTGTACAAATTCCATTTTACATTAAGTAATACTCTGTTTCCATTTATGTTTGAACATTTTCTAGTTCCCTAGCAAATTATAAAGAAAGAAAGGGTGACTCAACACTTTTGCACAGTAATGTACACACAAGGGCACAGAGCTCCTGGCATGGAGGTATTTGTTCTACTCAAAGCTCAGTGTGAATAGTCAACAGCAAGGCTGACCCTTTCAGGGTCAAATTTTATCTGCATTTATACAGCGCTTTACTAGAATACCACTAATTCTGTGTGTGAGAATACTTTTCATTTCTGCTTGAGGATCACTCCAAAAACATGAACCTGAGTGTCAGTGGTTTGGAAACAAGGGCCTTGGTGCTTACTCTTATTTTCAGAGTAGGGAAAAGAGAAAACAAAAACAAAAAATGTTGAATGGTGTCTCTAACTCCATCACGATGAGGTCACAAAAACATTTTTTAACAGCTTCTAAAGCTATCATATCCCTCTATCTTTTAATATTCACATTCAATCTAGTGGCACTTCATCTATTTTAAAATGTTGGCAATGTATAGTGAGTGCTTTTTTAATTTTGGAATACTTTAAAAACGTGCTCTGAATGGTTGCATTTTTTTTTCTATTTAAATCACAACATCTGAGTAATTCACACCATTTTAGATTCTGTATGTGTTACTTTTTTAGAGTTATGTGCATACTTTTTTGGACAAAGCCATATTTTTTGTAGTTTCACCTCTGTGCACCTCTACAGTGGCTCTAAAAACAGTCATTATGTGATCAAAGCGCAGACTTTTAGCTTTAATTCAACAGGTTTAACAAAAGAAAAAGTTAGGAAATGCTGGGAATTATAACCATTTACATACACAGTCATCTGCTTTTATAGGCTCAAAACTTATTGGACAAAACAATATAATATTAAATACAATGGCAGTTTTTAATACTTGGATAAAAGGCTGATGTCTACAACCCAGGGTCATCAAACGCTCTCTTTCCTTAGCTCCTGCTTATTTGTGGGTCTCTCTGCATTCAGTTTTCTATTTAATAACTGGAAAGCATGCTCTGTTGGGTTGAGATCAGGTGACTGACTTTGCCACTGAAGAACATCCCATTTCTTTACCTCGAGAAACTCTTGGGTCGTTTTGTAGTCGCTTTCCATTTGGACAATAAAAAGCCATCATGCCGTTTCTATCAGCAGTCACATCGGCAGTAAATACCAGTGACCACAGGTTCCCCTGGCTGCCATACATCCCCTTGACATTACACATGAAGATCACTCTTGTATACCTTGTCAATTATACACCAACCTCATTAAGAGTGTTCTCGACTTGGTTGGAACTTGTGACGTTTTTTGTTTTGTTTAATAATTCCGAAAATAATTGGAATGAAATGAAAAATGAAAATAATTCTGTCATCTATTTAAGAAGGTACCATAGTGTTAATGTAGCCACACCTAAAGCTTTTGTTACTCCTTGATATGTTTAATTTTCAGTCTAATGATGGGTTTCCTCACTTGCCCCTCTCTATTGGCCTCATATTATAATGTACAGTGAAACGCTACGAAAAGCAAATTCAACACTTTGAAACAACTTCAAATCTTATGTCTGCTTCATTTATCATAAAATAACAAGTGAACAGGCCTCAGCTGGCCATGAAACCACTTGTCAGACAGTTCTCCAATTAACTGTGAGCCTCTGACAAAAGGGGACTGTGTATAAAATCGACTGTAAAAGCCTACACAGTTAATGCAATTTAAAAATAAATAAATAATTTCATCCAGCCCCAAAAAACAAAGGTTTTCCGCACTGTGGCACCTCACAGGTCTCACTCAAACTTAGAGATTAAGCTATAGCTTTGAGTGCAACTCAAGGTACTTTAAGACTATCACTAGACTGACTGGACTGCAGTTTTATTTACGTCATCTTTGGCAGAAAACATCTTGGATCTGTTCGGCAACGTCATTTACATGTATCGGATATGCTTCTTTGTAGTGTGAAGGAAATTCCTCGTTAATAAAGAGAGAAACGAATCCGCTCAAAATAGCTCAGTTCATCCGTATCTTACTCCTTCACACAATTTGCTTTAGAACACCCTTTCCCATGATCCTAGCCCAGACATGTAAATAGATTTCCGAGCCAGCTGTTTCTGACTGGAACATCCTGTTTTCCACTAAACCACTGGCCATGCAACATTAACAGATTGTTTAATATCACGTCACCTGCCAAGAGATCTAATGTCTGCCAAGACTTTGCAACACCGGCGCAGAAAATTTCTTACAGATGTCCCCTATCAAAAAACATCTTTCGACAATAAACACAATCTAATAAAAAGTGAACTCAAGCATGATGAACACCAAGATGTTGTTAAAACAAACAATTTGTGTATGACAGTAGTCCATCATCATATGCAGGGAGTATAAAAACACAAATGGGATGAGTGCAGAGCTGTTTTTTTTGTTGCTACTTGTTACAAATGTGCACAGTTTAAAATGTAAATGAAGAAAATGTTCAACTGTGCTGCTGTATTATGTTTTACCATCAGTCAAGGAGAAAAAGTAGGCTGTGTATTATCATTTTAAAATGCTCTTAGAATCAACGTTAACTCTTAACCCAGAGGGGTTTTCAGTGTCATGGTAAATGCTCAGAAGTTATAGCAAAATCCGGAATATTTTTTTGCACTAAATCAAAAGTAGACTCAATGGCCACTTCTTTAGGTACATCTATTCAACCACTTGTTAAAGTAAATATTTAATCAGCCAAACTGCAACATGGCACCAACTGGTAAGATGCTCCAGAATGGGGAAGAACTTGATTTGAATGACTGAAGGTGGCATGGTTGTCGGTGCCAGATGGGCTGGTCTGAGTATTTCATAAACTGAAGACTTACTGGGAATTTCCCCACACAAAAAGGATAAAATATCCATTGAGGAGCCTTTCTCTGGAAGAAAATGTCAGAAGCCAGAGATGAGAGGGACAAACTGCTTGGAGCAGATAGTGTCATGGCACTAGGTCTGTGAACAAGTGTTTTGTATTTTCGTCCTGAGGTGTCTGGTTTCATGTTTCATGTTTTCATGTTCCATGGATCTAGTGTTTAGTTTTTCCTAGTTTAGTAATGTTAGTTTAATCTTAGTCTCCTTTTGCCTTTTGTTTGCACTCTCCACTTCCCATGGTCTGCTACCACAGACCTGACATACAGAAAGGCAACAGTAACTCAAATAATCTTTATTCACAACCAAAGTATGTAGAAGAGCATCTCTCAACACACAAGACACTGATTCTTATAGCAGCCCACTTCTGTCAGTTATGAAGAGCAAACTGAGGCTACAGTTCACATGATTTCACCAAAATTAGACAATACAAGACTGAAGAAAAGTCGCCTGGTCTGGTGAGTCTCGAATTCTGCCGTGATATTTGGACGGTAGAGTCAGAATCTGGTGTAAAAAACATGAAAGTATGGCTCCATCCTGGTTTGAAGGAACAGCTCAGGCTGACGGTGGTGTAGTAGTGTGTGGGATATTACTCTGACATTGTTTAAATGTTGCAGTCTAATGGAGTATTGTTGCGGACCATGTCCATCCATCCTAGTAATTTTTTTAACATAATAACACAACCTTTGCTCACACTGATATAGAGGTAAGGTGATATCACCTCTGCTTCTCTCTTTTCATGATCAGCATTTAGGGTTTTTTTTTTTGTCTTAATAGAGCTACTCGGAGTTGGAAAGAACTTTACATTAATTTTTTGAGAACATGTGTTAACAGGCGCCTCTATCATCACATGGACCCCAAATACTTGCCTTTTGTTACTGATAAGACAAAGGAGAAAACAGCACTCATCACCCATAAAACTTTTTCTTTATACGCCTATCATTGTTTCTATTATTACATCTACAACGTTTGAAGACAGAGGGAGAATATCAGTAATGCCAATGCGAACATGATTCTCTCATTCTGTTACTTTAATTAGTCAATGCTTGTGCTGGTCCAACACTTTCATAAATTAGGTCTTTGCAGTCTCAGTGCAAAAAGTGAGTCAAAATAGATAATATTGACTCGGTAATAATGACTTCCTTATCTAACAGTCCTTCATATCATCATTATTAGCTGTTATACCCAGAATAGATTCACATTCTCGGGCAAGAACAACAGTTGTGATAGATGTGGCTGCATTCATTTCAGCATGAGCGTGTGAGAGAACTCTGACGAGTCATATGAGCAGTTCAGGATCAAACTGTCTCGAGACCTCGGAGCCCAAAATGGCCCATTCAACTCTGCTCTCTACATATAGTGGACTTTTCATGGCTCAGCAAGCCAATTCTTCACTTTGGCTGCTGAGATGGAGTCAGGGGTTCAAGAGCTTTTTTTGTGTGTGGAAAACCACTGATGCCAGAGTGAGTCAATATGGAGGAGACCTTTTGGATGCGTTTTGTAGACCTCAATCGCTGCAAGAGAGCAACTAAATACTGCAGGTTAGTTAGATGAGCCTGCAGGTGGATGGTAGGAAGAAAAGGTTCAACTATCTGAAGAAATCTCTTTTCAAATCTCAACAAGCGAGAAAACGGCACTTTAAAAAAAGCAACAGTGGTAGTGCATGTCTGCTCATTATGAACAATAAAAGCAATAGTCTCTGTAAATATGAAATTCAGAAGGGATCTTTTCTGGCTGATTGTTTGAGTTGGAAACAGCATAAGCAGAGCTACTCAATTATTCTGTCTTCTCCAGGATTTGAGGGAAAAATGGGTCTAAAACAGTGAAACAGCTAGCAGACACATTGCTTTTATGTTTATCATATACCTGTGTATAACATGGATGTTTGCACTAAACACTCACATGACAAAATTATACTTTAGTGTCCAGAGGTTGTCATCAATATTGTCACCGTAAGTTCGTTTAAATGTCAAGCTATGCGTGCTTGGAATATATCCAAAGGGTTTTATATAAACGTGGAAACTTAAGACTGGGCAAATATTGTTAAAAGCTAACAGAAAGACTCTTTTTAGATCTGGGAATGATATTTGACTAGCATAAAAGATGTAAATTTAGGCTTTCCTTGAAAGAAGATTGTAAACACAGTAAGGATATAACTTACTTGATTTGCCTTCTATCTGACAGCCAATGAAGGCAGTAGAACATTTTTGTAGTACAGTTTCTCTTTGCTTTTATTTTATTCCTTTTCTTTGTCAGGGCCCATTCACAGAAACATTGATCTCCTCAGAGAAAAGAAGCCTTTTTTACCAGATTTACCCACTAGCTAATTTCCATCTGCAGTCAACAGACAGGTACACAGCTCCATACAGCTACACATGCAGTATAACACGTTTTATCAGCCACCCCTTAAAGCTGTAATTTTCTTAGAGGTTTTATCAATAAGTGAAAAAAGAGTAGCTTTAGTAGTTCTGTTCATTTTTTCTTAGTCAACTTGGGGTTGCATTAAAAGCAATTTTGCATACTTACCTTACACTTCACCTTGCTATTAACTAGATTTGTCCCCTCGTGTCTAAAGAAGTGTCATAATTCCACCTTTGGCATAGATTCGACAAGGTGCTAGGAGGGTGTTGGTGACTGTGAAGGTAATTTGAATCCAGTGAACTCATTGTTATGTTCAAAAAAACCAGTTTGAGATGACTTGATCTTTGCGACATGGCGCATTATCCTTCTGGAAGTAGCCATTGGAAGATGGGTTCAGTGTGGTCACAAAGAGATTAAGATGGTCAGCAAGAGTTGGTACTAAGAGGTCCAAAGTGCAAAGCCCAAAGTTATAACAATTGTTTGAATTACTTTTGCATTTCTATTAGGTTGAAGTAGTCATGCCATTCTCCTATGATCTCTGGAATCAACAAGGCGGTTTCATCCAGAGAACAACATATTTTCTCTTTTTCGGACTATTCTTTGTAAACCTTAGAGATGGTTGTGTGGGGAAATCCCAGTAGATCAGCAGTTTCTGAAATGCTAAGACCAGCCCATCTGGCACCATCAACCATGCCCCATTCAAAGTCACTCAAATAACCTTTCTTCCCAATTCGGGTTGAACTTCAGGAGGTCGTCTTGATCATGTCTACATACCTAAATGCATGGTGTTACTGTCACGAGAGTCAGCAGCTGAACTAGTGTATCTAATAAAGTGGGTAGTAAAATCTCATTACCTCTACACACTATAGGAAGAAAATGATAAGAACAAATGATCAATGAAATTCACATGTTGGACTTCTTTAATTTGACACCAAAGAATGATTAAAAATGTTTTTTTTTCTAGAAGAAAGACTAGACAGTTGGCAGCCATCTTAAAAACGCCTCTCGGCACTTATTTGGGCAGTAGTTTTGAAGGATTTATTTAATTTCAGAGCACCTATAGAAAAAACAGACAAATGTGAGTGAATGCCACATAAAAAACTTTGCCCTGAAGTAAAGTTTAAAGAGCTTTGTATCCCATGGAAGATACAGTCCTACCACAACGTGCTGTTTTGGAATTTGCTCGTAAATTCCAGTTCAGAAATCTTCATCTCTCTCTTATAACGTTGCTTATGTAAGTAATTCTCTATCCCTAGTTAGAAAAAAACTGTTGGTAACTGGATGGTATATTTATTGTAAAAAATAAAAACTCTTGAGTGCAAATTGATAAAGCTGGCCAGAATCTCTCACACAGTATTAAAATCTCTTTGCTAGAACACACAAAATCAAAAGAAGTCCTGAATGCTGAGAGCTCCATTTAACAAAGAACAGCAGTGAAAGAGGCCTCTTAAATAGAAAGAGGCCTTGGCACAAAATACAAAGGACTAAGATGGCAACAGACACATTTTCCTGGATTTTTCGTCTGAACAAGAAAATCCACTCAGAGCTGGAAAGACAGTACAAGTAAATAGACCATGGGGAGTGTAACTCGTCTTAAAGGAGCACTCCTGTAATTTGGTGATGTGCCCCCCTAAAGCTGAGACACTCACAAGTCACAGATTTTTTAAAAGTAAGTAAAACAGAGCCTCGTATACAATATTCTGAATTTCAGTCCCTAATTCACCACGAGAAATGAATACAAATGCCCCAAAATTTCAACTGACAGACTTTCTATTCAACAAGTCCTTAAAATTAAATGTCAAACTACATCATCAGTTCATAACCTACAGCAAAGAAAAGCTCTTTGTTCTGATATTTCCATGGAAAGGATACCATCAATAAATTAGGCTTCACACTGTATTGAGCCTCTTTTATCACAGCTACAACATCAAATGTGAGGTCAGAGAACAACTGGTGGTTATGAGGTTAAAGGAAACCAGTGCTCTCTGTCAGTCGTCAAGCATGATACAGTCTGATGTTTTGTCCATCCATCCACATAGATTTAACCTGATGTGGCATTATCTGATTTACCCCTTTGTGTGTTTGCTACATGTTTTTCAGTAGGGCTCATCATGTCAAGGAAACTGACCCAGGCAGGTTTAATTTTTGCGAGCGAGCGCAATTTTGAGGGCAAAAAAACAATCAAATAGCACAATTCTGATTCAAATGCAGTCTTCCAACGTGAAAGTGGGCTTGCAAAAATGAGCAAAATTCAGAAGGAAATGATCGAGCAAAGAACTATCTTGGCCACCTCCCTGTCGAATAAACAGAATACTCTGCAGGAGGAGAACAGGAAGGTTTAGGAGCAGCTCTGCATTTGGAGAGGGAACACAAAGAGAGGAGGAGCACGGGGAGAAGGAGACTGAGAGGAAATGCTTGTCAGAGAAGAAGAAAGCCTAAGAGAATCAAATTGATGTAACATGTATGGAGGAACTGGGAGAAGAAATAACACAGAGTGAAGCTGTGCATGCAAAGCCACCTACATACCAGCACAGAATGATTGTTCTGCAATGATGACATATTTGCTTTGATTATCATGTTGACATAATGAGTCTTTTGATTAAATCTGGAATAAAGGGTGGATTACTGTAGATTTAATTTATAAGATATGTAATGTTTATGCTCTGTACTAGAATGTGTTAAAGGGGAAAATGGGTTTCAGATTGGTACTGATTAGATAGAGGAACAGAACGTTTACACTAAACGCTATTTCCAGTCATTTCTCATGTGTTATCTTCACATTCGTTACAACATCTTTGTTT
This sequence comes from Pelmatolapia mariae, assembly GCF_036321145.2. Lineage (NCBI taxonomy): Eukaryota > Metazoa > Chordata > Actinopteri > Cichliformes > Cichlidae > Pelmatolapia > Pelmatolapia mariae. Next base: position 10,784,369 of record NC_086234.1, read on the forward strand.
ACCATCTTCCAAACAGGACACAAAAAATTCACCTAGAGAGGAAATACATAGTGTTTTCTTTAGTCAAGTAAATAAAACATGTTCTTCATTATGAAAAAAAAATAGCTTCTTTTCTTAGAAAACAAACACGATGTAGAACAAACTGTTTAGACTTGCCTAAATGTCTGTGTTGTTTGTCACCGGAATACAAAGCTAACAAACAACAAGAACTGACACAAGTTAATATTTTCTAATTGTGACGTAAAGGACACGTAGCTTTGCAGGCAGTTGAATGTTTATTTATAATTTTCCCAGTGACTCCGGTTAGGCATCTTTACAGCTTTCTCTCTCCAGTGCAGTACACGCAGCTCTCCTGTCAGGTCCTGGCATCCAACTCTAATAGGGAAGGCGTGATTATACGATGAAATCAGCTGTGTTGGTCTTCCCCTGACACCAAACCCTGAACCCACTGCTCCACCCCTCCCCTGCAGCTGTGCCACAAACCACACCTCGCCACACTAATAAAAGTGTCAAAGATAGATACAGTACAGAGGTACAGTTTGCAAGTTATTTGTGGGATTGATTCACAGTCGCCTTGTTGATGTCAAATATTAGAGGAAATTAGCTAGACTACTTTGAACTAAGAAGAAGGCAACAGTATCTTAAATAGCCACTTGTTTTAACTGAGGAAAGCAGAAGAGCATATCTGAACCTTGAAGCAAGTGGACTACAGCAGCAGAAGACCACACGGGTGCTCACCAAAACTGGATAAAAGAACACTGGAAATATGTTTTCTGTTATGATGAATCTCCATTTCGCTGCAACATTTGGATAGTAGGGTCTGAACTTTCTGTAAATAACATGAAAGCATGGATCAATCTGGCCTTACCGTAGCCATAATTCAGACTGTTGGTGGTGGTGTAACGGTGTGGAGGATATTTTCTTGACACAATTTGGACCCCTTAGTACCAATCAAGCATCGTTTAAACCCCACAGCCTGCCTAAGTATTGTTGCTAACCATCCCTTTATAATCACAGTGTACCCATCGTCTGATAGCCGCTTCCATCATGATAACACACCATGTGACAATCCAGTCCAGTCATCTCAAACTGATTTCTTGACCATGTCAGGGATATGAGCTAACAAATCTGCAGCAGCTGTGTGAAGCTATGATGTCATTATGGACTCACTGAGAGATATTTTCAGCACCTTGCTGAATCTGTGCCACGAAGAATTAGAGGCAGTTTTGAAGTCAAAGAGGAGTCCACTCAATACTTCCAAGGAGTGCTTATAAATTGCAGATGAGTGCAAATACCTCAATTCACACTGGTGCATTTACAAAACAACATACTTTAATTATAAAAGTAAAAGATAACACGCGGGGGGCTAAAACGCAAAAAGAATATGTTTTTGAGTTGATGGCAGCAGGTTTCATGACTAACACAGTTACTGTTTCCATTTTTTATTTCCAGTTTAGAGCTGACTTCTGATCTTCTGTCACTCAGCGACCAGCTCAGCTACCCCAAGTTTGGCTTTGGTTTCTTGAATAAGGGTATCTAAATGGTGAATATTTCCTCAGCTACCACAGCTGGGGATTTCAGCTATTGAGCTGCATCGCCAAACTGGAGTCTCAGATAAAAGATTTGCTGACTAGCTGCTCTCAGAGGCAGGGGAATGAGCATGACATTAGAGACCATATTGCTGCTGTCCACTTAATTTGGTTCTGAATCAGTGCTCTCACGGCATACATGAAAGAAGCATGCCATGGTACACTGTGGGAAATAGAAACTCAGCACCCCCTGGTGTCAGGATGAAAGCCCTGTGCTATCTGTCCCAGCTCATGTTTGAATAAAGGCCACACAAAAGTAGAAATGAGCTGAAAAGAAATCATGAGAGCCATAGCCTAAAATAAAAATAATATTGTAGGGGTTTAGGGTACATCAGGTAATAGGTGAACACAACAGTCGAGAAAAGACGAGATTTAAAAAAATAAAAATAAAGAAATAAATAAAAGTTTTGTATGTTATTAAGATTTAATTGTGACTTTTTGACAAGAAAAGGTCACATTAACACATACACTAATCGTTAATGTCCACGATTAATATCATGCACTGTTGTTAACTAATGCAATAATAGACTGATCTAATAATATTTCTGTCTTATTTTGTTTTATTTTTTAATTAAAAAAATAAAGTTTGTTGAAATAAACTGATGTGAACCTAAACTAAATTTATCCCACTGTACTGAACGGTAACAAGGAAGTCATGGACACATTCAAACTACTTATTACAAAATTTTAATCTCTTGCTATTTAGACATACATCACGGTGACAACGTTTCTTGCTTATCTGTACCGTTTGACCTAACTAAAACCAGCACAGAAATAGCTACAAACATCCGGAATTGTGGCTTCGCCTTCAAATTAAAAGCAGGTGGCCCGAAAGCATTTGCAATAAAGTAATACAGCATATGCTGTAAGCCCAACACTGTGCGAAAAGAATGGGTATCATTTGGTTTAACAACCGAAAAGTCATAATTTAGCTTTCTTGGCCAAAAATTTGCAGATTTTCCAGAATTGTCGTTTAAACTGAAAGGTATTTAGTGGAAGTGAAGGAACTTACGTAATCCGTATGACTTGACAGTTTGCCCGCTGAACACGGAACCGGTGCTTCAAGCACGTTTTCCTGTTTTTAAATATCACCTTTAATCATACAGGTGAACACGTCAGCTTTTATAATGCTGTAGCTCTTGTTATAAGTCGTAGGCGTCGCGATTACAGGTGACTATTTCGTCCAGCTCACCCGTCCTTCTCTGTTAGCCTAACCTCTCATCATGTGGGTGTTCGGTTACGGCTCACTGATATGGAAAGTGGATTTTCCTTACGAGGAAAAGAGAATTGGGTACATAAAAGGCTTCAGTCGCCGGTTTTGGCAAGGCAGTACCGACCATCGAGGAGTACCGGGCAAAGTGAGTATACCTTACTGGCTTTGGGAGCTGATTCATAGCGGGCAGAATGAAAAAAGTACTACCAGATGCAATGTTGCTACAGTGTGTTTTAGTGCACGGCAGACATTACTGAAGACACTTCACTTCGGCTTATATTATTACAAAGTTAACGCCTTTATGTCCTAATCTTTATTCCTTATAAATGGGCTAGATGTTGCCCTTTAATATTAAAATCCATGTTACCAATATTCCCCCTAATATGGTGATTTATAGACTCCTGTAATCTTATATCAGATTAAAACCACAACTTTTCTTTGTTTGCCCAGCTTTAGAAAATGTAATTCTAATTTTATCCACTTTTTTTCTCCTGGTCTGCCAAGCACTGTGCCCAGTCAATATGTGTCCACCTCACAGTCTGGCAACCACTGCATTATAAAGTGTACAGGTGATATTATACAGTGGAGAAAATAATTGTTTGTTCTCCTGCTGAATTTGTAAGTTTGCTCACACACAACGAAATAAACAGTCTCGAATTCTTTGAGGTGAGATGCAGAATATCAACCAGAAATTCAGAAGTAAAAGCTATAAATTCATTTGCATGTCATTGATCGAGGGAATTATTTCATCCCCAAGCAAAACATGCCATAGTACTTGGCAACTTGAAACTTCAGCTCCCCCCACAGATTTTCTATAGGGTGATTGATAATCTTTTTATTTCCTTTACTGTTGATTGACTTGCAGTCCATTACAGCCTTGTGGAGGTTTACATTCTTATCCAGCTCTTAGGTCTTGCCCATGGAAGTAGAGAGGTTGGGATGGAAAAACCCGATTCTATGGAAAAGCATGCTTTACAAACATAACTTGAAATCAAGCGCATCTGTAATCTATTGATTGTATTGATTCTGTGTACCACATGAACACACAGCCAACCTTTTGGAGCCAGAATTCTGGCTAGGTTATAGGAGATCAAATACTTATTTAACTCAGTGACATGCAAATCAATTCATAGTGTTTATGTAATATGCTTTTTTTCCTGGACTTTTGGTTGATATTCTGTCTCTCTCCATTAAAGTGAAACTACCATAAAAATGAATAAATGAAAAATTAACTAATTTCTCTGTAAATGAGCAACATTACAAATTCAACAGGGGCTCAAATAATTATTTCCCCCACCGTGCCTGTAACCTTTCAGAAAGATCCCATTTCCTGCAATATGTGTGCTACCCAACTTGCAATTTAATGACAAAGCCATTTATCATGTGTGTTTGTGTGTTTTTTGCAGCCTGGCCGGGTTGTGACACTCGTGGAGAATCCTGAGGTGAGTTATACCCCCTTTCTTAACAACAGAGTACAATAACAATTTCTTTGTAGTGTGCCCATGACGTATTCCTTTATTAATCACTCAGTATTAAAAAGTCTTTATGATGTCAGAAAGAAATAATTTGTGATTCCAACCACAAATTCAATTAATAGCTTGACAGATGAGCAGAACCATTCATTATCAAAAATTAATGGAAACGAAAGAAACGATAATAGAAATGAAGAAATTATATTGGTCATATTCTTGGTGTTTTTCCATAAATACGGACTACATACTCAAAATAGCCCCCATTTGTTTGTTCTTTCCTTCATTGACTGGTAACTTACATAATAGGTACAAGACTTATGCCTTTATTGTCATCACTTTGATGTTTGCGTTGCAGGAAGCAAACAAAATTACATGTTATTTACACAGTAATGAGAGATTATTACTACCTGAAGGTCATAATCCACCTACCTTGTTATGTATTCTTGTTTTATTGGCTATAATTAAGACAAGAGTTGGAGTGTGAAGGCGATCAGCGTACAAAGCTGCACAAATTGGATTCCACTTCAGAGAGAACTTTTTGTGTTCACTTACATACATAGAAAGTGCTCTACTTTAAATATAAACAGTTTTGCAGAGTTTCATGCTTTTACAAGGCAGACAGGAGTGAAAACAGTGCAGGAAAGAAGATAACCTCTTATAGACAGTACTGTACAAAAGTCTTGAGTGACCCCTCATTTTTTTTATTTTGCTAGGAAAATGGGAAAAAGACTTCTGGAATAGTTCTCCAGAAGGTCTAAAGATGTTTCAAAAGTCTTTTTTGGATGTTGGCTGCCTTTTGTTCTGTTCTCTGTGAAGGTGATCCCACTCTGCTTTAATAATCTTGAGGTCTAGGCTCTGGGGAGGCCAATCCATGTCTAACAGTGTTCCATTGGCAGTCTGTTGCCAAATGCTTCCCAGATAGTATTTTTATGTTGGATCAAAGTCTGACTGTACTTTTCAATGATTATTATTACATTAATTTTGATAAGATACCCAGTACCACTGGCTGAAATGCAGCCCCAAACCACAACTAAGCCATGTTTCACAGATGCCAACAGATACTCAATGTTGTACCTCTCTCCTGACCATGTCTGTACTTACTAAAGGCAATTTGAACAAGGAAATTCATATTATATTCATCATTCCATAAAACCTGTTGCTATCCAGTTCCGATGTGACAACCAAACAAACAAACAAAAAAATAAAACAACAAAATCTCTGAAAATGATCAACGACTGGAATGAAAATGAGTGAAAAAGCAGCCAATGTCTAGGAGGAAAAAGTTTGAAAGACTTCAGAAAGCCTGAAGAACTGTTGCTCAAGATGTCTTTAAAAAAGAACTTGAAAGTCTGACTTCTTAAAAGCAAAATGTATAAAAATGAGGAGTGGCTTGAGAATTTTGCACAGTACTGTAGTATGAGTTGTGATGTAGTAAAGCATGGCAGGAATCTGTTTTTAGAATTGACTGATAAATGTGATAAGTTTGAAATAAATGCTGAAAAATGTCAATTATAGTTTCTTGAAGTCCAAGGTAAAGTCCTTGGATGTCTTTACTTTGCAAACATAAAATACAATAAGAAATACTCACAGCGTAGAAGCAAGAGAGTAATTGATTATAATAATTTTCTGGGTGTGAGTATGGTCAGTGTTTTTGAACGTAACATTGGTTATGTCAATTATTTTTATTTTGACTTTTATTGTGACTTTAGACAAGGTGATTATATATCATCATTTATCAAATGTAAATACTAATAAATTTACCGGACACTTTATTAAGAACACGGGCATTGGTAGTGGTTGGAACCCTTTTTGCACTGCCTTAACACTTCAAGGCATACATTCAAAAAGACTCTGGAAACATTCCTCTAACATTTTGGTCCACACTGACATATTTTCTCTGTTTTGGACTATTGTCTAAAAACCCTAGAGGTGGTTGTGTTAGAAAATTCCAGTAGATCAGCAGTTTCTGAAATACTCAGACCATTAAGTCTGGCACCAACAACCAAATCATCCTTCTTCCCCATTCTGTTGCTTGGTTTAAACTTCAGTAGGTATTCTTGTCTACCATGTCTACATACTTAAATGCATTGAGATGCTGCGACCAATTAGATTTGTGTGAAGAAGCAGTTGAACAGGTGTAGCTAATAAAATGTCATCAGGTTATGGACCTCTAAGCCATTTTGCTTTCCTCAGGGGTGTGTTTGGGGTGTTGCCTACAAACTGCCGACTGGCCGGGAGGAAGAAGTGAAGCGCTACCTCGACTACCGAGAAAAGGGTGGTTATCAGGTCATCACGGTGACCTTTCACCCCCGTCCATCACTCACTTGCTCGCCAAGCCAGACGCTGATCTACATCGGCTCCAAGGACAATCCCAACTACCTCGGCCCCGCACCCCTGGAGGAGATCGCCAACCAGATCATCAACTCTACTGGTCCAAGCGGGAAAAATACGGAGTACCTGTTTCAGCTGGCTGATGCCGTGAGGACTTTTCTGCCTGAGGACTCAGACACACATCTGTTTTCTCTTGAAACTTTAGTAAGAGAGAGGCTAGAAAACGGACAGAAAAACTCAATTTAGGTAGCTTATAATTAAATTAGTAACAGCACTTGATTTTTAAAAATGTATATATTAGGCTGGATTAGTCACATGATCTCAGGGTTGAAGGTATACTTGTCCAATAAAGATGTTTGTTACATGTAGGATGGGACATGTTGACCTCATTAGTTGACTAAATAATGTTATTTTGTTCAGGATTTCAGTGCAAATAAATATCCACTGAAAGCTGCTTCAAAGTAATAACACATAAACTGGTATAGAAAACATAAATTACCAAAAATGTACAAATCGCAAGATATGTTTCAATATAAATCAGTACAGAACGGTTTCAATATATATCGTCTAAATATAGGTATTTAATATCTGGCATTGACTGGCCAAGATGAGACAAAGAATTGCTAATGTTATTGCATATTAGTTATTAAACATTTAACACTCAAACCTGAGCTGCTTCATGTCTGGTTTAATGTTTGTTAAATATAGAGGTAAAAGTATCGAGCCACCCCTCGTTTCTTTATGTTTTGCTTAGAAAATGGGGAAATGGGTGCAGCGATTTATGGAAATATGGAACTAGACTATGGAATGTAATAGCAGAGTATAATTCTAAAAATCTTGAAAGTCAATATTCAAGATGACTGAACTCTCTGGCAAGCTCGTCATTTCTTTAAGCAGTCTTCAGGAATAGTTCTCTGAGCTTGTTGAAGGTCATTTAAAGCTCTTCTCTGGATGTTGGCTGCCTTTTGTTTTATTCTCTGTCAAGCTGATCTCACACTGCTAGAGGCCAGTCTAGCAGTGGGAGATCATCAAAATGAAGCTATTATCGATACTGTTTATCTGCTGTAGATATTTTGTCTTTTCTCCTCAAGTTGTCCAGTTTCCCTCAAATGATAGGACACACTGCACATTCGTGACAAGATATGCCAAGTTTTCAGCTAATAGCACTTTGGAAATCACCTTGCTAGTGCTCTTTTATTCCTCTGAAAAAGGTCAGGTACAAGGACTGGACTTAAAGTGAGTGAAAGAGCAGCCAATATCCAAAGAACAACACCTTTAGGAAGCCTAAAGAACTGCTGCTCAAGTTCACTTTAAAGAATTTGAATAAAATCTGGCTCCTTGGAAGCAAAATGTAAAGAAATTAGGGTTGGCACATGTTTTTTGCACAGTACTGTATTACAAAGAGATATCCAAGATAATATTTTTAACTCTAGCTCTAAGTTGGTTTTATAATCAGACACAAAAACAATGACACCCTCATCAGATGCAGCTGCAAATTAAGTGCTAATTAGCTCACGTTAGCATGGTAAACACTGTAAACATTTCACTTTAGAAACATCAGCACTGTTAGTACTGTCACCGTGAGCATGTTAATGTTAGTGTTCAGCTCAATGCACTGCTGTGACAGTCTTTCATTGTCCGTGTAGGCTTTTCTTTCCTGTCTTGCTATGGTTAGTCTAATGTGTTCCTTAAGTCTTCTACTGAACCGTTTATTTAAAAAAAAAAAAAACAACCTTATTGCAATTAAAATATAAAGACGCCCCAGTTATTTTTCCTTGTTTTTTTTAGTAACTTTAATAAAATAAATCTAAAACTTGACAAATAGGTTGAAACGCTGTAATAAATACAGCTAAAAAAAAATTGTCCAATCTGGTAATGCAGCTTTTCTAAATACGGCCTATCTCTCTTCCTGCTATGATGAAGTAGTCGTCATGAAAATCACTTTAAGCAAACACACATTGTTTAGTCTAACCTTTACTTACTCTGTGTCAAGATTAGTAGTTCTAGCACAGGGGAGCCGGCATCAGCTGCTTCTCATTCTGCCTGCCTCCGTCTCGGCACAGTAAACACATCAAATTCAACACGACTGCATCAGAAAAACATCAACAAGCAGAATAAAAGAGTGACAGCTCGATCTGTGATTCCATCTTTAACACACATACACACACACACACACAGAGGTGGGACACAAGTGGGTATTTCTTCTGCTACATCAACCTACCTTTGCTTACTTTACAGTCATAATGTTACAGTCTTTAGCATACTGTGGACATAAAAAAATGAGTATCATCAGAAGCAATACTGAGGTAGGCTGCAGGTTCCAAACGATGCTCAGCTGGCACTAAGGGGCCCAAAGTGTGCCATGAAAATATCTCTCAAACCATTGCACCACCAGCGTCCTCAACCCCTGATATAAGGCAGGATAGATCCAAGCTTTCATGTAGTTTACATTAGATTTTGACCCTGCTATCCAAAAAAGCAGAAAAAGACTCATCAGATCAGGCAATATTTCCAAACTTCTGCTGTCCAATTTTGGAGGGCCCATGCAAATTGTGGCCTCAATTTCCTGTTCTTCGATGACAGGAGTGGCACCTGGTGTGGTCTTCTGGTCCTGTAACCTATGGACTTCAAGGTCCGACGTGTTGTGTGTTCAGAGATGCTCTTCTCCTTACTGTGGTTGTATTGAGTTGTTATTTGAGTTACTATGTCTTCCTACCAGCTCAAAGCTGTCTCCTCTGACCTCTAGCATCAACAAAGCATTTTCACTGAGAGAACTGCTGCTCACTGGATATTTCGTTTTTGTACCTGTCTCTGTAAACCCTACAGATGGCTGTGTGGGGATTCCCAGTAGATCAGCAGTTTGTGAAATACTAAGACATACAACTATGTTCAGAGTCACTAAAATAGCCATTTTCTCCCCATGCTGGTTCTCAGTTTGAAATTCAGCAGTCCTTCTTGACCATGTCTGCATGCCTAAATGCAGTTGCTGCCATGTGACTGGCTGATTAGATATTTATGTTAATAAGCTATTGAACAGGCGAACCTAATGAAGTAGCCAGTGAGTAAATATATCCTGATGGACTGGTGATCTGTCCACTGTTTACCCTCCTTCTCACCCAATTTAAAGCTAGAATAGGCTCTAGTCCCTCACAACCCTGAATTAGATGAGGGGTTAAGAAAACGAATGGATAATTATTAATATATAATCTATGAAAATAAGTCAAAACACAAAGTTTAGACACTTAAGTTTTTTGAGCATTCAACTGTAGAATATATTTCAAGTTTTAGCACTAAAAGCTTTTTGATATTGTGCATAAAAAAAACAAAAAAAAAACAACCCCCCCTGCTCTTTTCATGTCTTAATCTAAATGACTCCTGTGCAACATACAGGAACTTGTTAAAACTGAGACCTGAGATTTTACTAGGCTGCAGCAGTAAAAGGGGTCTAGCTACGCTGATGCTAATGTGCACAGGCTGTAGTAACAGAGCGCAGTGGCAGCTGAATCTTGGCACAAAACTATCCTTGCAAGAAGAAGCTTTTGTGTTTGAGCTCTGCGCAGATTGAAGTGTACTGCTTTGTGACATGGCTGTACAGAGATAAACAGCCGGTGCTTTACACAGTCAGCCAACCCTGCAAACATGCAGCACCGAACACTCAAAAAGAAGCACCACACTTTACAAATAATGCATTTATTTCACAGGACATGGTAAATTCTCAGTGCAGAACTAATGCAGAACATGACAAAGTGTGGCCTATAGAAATATGACACCATTGTTACAGCAGGTCACAGATTTTTATGATCTAATATGATATATACAATTTTTATTTCTTCTTTTTATTTATATAAATGATATAATTAATGTCAATATGAGGTATTATATATCATGAGTGCTTTAAAATAGCTTTATAAGTGTTGGATTACAATATAGCTGTAGAAATACAACAATGATAATTTTTATATTACAATTTCACATATATTTCAGAATATATCGTATACATTTATATATATTTATAATTTCACACATGAACATTATCATGAAGGAATGTCTTCCTTGTATTTAATAACGTGCACAAGTTAGAACTCTTTTAAAAGTACATACAGGAACAATGATGATTAGGAATAAAAAGACTTTCTCAATATAAACCAAACCGTTACCTCTAAAGTGGCCACCTTTGGGGCTGCTTAACTGTTTTGGGAGAACGACTAAAATACCATGCTAGTTAAAAATTTGAAACCATTTTGCCCAGGATTGCTTCCTTGCTGGGTTTAGTGAAGGCCAACGGTGGCAAGTGAGGTTCCAGAGGGAGAGCGCCCTGCTAGCATTATCAGATATTATTTTACAGGCTGCACAAGACTGGAGTTCCCAGCCGTTGTGTAATTAATTTCTCTGGTAGTGGTCCTACATGGCTTACGAAGACCTGGGAAGGCAGGAAATTGCTGTCTAGGCGTAATAACAGGGTGACACCAGCAGGTCTGTGAGCACGAGCAGCTGATCGTCAGTGAAGCACTGTCGATGCTCCTGCCAGTTATCGTGGTGAGTACGCCGAAATTCTGACAAGGTCTTCTTCACCGTCATCTTTAGGCAAGAAAATCAAAATCATCCTGCATTAACATAATCTAGGTGAATGCAGTGTGCACATTTAGAAACAACACCACAAAACACAAGTGAGTTTATCAGCTTTACTGGACTTTTATTGGGGTTTTCCCTGCTTTCTTTCATCGAAAACATGGTGGATGCTCATATTAAACCTGTATGAAGACTGAAATCTCTATGATGCAACATTTTTTTTCTAATCTTAGCTCTGTATGATATCCTACAGAGCTCTAGTGGCTGGCGCTTTGGCTGTGAACACATGAGACCCAACCTGTTCAAACTGCTGTTTTCATGTGAAGGGCAGCCAATCAGAACAAAGATGGCTTAAAGGAAGGAGGAAGGGACCTAAAAGAGTTTGTTTTACACAGAATATGAACTGAGATGCGGCAACAAGGCCACATATATGGTAAATATTTGGTAAATAAGTAATGATCTTAATTATGAATCATGCAAAGCTACTTTTTTAGCATCCAAGAATAAAAATAGACATACATCTTAAGTATAATTTTTAGAGCATGATCCATCAGTGCACATTTAATCCTCTACACGCTGACAAAGCTCAACATCCCATTCATGAAAAAATACAATTATCTGCCTCGTTGCTAGAACCCTGGTGATACATCAGCTGGCTGATATCGACCAATCACAGATAAACTGGTATCTGCTTTTTGTTGACCAATGAAGGCTTCATGAAATTAGGGACATGAAAACATATTAGTCCTTTTTAAAAGGACACAACTCAGTCTTCATAAAGTAGATTAAAAAAAGACCAATGAGGGCAGTCTGACGGTACTTATTATTTTCAGAATTTCTATAAAACAAAAAAATTGACTAAAGTAGAAAAACTAAGCAGATCAATCCATCATGAATAATAATCATTAGCTGCAGTCCACTAGTTAGGCGTTTGTATCATATTTAATTTAACAGCATTTTCAGCAGAGTGCTTTTACAGGTTTGGTATGACTAAAATTACTTAAAGGGAGCCAATGTTTCCTCCACTGCTGTGTGCATGTGGGAGAAAGAGAAATACCTGGTGTTCTCATGCCTTCTTCTGAGTTCAGTTGAAGTGTTCACATATGCGCAAAAAATGCTGACTAATAGCTCTGAGTTGTTAAGAGGACTGAAAGGGACCAAGTTTGAAAGCATCCTAGATTTTTATAGAACACAATGCAGAAAAACATGCCTGGGATCATATAGAAATGGTGCCTTTACACAGCATATGCAACAGAGCATACATCCAAGTGTATTAACAAACAGTTACTTTATGAGTAGTTAATAATCTTCCCCTTTTCAATGCAAACAAGTATTTTTTATTAAAAAAAATATGCCGTATATAGCTCTATGTGGTATATGCAGTCTATATAACTGTTAACTGCTCTGTACCAGAGGCCTGAGAGTTTGTCCGCGTTTGTCTTTTTCCATACACTGGTATGTATAATAAAAAGGTAACAGAATAATTTTTAATCTGGCAACCACAGCAGGGAAAAGAGGATTGTTATTTCTCAAGTGTGAATCTAAAGATATTTGGCTTCTAGATAAACAAGATGTAATGCATGATTCAGGGCCAAACTTTTATGTAAACTAATATACATGAGCCCAAAGGGATGTGCTGTTTCTCGGTAGTGGAACATTTCCATTAAAGTCTGTAGTAAAGTCCTGCAATAAAACGAATGTTGATAGCAACTGTTTTTCTTGCTTCATTTGTTTTGAACAGTGAACGCTCATACCCACCCTTGATTACAGCCACTATCTATTACAATGAAGCCTACACTTAAGTTTAAGTACATGAACTGCAAATTCAAAAGTTCCTGCTTTGGCTGGTAAATCCTCTATCTAGAGACACATAATGTAAAATGCAGATTAGCAGCTGAAAATATTTGCAGCAACGATCTAAGCTCTTTACAGTAATTAAAAACTAATTTGGAAAAATAATTTATTCATTGCACACTGTTAGAAACTGTTGTTTCTAGTTAGCTAAGAATGAAGTAAAAAGTTATTTGGCTAAAGAAGGAAAGTCATTAATTAATCTGATGATGATGAGATGATAAGAACACCTTCCTGACTTTTTTTTTACGTGTATTTTACATGTATCTGTGATTACCTATGGTTCACAGTAGTTTAGTGATTCTGCAGCAATCGTGCTAATCGGCAGCCTGACTCTGAGGATGACACTGAGCGGAAACTTGGTAACCAAGTTTGCTAGTATAGACTGATAAGTTGATAAGTTGATAAGTTCTGACTCCAAATAACCCCAAACGTGGGGCCACAATCCTACTTTGAGACGTGAAAATATGAACACCAGGAGCTCGTGGATACGGATATCATCATGGTGCATATCTCCACTTTTTAAATGCAGCCTATGATTTACAGTAACCAACATATGTGTCCTTTACTTTAATGGACAAAATCTAATATTTCTACCAGATTCTATTTTTTTCCGACTAATCTTTCCGGTAACAGACATGTTAATCAATATTTTTACAAATACAATATTTTAACTGTATTTTATTGGATTTTCTTTCTCATCTTTTTCACTTTCCAATGGGAGAGGCACTAAACCATCGTCATCATTGGCTCCACACCACTATAATGTATTATTCAAACTCTGCTCTACGGATTACATTGTATGTATTCTTCATGCCTGAAGTAAGACCAAAGACACAATTTTCTCCTCAATTGGACAATGAAATTGTATTCTTTCAGCTCACACTGTTTTGAGCTAGATGTTTATATATGAGTGTGTGTGGTGGGGCTAATGCATGCGCGCACCTCTATAGGCTGTGGGTCATTGAGATGGCTGCTCAGGTCCATCAATATCTGAGGCATCCAGTCTGGGACATCATAGGGGCTCGACAGGATGCACGCACTGAGGCCGAGCACTCCAGCATGGCGCCGCACTAAATCTACACACACACACACACACACACACACACACACACACACACACACACAAAGGGAGAGTTAAAATAGCTCTTCGAATCTCAAGGTTCGCATTTCCCCTGGGATAAGAAAGGGTAATAGGGCAAGTATTATTGTGATTGCCTCACTGTGCGATTGTGACGTGCACGGAAATGTGTGTGTGTGTACCTGTAGAGGCCAGCTCCCCTCGGGCCTTGGGGAGGCAAGTCTGACTCAGCGTCTGGAGCTGTGTCTGCAGACTGGAGTCCAGAGGGAAGAACTGGCACTGCAGTAAACCACTGAGGGTGGTGCATGCCATGTCCCTCACCTACGGTGAGAAGGAGAAAGGCGGGACAGGAAGGAGAGAAAGAGGGAGGAAAAAACAGGTCCTTGAAGATCAGAACTGACAAATAAAGAATGCTGTGGAGAACACGAGGCATTTTTAGGGGCAAGGAATGCATGCGCAATTTATTAAGGGAGGCGAGCCCAAGGAGATCGGTGAACAGCAAGGTACACGGGACAGATATAAGCAAAGGAAGGGGAGGAGGGATAGATGCTGAGCTGAGCTGATGTAAAATTCAGTTGCAGAACATCACTGCCTTCCTGCATCACTTTGCATAAATTATGAATAAGCTCTGAGTGATGGTTGAGGCACTGTAACAGACAGTGATACGAGGACAAAGCATTAATCAACTCTACACTCACACAGTTAACAAAATATTAAGAGAAGGACCTGTGTTGGTAATTTAGACAATTCAGTTGGAGTGCAGGGGTTATTGATTTTCACCTGTGCTGTACATCCAGATCAATAAACGTAGACAGTTTAAAGGGTTTAAAAGCAAGACAAGTGGGACATTGATTGCTCAAAAGCTGACATTACTCAATATTTCAAGAGACTTCTGTTCTCCGAGCACCAGTTGTAAAGCTTTTTTTTATTCGATTCAATAAATAAACATTAGTAAGTAATTTAGAGGATTTAAAGTCAAGACAAATAAACAATTATTACGGGTTTAGCTTGAATGTTATTTTTAGATCGTCCAAGCTGCCACAGACAAAGAGATTTCAGGCAGCCACAGTACTCAATCAACATCCCTGTAACTACAGTGAGCACTGAGACAGACTGTTATTTTTAAGCAATAACTGTGAATGGAAAAGATGGATTAAGGTTTAGGTTAGAAAAGCAGCCCTTTATTATCTCCTGACAGAGATCCCAGGGGCTGTGTTAAACCAGTGCTTGTGAATACGTTACCTCAAGCTGCTCATCTAGCAGCAGCTGCATCACCAGTTTTCGGATGCGGAGAACCTCAGCAGGCACACTGAGCAGAGTAAACAAATTGTAGAAAACCATGATCTGGAGGTAGGTCAGCACTGAGAAGCGTGCATGCCATGACCTGCTGCCTGCCATCTAAGGAGAGGGGAGAGAGAAAAGGGATGAGATAATGAGAGACAAGTTGGAGTTTGTACTGAGACCCCAAAGGCCCTGAAGGTGATATCTTGCTCATAAAAGATATATAAACTTGAGTACACAAGATCCATATGTAATACTTTCTCCTTCCATGCAATTAAAATCTTTCAAGAAGCACGTGGATGACTCTGTGAGGCTGTGCCTGCACAATATAAGTATGCCAACATATTCATAATCGCACATCTATTTCACTAAGTATAAATATACACAAAATGTGTATAAATAAGGGTATACCATATACACTTACCATATTCTATACCACATTCTGTACCACTTTGGTGCATTTGGTTACACTGTCCACATTTTAATGCAAAATAAAAATACAGATTGCAACAGAAGAAAGACATTTTGGCATCTGGTTGTGCTGGCCATACCAGCAAAGACCTAATAAACAAACAAACGGGCTAATATATGACCTATTTATGTTGTGTCCTGATGCTTCTCAGCTGGGGTTTACAAGATTTCACACATATCTACTCGTTATCATCCAAATCAATGGTTATCATAATAAATATGTAAACAGGCATTCTTATCATGATTCTTGACCATCTGTATCCATAAACTAAAATATAACTTAATGAGGAAAAAATGTCCATCCATCCATCCATCTGGGTTCAGGTTACCTGGGACAGCCACACCTCCCTCCCCCTAGCCACCTGATCCAGCTCTTCTGGGGGATACCAAGTCATTCCTAGTAACCTAGTAAAGTGATATAATGTCCTCAGGGCGTGCTGGTTCTGCCTCCTGTCGGTGAGGCATATCCAGAACACTGACTCCTTTCGATGTGGAGGAGTTGTGGCTCTACTCCGAGTAACTTCTAATTGGCCAAGGCCGTCATCCTATCACTAAGGCTACGGCTAGCCTCCCATTTAAGGAAGTTCATTTCAGCTGCTTTTATCAGTGATGAGTGTGCAGCCAAACATGAAGCAGCTAAGAAAAAAGGTTTTAAGCCTCATCTCAGGGCTAGTTTACCGTGCTGAGCTTTTTTTTTACAAATCAGATTTGAGAGTTGTCAGCATGTACAAATAAATACTCCAGAGGGGTAGCCAAGATGGTAAGACATGCTTCAGTAAACTATGTAGGAGTGAATGGCATTAATATCGCAGGTATACTAAATGCACAAGGTCTACCTTTGAACTGAAATACAGCACAGTGCTGTGATTTCGAGTTTAAATGTTTTAGATCATCAAACAAATTTTAAAATTAGATAAAGATACGCAGAAGAAATACAAAATGTAGTTTTAGAATAAATTATTTCATTTATTAAGGGTAAATAAACCTTTTTCATGGCACTGTAGGCAGAACAGTACTTTTCTCAGTGTACTGTATGTGCTTATAAACCTTAATAAATTAAAGCTCAGACCTGATGATGGCTCTGCATGAAAAGTCAGTATTAGGGTTAGGTTACAAAACCTGTTCCAATCAATTCTGAAAGTCTGTATCAAATTTCTGCTGCCTACAAATTACCATAAACAGTTGTTGATCTGCAACTTTTCATTGTGCACAGCACCAGATCCACGTGAAAATCTTGTGTTGTTTGATCAAAAATAAACAAAGCAACAAAGTAAGGAATTCCCACCAAATGAAACTATTCCTTTAAATAACTGTTTACACCCCGGACTTCCCAGAACATAAAAGATTTATGTTTAGGTGAAGGTGAAACTAAAAAAACGTTGCAATGCTTCCTCTTTCCCTTCGATATGAAGGTAGTTTTAGAACCGCTATTTCACAACAAGGGTACCACTCACATAAAAACTCACAGCAGAAATTCTGCGAGCCAATTAAAATAGCATAGGTTGTTTTTAGTCTAACACAATACCTTGGTAGATTAGGTTTGGAACACTGACAGCAGGCAGGTGAGGCAGATGTGAGTGTGTGTTTTTGTGAGTATTTCTGGATTTGTGTGTACATATTACCTCTTCCAGTGCAGCCAAAACCAGAGGGATGTGCTCAGGATACAGCAGGCCCTGGGACATGAGAGAGAGACACGTGCGTGCATCCTGCTTCATCTCATCATAGCTCTCATCAATCTCCACTGGGGCAATCTGCAGGGGGAGAGAGAAAACAGAGAGAGAGAGAGAGGGAGAGAGGTAGAAAGACAAGGAGCAACGCACCATTTTGAGTAAATGAAGAGAGAAATTGAGTTTAATGGGCAAGTAAGATTGAGTGGGTAATAATGCTGTGCTAGAACCTGTGTGTGTGTGTGTGTTTGTTCTTACCTTGAAGAGTAGAGGCAGGAGCTGTAGCTGCTGCTGAACAGGAGTGGTAAAGGTTCGCCCTGCACTCGTCATCAGCCATTTTATGACTGCAAATAGCACATATATACACACATAAACACAGAAGGAGAGTTTGAATTGCTGGCAAATGATAAAAAACCCCCACAGAACTGGAGCTGCGTGGCTCTGGTAATAAAACATAATCTATCATTATTTAGTATCTAATGACTTGTATAATTCCACAGCCAGATATTTGTCTGTATAATGGAGATTACAGTAATAACAGAAACCGAAAGAGCAGCAATGCACAAATACTGAGACAAAAAAATGAGATCTAAATTCAGTCTGTGGCAAACTACAAAAAAACCGAAGCAGGCGTGACTACTGTAATACAATAAAATCTGCAAAAATAATTACAAAATCTTTAAGTTCAAATAACTTTCTATCTTCATAGGTAATTTTTATATGTAGAAGTTTGCATATGTGTCTGTCTATCTTTCGCTGGAAAAACATTCTGCATAGGTATTAGTTTAAAGTATTTAACATTATAAAACTTTGCCAGTGGTGCCTATCATCTTTCATCTAATGTAATCTATATAATGATCTCAAGAATCATTTAATCACAAAAACCTTTCATGTTCAAAAGCATGTATTTTACCTCATTATAACTGAATGTGAATTACTATTTAGGGTTAGACAGTTGAGCTGACTATGACTCTTAACTTTTTTTCTATTTAAATGATTAATCTGCTACTTGAAGGTATTACTCCCTTAACATGTGATTTTCAGTAAATTAGAAAATTCATAGACAATAATATAAATAATTGACCTCTGACCTCTGTGTTCATGTCGTCTGCCCACCCGCCTGCCCATTTTCTCCTATGTTGAAATACCACTTTCATTTTTTAATCAGTAATTCTATTAGCGGTTTTAACTATTTCGATTATTAATTCACAACAATTTAACAGCTACTTTTAAGGTTTTCATACTTTCCTTAGATCGTTTCACGTATTTCAGCTAGCTATTTACATTTTTATTAGTAACACCTTATATATGTTTTTAATCAATGCTGGTAACAATTGCAACTCTTTATCTGTTTTGTCTGGATAATACATTACTCAGCCATACAATTAACTAATAAATTCAATTGCTCACCTACATCACTTCAAATTTTGAATTGTTATTCTTTTCATTTCAGCAAGCTACTATCTTTGTAATCAAATTGTAGTTTATATTTACATAGGTTGTGCCAACACAACACAGCTAGACTCAAAAATGGCAAATTCATACTTCTGACTCTTTGCTGCATTGTCTTTCCACTATAAATGTTATGCAGGGCGGAAAGTGAACACTCCTTCATCGAAAAGACAATTTGCTTCTGAACGCTGGAAATTTCATTTTGCCTGAATACAATTGGTTAAATTAGACTAGCCTCTATGACGAAAGCAAAATCAATATGAAATGTAGTTTAAATGACTTCCTTATGTGACCTGGACAAATTACATATTATACTAAAGAGACCTATCCAAATATTGAGTTGGACTCCTTTCCATAATTCCTTTTTGACATGCTTGAACACACACGGGTGAAATTTCCTATCGATCTACACCTCACTACCGTTTAAAATAAATTTGAAAGGTGAAATCAATGAAGAATCACAGCTTTTAATTTGGTCCATCTAGTTTTAGTGTGACTGTCTATTTCACCAAGAGAACAAGCTTATATAGCAAGAGAGGGAGAGAGAGAGACACACACGCAGCCACTGTCTGTCCCTGGCCTTCCTGCCTAAAAGACACACAGTTTACTTCTTTTCATCCACATTCTGACCCGTCTTGAGCAGTTTGACAGCCTGGGTGCGCTCATCTGTCTCCTGGGTGTTCTCCTCGTGTACGTGGTTGTGGATCTCCGGCTCCGATGTGAGGGGCTTGAGTCGCTCTAGGACCCGTGTGACGAATTCTGCCACATGGGGGGAGGTAGTGGGCCGGGTGTGGGGCAGAGCCACGTCTATCATGAAGATATAGGTCAGGACACTGGAGAGAAAAGAGCAGAAAAAGGGTAAGGGAGCAGAAAGGAGGGAGATGAGAGGGAAATACAGTACGGGAGCAGATGAGACAGAGTTAGAGATAAATAACGAGCCTCTAATTTCAACAACCCAAACAGTACACACAAGCTAATGAGATTAACTCATTTAGACACGATTATGTAATTCAGAATAAGTTCTTCACCTGCCAATGCGCTCCCTGACATTTTTATACACCTGGGTGAGTTTGGGCTCCAGGTAGGCTAGCAGCCTGTGCAGCAGTTCAGAAACTCTCCACTGCTGCTGAGCCAGACCTCCCTGAAGCACATACAGCAAACTGACAGAGACAAAGAGAGGGGGCAGATGGAAGAATGGGGGGTCGTTGTGTTATTGCGGGCATGTCTGCTCAGCATACGTCAGCTCAGGTTACTACTGCAGCCTGAAATCAGAAACCTCTTAAATACTGCAAATACTTTGTATGCAGTTATCATGCACACACATACATTACCTGGCATCTCTGAATGAGCTGCCCTCTTCGCTGAGGGGGCTCTCCATCAGCAACTCAAACAGCCAGTGGAGTTTCCGGGGGTCTCTTCCCTCCTGTTGGACAGCATTCAATACGAACAACAATAATTTTCATTGACTTTTTATTGTTTTGTTTTTGCATAATCATAATAAAAAAAAACCTGGATAGCTCAGGTATAGCCTTACGCCCTCATTGTTCCTAACAGCATGTTTTATGCTCCAATAAAACATAGGCAAGAACAGGTTATGGTAAGCAAAGCTGTTCTGTTTAATTCAAAGGAATGTGTAATGAATAACACAGTCAATAATGCAGCTAAATGGACTGTCATTTATACAAATACCTAATCAGCCAATCCAGTGCATTTAGGCATGTAGACATGATCAAGGTGACCTAGAGATCAATTTGAGCAGAATGGGGGAGAAAGCTGATTAAACCATCTCTAGGGTTTACAGAGAATGGTCTGAAAAAGAGAAAATATCCAGTGAGCAGCAGCTTCTGGGAGAAAATGCTTTGTTGATGTCACAGGAGAATGGGCAGACTGCGTTTCTTTCTACACTCTGGGCCCCTTAGTACCAACTAAGCATCGCTTAAATACCGCAGCCTATCTGAGTACAGTCCTCTGCCTGGTGAGTATAAATGCTTAATAAAATTCTTAATAAACATAGATTTAGCAGACCTAATATCTAATATCTCAACTTGGTTTTACTTGTTAGGGTAGCATACTCGCATTAACACTAAACATAAGGCAGTTTAAGAATCAGTTGTTTTCACATACAATGCATACAATAGTACAAATGTCAGCCAGCACTGCACTACCATAAAGGAACAATAATACAATAGCAAGGAACTGTTGCATTATAGAGTTTGTGCTTGAAAAGGTGTTGTCAAGGCAAATCTGCCAATTTTCACATGCTCATTTGCTCTGTAGATTTTTAAAATATCAGCTTCTGAACATCTTATTTAGCAATTAAACAAAAAAATGTCCTACTTTTTATAACAAGCCTTGAGTTATCTTCACTATAGTGGATTTGTATGCATGTGAGCAACTCACACAAGCAGTAGCGATGCAGGTTCCCCAGTCTGTGTAGGTTTCCACTGTGATGTTGGTTAATGCCGTCTTGATCAAAGGGCACAAAAGCTGCCATAACTTTTCCACCTGAGCACACGCACAGACATACACAATAATGAAAGTTTTTATTAATATTGACTCTTCTTATCAAAAAGTGGTGCAGTGTGTACGTTTCTCACAGTGTGTGTGTGTGTGTGTGTGTGTGTGTCCAGTACCTTGCCGAAGCTCCAGTGTTTACTGCCTCTGATTAACCCTGCAGTAATCTCACACACACAGCGCTGGGAGCTCTCATGGGGGTCACTGGCAAGCTGCTCCAGGTGAGGCCGTAGTAATGGCAGGAATGCGTCACCATAGTTACGAAAGAGCCCCTGCCAATCAAGCAAGAGCATGTGAGTTTGTGTGTATTTTTACCAGGAAAAAAGGGAGAAAAAAAGGAAAGCAGGGTTTTGTTTGACGCAAGTAAACTGCTGCATGATGGAGAAAAATGAATCACAAAAGTTGATGATAGAAAACGCAGCACTGTGGAGTTCAATTCAGCCTTGGCTAGTGTCATTATGCTGCGTCACTTCTTTGTATAAGGTCTGTCAGATCGATTGAGGATGACAACTGCACCTTGAAGAGGAGAAAACGTCGAGGGTTGAAGCTGTCCTTTCCTTTCCGATCCTCCAGAGAGAGAAACTCGATCAGCTGATCAATAAATTCTGGGTCTGAGAAGTATTCAAAGATGATCTTTTCACCCTGTGTGACACACAAACACAGCCAAAATGTAATAATAGTTATAGTGAGGCATCGCTGAATGATTCTGTGTGTGGCCCTGTATGAGCACGCACCTCACTCATCTCCTCGTATGGCAGGTCATCTTTTGGCTTTTCCGAAGATGCATAGATCATCATTTCTCTGAAAGGAGCAGGAGACAAAGAAGAGGCTGCGGTGATTTATAGATAACAACACAAAGGAAAAATCTGGATAGACACATACTGTCTTCAAACAAGCAGCAAGGATAAATGAATGATTATAAAGTCAGTAGTCAGCAAGGCGTCTGAATACCAAGACAGAAGACAGCCACCCAGCGCTATACTTATACATCAATTCTTCTATCTAGGCCAGACAGTAAGTCGTTCCGTCAGCCTTATCTGGGACAGGCCGTGACAGAAAGCGAGTTCAACACCCTGCTAGTTATCCATCCACTCAGAGCCGCGTCATCCGGCAGTTAGCCACACACATAAACGTGGTCACAACTCCACAAAGCCAAGCATCAAATCAACCACGCAGTTAAGTCAATCAGCTACTTAGCTCCTTGCAAGCAAGCAGTTAATCAGCCTTTCAGTTTCTACATCTAACGCCTCATCTCTCAGTCACTGTCTTCACCTCGGCCATGAGTAGTATCCCCAGTGTGTCTTCTCCACAAAACACTGAGAGTCCCACTTTTCCTGAGTCAGAGGTAGGTTGTTGCTGTCGTACTGAAGCCAGCGATTTCCCTCCCGATCCCCCACGCACAGCCCATCAGGTTCCTCGATCCCACCTACAAATACAAAGCAATAACAGAAAGCACCCTTTACACTCATACACAAGAGTGCTATTTGTCTTATTTGTGGGGGAATGTGTGTTTGTGGTGGAAAGCTCTTGTGGTTTATGGCCATTTTTAAAGCAAATTTAGATGTTATTGTTTAACAGTGGTTGATTACAACTGATTATAACTATTATCTTATTAAAGTTAGAAACTAAAAATCCTGCTTTAGATATAAACATGAAAGCTGAATAATAATAGTTGGTGGTTGATTGTGTGCATTTGTGCGTAAACTCACTGATATCTGATGGCTTTACGGCCACTTTCTTACTCGGTCGTTTCAGTTGCTTCAGGATACCAGCCATTGCCGAGATTGCAACCTAACAGGTGGGAAATATTACCCAAAACAAGAGTAAAACAAGTTTATCATCGTAACTGTTGCCACAAACTGTAGTGACCCTACTTCACCTCTACAGGGAGACAGTTTTAGCCACAGTCACAGGGGATCCTTTAGGGCCAGTAAAAGTGCTGTGGGTATTAAAAAGTGCTGACACTACCGGCAGTCGTTTGATAGCGAACTGGAGAACAGCCTGATCTCAGTGTTGTAGCTAATCTTTGAATTGCTGCTGCTTTTTATGATAGTTTTTGTGTCTTAGCTCCATTAAATTGCACTTTTTGCCCAGATCTCTTTTTGCTTAGCTCACACTCTTTTCTTTTGTCTGCGCTGATCAGTTATGCTTTGGAGAGGTAAGACATTTTGCTCAATTACACACATGAATACAAACAAATAACTGTAAAAGTGAAACTCTAGCTGTGTTTTCAATAAATTCTACACTTTGCATGAGCCGCTTTTACAGAGAAAAAATAAATAAATAAAAAGAAATGGTTGTTGAATGTGCAGATGACTGTCTTAGACTGCAGTACACAAATATATATAATCATAAAATCATTCATTACCTCTTTTTGCAGTCATTGTAACATTTTTAAATATTCTCTTTTTTCATTATTAAAAAGGAAGAAGTACAGGGTGGGCCATTTATATGGATACACCGTAATAAAATGGGAATGGTTGGTGATATTAAAGTCCTGTTTGTGGCACATTAGTATATGTGAGGGGGCAAACTCCTCAAGATGGGTGGTGACCATGGTGGGCATTTAGAAGTCGGCCATCTTGGATACAACTTTTGTTTTTTCAATAGGAAGAGGGCCATGTGACACATCAAACTTTATGGTAATGTCACAAGAAAAACAATGGTGTGCTTGGTTTCAACGTAACTTTATTCTTTCATGAGTTATTTACAAGTTTCTCTTTGTTCACAGCCATTGACATGTCGAAGAGGTTAACACGTGAGGAGCAGATCGAAATTGTGTTGATATCTGGTGAACGCAGTAACCGGGTCATTGCAGCAGATTTCAATGCAAGACACCCTACGAGACCACCCATCTCCCATGCTACAGTTAGCAAACCAAGGTGATGGTTTGGTGTGGTACATGGGGTACAACGATAGTGGGTCCATTCTTCATCAATGGTAACCTCAAGGCCACTGGATATTTGAAATTGCTCTATGATGATGTGTTTCCCTCTTTATGCACTGAAGCTGGCACGTTCCCTGAGTTTCTCCAGCAAGATGGTGCACCACCACATTATGGGTGCCAGGTCCGAGCATTCCTAGATGAACAGTTTCCTGGAAAGTGGATTAGTCGTCGTGGGCCAGTTGAATGGCCCCCAAGGTCTCCCGATCTGACCCCCTTAGACTTTCATCTTTGGGGTCATCTGAAGGCAATTGTCTATGGTGTGAAGATACGAGATGTGCAGCACCTGAAACTACAGATACTGGATGCCTGTGCTGGCATTTCTCCTGCGGTGTTGCTATCAGTGTGTGAAGAGTGGGAGAAGAGGGTTGCATTGACAATCCAACACAATGGGCAGCACATTGAACACATTTTATAAGTGGTCAGAAACTTGTAAATAACTCATGAAAGAATAAAGTTACGTTGAAACCAAGCACACCATTGTTTTTCTTGTAACATTACCAATAAGTTTGATGTGTCACATGACCCTCTTCCTAGTGAAAAAACAAAAGTTGTATCCAAGATGGCCGACTTCTAAATGGCCACCATGGTCACCACCCATCTTGAGGAGTTTGCCCCCTCACATATACTAATGTGCCACAAACAGGACTTTAATATCACCAACCATTCCCATGTTATTACGGTGTATCCATATAAATGGCCCACCCTGTATTTTGTCTATATTTTGGGTAAGTACAAGTAATTGCAAACTGTGTTGCAAGTAGTGATTTGAAAGCACAACAGATTCTAACTGGATTTAAGTGACACTTGCAGGTATGTTTACATGCTGTTTAATGGTCTGCAGCTGAGCAATTAATTATGTATCCTGCAAATTGATGTGAGCACAGCACTTTTACACAGCGAGTGTTCAGTTGTTTGTCCAACAAGCTAAAGAGCAGGACAAGAGAAGTTAAATAAAAAAGGGGATTTTGGCCAGAGTGCTAATGTGTGTTTTTCAAAACCTGGAGCCCTCGCATTGTGTAGCAACTGCTGTCTGGCTCAGTGTGACCACCTTCTGTGCTCGTGATCCTGTGCTGATCTCACAGACTTATAAAGATCTAGGGTTTTATCCCATTATACATGTATTTCTCAGTATTGATAAGCAAATTGATTCTTGACTCATGCCCAAAAACAAGGTGTCCGGTCTAGGAGGAAATCTGACTCCCTCTTGTTTTTCTGTAGTTGCTTTTAGTCTTTGTGGAACTAATTTGCAAGCTGCTAAGAGAGGAACAAGGAACAAGAGATATTTTTCAGTTATTCAGATTTCAGTGACAAAATAATAAAAACCAATGAAATTTTAAGTATTGTGCATGAAGTTTATGCTGTGAAAATAGAAAATGGAAAACCTTGACCGTGAGTTTGGATGAACAGCCACATCTATTTACAAATCATTATCCTCTCACACGGTGTTCCACAGGGTTCTGTTCTGGGTCCTATTTCATTTGTATTCCATTTTCTCTCTTTATGTCAGCTTTTGTGATCATTTATTCACATCACTTATCAATGTTATGCCAGTAATATTTAGCTTTACATCACTTTTAAACCTGTGTTTCTTTTTATTTTATTATTTATCTTTAAAAAAATCTTTGAACTGTGAAAAAAAATCATGAATGTTAGATTATTTACTCCATCTGAATGAAAATAAAAATATAGAGATCCTTATTCATGCCCCAGACAGCCTGGTTCCCCAGGTTATTGGAAATCCAGGATTGCTCTCTAGCTATGTTAAAGTACACATAAGCAACCCAGGGGTGAGTTCTGATGAAGAACTGGTTAAGGGTCTGGTTCATTTTTGTTTTCATCAATTAAGAAATATCAGTAAACCTCCCCGTATTATATCTAAATGAGAGATGAAAATTGTATGAAGATTGCTATTGATACTTTTGTTTTATCTCGTTTGAATAGTTATCTCCCTCAGTAAAACATCCGTGGATCATCTACAGCTTGCACAAAAAACAATGCTGCAACAGATCCTTCAAGTGCTCTCACATCACACCTCTGCTGACCCCACGGCTCCCTATTAGATTCAGAATTCAATTCAAAATTCAGTTTTCCACCTTTAGGGCCCTGCATGGTGAAGCGCCCTCCAACATAACTGAACTTTTGTAGCCATATGTCACCAGCAGGACTCTCAGGTCTTCTGATCAGGCCTTGTTATCCTTGTTATCCCCAAATCTAGACTAAAACCTAAAGGAGACAGAGCCTTTGCAATTGTAGCCCCCTTCTTTGGAACACTCTGACTTCCTTTCTATCATCTATAAACTGAGCAGATGTCAAAAAACACCTTAAGGTTAATTTTTTTAAAACTAGCAATTAGGTGGCATGCCATTTTATTTTATTGTATATTTGTTTTTATGTGATTTGTATATAAATAAATTTACTTCCTAGCTTACTAAAATCTGCCAAATATGCCTCGCAATGGTAGGAGCTCACTGGTTCTTCAGTTATATGAGCTAAAAATTGCAATTAATTCAACCATAATGACTCTAGTAATGATCTGGGTTTTCATTATACTTCAGCTTTACTATAAAATGTTCGGATTCCCTGCTATCTGACCCTGGCTTGTCTGGAACATACAGTGTACTGGAAACTTCACATGAACCAAAGCTCATACAGATATACACATACACACAGCTTCAGACCTTGCGTATGCTGATGGAATCATGCACGAGGCTCTGTGTGAAGTAGAGGACAGCATCAGGGGGAAGTGGGTGATCTTCCCTCAACAGGAGAGATAGCCAGTCTGTGGCCATGTGCTCAAACTTCCAGGGTCTGAACCACAGGCATATAAAAAAAGAAACAGTTGGTAATAATAGAAATGCAGTTCTGTGTCTCAGCTCTATTTTCTACTGCCAAGCATTACAAGCAGCAAAAGCAGACAGTGCCACATCCTGGCTTCTTTCCATTGGCTCTACATTTTCAAATTGATTTTAAGATTCTACTAATCACTTTTAAAGCGTGTCTGGGCCTGGCCCCAAGCTACCTAGCAGAAATGTTGACTCCATATAAGCCAGTCTGCAGCTTTAGATCCTCAGGTGGTTCCCTTAGGGCTGCTCCAAACTCAAAGCTTAAATCTAAAGGTGCTCATGCTTTTACCAGCAGGTCCCCTCAACTCTGGATGACCTGCCTGAGGAGACAAGGCTCACAGAATCAGTAACTACCTTTAAATCACTTCTGAAAACTCATTCTTGTACAACTGCTTTTATGTGTTGTCATCACTTATAGCCTCTTATGTGTTCAGTTGTCTTGATTTCTCCTCTAGTCTTTATTTCTTTTATTTATTAGTATTTATTATTTATAATGTCAATTTGTGTTTTATACTGCATCTCTTTTTATTTATTTCTTTATCTCAACTCTACTTTCACGTTATCTTCTTTTGTTTGGGCTTACTATTTGGCTTTCTGTTTGAAATGAACTTGTGAGTATTCTTTTTGCTTGTCTGTTGAAGCACAATATGACTATTGTTTTTAAAGATGCTATAAGGATAACATTTTGTTTTTTTAATTAGGTGGATCCTTTGACGGAACAAATATGGGTCAGTTCTTTTGGAGCTGCTTGTGAGAATCAAAAGTGCAGAATATACAGTACTATATAGCTTACTCATGCTGTTTTCACACAGAAACTTTGGACAGTTTTCTGGAGACTTGGTTTGGATATTTTCCAGGTTTCACATGTAACACACAGAAGGAAATAGTCGGTTTCAAACATGTTTGCACTACTGGAAATACTTCCTTGGTTTAGGCAAGAGAGATGGCTCGATAAAGCTTGCAGGAGGTAACACACATGACATTCAATGTATTTTTTATGGCGGAATTCAACATCACTTAGACTTTGTACTAGGGAGTTGGCAGGTTAAAGACGGATCAATGTCAAATTCAACTGTATTGGATATTTGTGCTCTTTGTGCACCTCTGTAGCGTAAACAGAAATTGAAGTTTATGTGTGAAAACAGCTTTAGTGTATTCTAACATCTCAAAACACATAAACAGTTGGAGAGAAAACCTACAAGTCTCTGTCTTCAAGGCAGTCCAAAAGGTCATTGACTAACTTTTCATATTTCCTGTACAAAATAAAAACAGGTGTTGGTTAGTAGCACCACCCCCGGCTACTAAACTACCAAAATTTTATATATTACAAACCTAATAATATATTATAGGAATATTCGGGTTTTGCAGACACATGACCACTAATGACGTAATGTTAACTTGTCTGCCATTTTCAAAATGTGACAATCATGGTGCCAACATCAATCAGTGATCAACTGCATTAGACCCCAGTCACACAGACTTAGAGCCTGGAACCACCGGTGTAGAGGGGAAAAGTATTCCCAGACTGGCTGCAAGTGGTTGCTGGAGGTTGATGCCAGTCACTGGGAAAAAAGTCCAATCACACAGACTAGTTGATGAGAACTTCACAACCATCGACTGTTAGATAAAAAAGTGTGTTGCCTTTTTTACCTAACAAGTGGGAAAACCTACTTGTGACTCCTTTCGTCATGAGGATACTGCTACTGTTTGAATAGAAGTGACAGTGACAGTTATCTACAAACACTGTCGTGGTACTCTCCGAGCTGTATTGAAACTGTGAAAAGTACAGCTCAAACCAGAAATGGAGAAAATTCAGGTTCAAAGTAAAAGCTGCACTTTTTAAAACATGTTGGCTATGGCGCTGAGGCACAAACCTTCTGCATTTCCAGTTTGCTTCACATATTTTCAAGTAGTTAGCAAGTATTTGCAGAAAAATTTACCACAAAAAAAAAAAAAACTACAGGTAAATGTGGCAACCCACTAGCAAACCAAACCATTTCACCCAGCAACCTCCACAAGCCACTGCCAACCTGTTAGGGAATACACATTTTGGCCTAGCAGCCAGCGGTGGCTGTATCATGTTCAGTATGACAAAAAATATAGAATCTTCATGGGATATCATGTGAAAAACTTCAAAAAGACTTTTAATGAACAAGAGAAATCTACTTGTTATCCCTACCGTGCAGCAACCACATTTCTAATTCGCTGACGCTGAAGCCCTTCTTTTATCTCCTCTTTGGATGGTACCTCTAAACAAGGTGTGGGATTTTTCGATTGTGCAATCTGAATGGCTACTTCTACACATCCCTCAGACACCTAGAGGTAGAAGTGGGCAAAGGGGAGCAGCACACAGTTACAAAAAGTATCAGGTGAGGGTAGCATTTTGATGGTTAATGATCACTTTGCTCACAGTGAAGTTGATTCCGATAGTATCATGCTGGCGAAGGATCCTGTCAGTGATGTCATCAAGCAGACGACCGATTGATGGTTTCTCCAGGCTCATTGTGGGGGATAAGCCGCAGCGGACCAGAGCGGGCCACACCTGCCCAGCCCATTCCCAGTCCCTTGCACTGGCCATAGGAATACCACTGTACATACCCAGAAGGCAGTACAGAGCACCCTGTGAAAAGAAATGCACATATGTACAAACATTAAAAGAGATACTAGGTGTATCTTTGCAGCTTCAAAAATTTGCAAATGATGGTCATGTTTTTTAAACATTTAGAACATTCTTGTGATATTATGTAATGATACTATAAGTTATGATAATGATAACTGTAAGTGTGCACTTTTGCAATGTGCTTAAGAAGCTAAACATGTTAAATTTAATATTTACATGTTTACATTGGGCTCCACAAGTGCTCAGTGATTTTGTGGTTCTTCACAGTTCTGGGTTCAGTAACATTTGGAGCATTGATTGTAAATTTCAAGGCGTCTCTATGTAAATCTTTATTTGGTTAAACAGTTATTCTCTGTATGGGTTATTAACATGTGGAATTATTATTATTAATTTTATTGTGCTTTAAAGGCACTAGAAACCAGCATCACAAACTACCTCAGTCTAAAAATGCTGTTGTGTGTCACCTGGTTCATGTAACATACTTGCCCCATATTTACTGAAACTAAATTAAATTCATTAATCTTTTAGATAATTCCCAAAAAGTTGATTCTTATCATCTGGATGTAGTGGGAGAAACAGCTGAGACTGCTGACTGCAGGTTTCCCTAGCAATATAAACAGTGCATCTCCACAATGACTGAAACTAGCACCACTGACAAATAATGGGCCGTGAGGTCCGTTTCTTGATCATTAATATGCAAATTGTCATGACCATTGATCAACAACCACTGATTAATGACCATTGATCAATGACAATTGATGTGGACAAGTGGGTGAAAAATTTGTCTGACAGACAACTCACCCAAGCAGAGAAAAACATCCTTGCAAAATGGTTGAACTTTGCTGTGGCACTGTGACAAATCCCATTGATGGATCTGATCACAGCCACAGAAACAGCAATTCGAAACAACAACATTGCAGACGTGGAAGCAGAGCAACCACGGACACTGTTCAATCCTCGAACAGTGTCTTTAAATTGTTTTGTTTTTTTTCCTTATATATGCAATTTTGACAGAATTTCATGTCAACCATCTTGCTTAAAACCACATATTCAAATACAAACTATGTGATTATGTGGCTAGTATAGTTATTTTTGCCCATTTACACAAATGAATGGGAAACAATAGAATGAAACAGCAACGTAAACCATTTTCACACATGAATATATCAGGATAAGGCTGCATTTGTCCTTTGTCACGTTACTAGAATTACTCATACATGTGGTGAAAGTGTGGAGAAAGTGCGCAGGATGACATATGGTAGCTGTGAATCCACCAGTGTATTGTACAGCAGTGAAATCTGTCATCACAGGTTTTGTATGAGGGAGCTTTCAGGATAAAGACCGGCTAATCTGTGATCTGACAGTGTCAAATTTTTATCTTCTCATACGCACCTCTGTTGGGTAAGTTCAAGAAAAGTTCAGGGCTGCAGTGAATGTGTGAAAATGGTTTAAATCACATTTTTTTTGGTTAGAATACCAG
This sequence comes from Pelmatolapia mariae, assembly GCF_036321145.2. Lineage (NCBI taxonomy): Eukaryota > Metazoa > Chordata > Actinopteri > Cichliformes > Cichlidae > Pelmatolapia > Pelmatolapia mariae. The sequence continues at coordinate 10,815,750 of NC_086234.1, forward strand.
GCTTACACAGGCCAGTGCTGTAATACAGAAACTACAAAGCTTCTCCCGTGTATACAAACCATAGCCGGTGATAATAGTGACTTTTTGTCTAGGAGTTGTTAGCATTGCCATTGCTATTTTCTAAGTACATTGCACAGAGGTACCACTGTTTCATTAAAAAATGACTGTATAAGGTTAATAATGACTCCTATACTGAAACATTTTCTTTCTGAGATATAAGAAGATACCAGAAAGAAAGAGGCAACAATGTAGGATGGGTCAAGGCCTACTTGCCAAAAAGTAAGCAGTAAAGCTTCAAAAGCAGTGCAGGACAATGAGGCCACCTACTGAGGACAAAATTTAGCACTACGGATGATGTTTCAGCACCACGGAGAGTGACCAGTATGACAAACAAGTGATGCATTCCTATGTGTTTGCATGCACAGTACCTTAAACTGCTGCTGCGTGACACCAGTGTGTTGTGGCGACAACAGTTGTAGGATTCGGGGAATGAGGTCTCTGTAAGAGAAACTATAGGTTCCCAAGGCAGCCATAAGCACATTCTGTGCCCTGCTGCGTACCTGCAAGGACGAATACGCACACATAGTTTTACAGATGCACATGCATGCATTCTCACACTTTTTCGCTTATATCAAAAGTGCCATCATGATTATAGAAGTCAGCAGATCAGTTCTTCATTACTTATTTAATTAACTCTGTCAAGCTACGTGATTTGTCTTGTGTATTTGTGGTTAGCAGGCCTGCACAAGCAGTTATAGACAGACACATTTTGGAGGTGATCCAAAACCGAATTGGGATGATTTGGAAGAATTTGTGATCATTGTTAGACCATATCATATCATATCATATCATATCATATCATATCATATCATATCATATCATATCATATCATATCATATCATATTAACAAATGTTAAAATATAATATGAAAAACAAAAAAAATCTCACACTAGTCCAGATCCAGAGACTCAGTTCTTGCATGGTGTATAAGGAAGTTTAGGTCTTGGTGGATGTATGATGTTATTGTTACATGATTTTTTTTTTTTTTATGTGTGTTTTACTTTATTATTTTTTTTACCTGGCTATAAGTGCTGGTAGAAAGCAGCAGCAGATCACAGAGCAGATCCTGATGAACCACTTTATATTCACTCCCCTCCACAACCATCTTTCTCATCTATTCACACAAAAATACAATCTTCATTTAAATTCTAGATTGCATGTCAATTATGACTTTTGTGACATCAGACTTTCAGTAGTTAAGTAAAAAAATATGATAATATACTGAAATATCTATTAAAAATATGAAGAAAATAGTGTTCTCAGTCACATTATTACTGTGTTGTTTTGGTGAATCATGAGTGGAAAGTTATGTTTACACCTGTAATGTGTACCTTTTCAAAAACCCACCAATATTTTTTTCATGACCAGGCACAGTGTTTTAATTAAACAAACCTCATGCTGGAGCAAAATCCGGTCAATGAGTAGAGCTCTAATGTGCTGCTTCTTCCCGAGAAGCTGCAAAAGTAAAAAAGCAAAGTATTGAAATCATCTTGTAAATGACTCATTGAAACAAACAACCAGCAAGTTTGTGTACTTTTCCAACTCACCCTGTTTTCCATGGACTTCTTGACGAGGGTGAAGCTTTTCCAGCGTGAGTCAAACTCCTTCTTGTGAGTGCCTCGGAAAAACATGAGGTCACTGATGATCTGCAGTCAGGCAGACAGACAAAGGGTGCTGTGAGACCTTTGCAGGCCTGCTGCAGGATAGAATAACAACATTTCATATAAAGAATAAAACGAGAAGGATACCTTAATAATGATAAACAGTGACTTTGTATCATCCTCTGAATGCTCTAAGATATGATCTGGATTAAGAGAAGTGGATACAGGTAAATTATGCAAAGACATTTCATCTGGCGTGAGAAGTTAGAAACTGGAGTGTGGTGAAGTTAAAATCTTCACTCACGTAGCAGCAGTCTCATGGTTTGGCAGATGGACTCTCGGTAGTTCTCCCTTGAAGCATCTGGAGGGGGAGGGATAGAAGAAATACAGAAGCCCCGTATGGGCACAGAATACAGGATGAGTGGCCGCATTGCCAACAGAAACTAATGGGAGATTGAGTGTTTGTAAATATGTTTTATGTGGCTGTTTTCATACCGTAGTCAACACCTATATGCAGCTTGACCTCCCCAAGATTCACCATGGAGGAAACCCTGACAAGAAGCAAAGTGTAAGGAGCAAAACGTGACAAGACTGCATGATGTTTTTGTTTCATATATATATATATGTGTGTGTGTGTGTGTGTGTGTAGGGGGTGTGTGTCCATGTGTGTATGCAGGTATAGGGCTCACAGGTCGGATACGTGTGGTCCATCCAGTGGGGGCAGCAGATTTCCAGCTCCAAGAAGGCAGTGCTGCACAATAGCGAGGCTCTGCAACAACTCCTCCCTGGGAATCAGGCAACACATGAGATCACTGAGCGCGTGTGTTTATATGTGCAAGGAATTTCTGAATTTCTTGGCAGCTGAATTTAGCATTCCCCCTCTTTACCCCTAATTAGGCTTTAAAAAGATACAGATATTTAAAACTGAAGTCATGTAATCCTGGAAGCAGGCAAAGCTCATTTATCACTAATGACAACCTACACCTTTATTTGTTTTCTTTGTGAGTGTGCCTAATTGCATCTGAATACTTAAAACTGAGAGAAATGACAGTACACCTGCTCATTGGCTGCTCTCCAGAGACGTGGCCCTTGATTCGTTGCAGCTCAGGGTGCAGGAGGTGGGACAAAAGATGGAAAACAAAGCTTTCCTCCTCCGGTCCAGGCACATGCCAACACACACCCAACGCTGCCACATCTCCTGGTCTGCCCCAGTCCTGGAAAGTGAGGCAGAACATTTTGTCAGATAGTTGTAGAGGGTGGCTGCCAGTTTTTCCACTGGAAGAACTGTCAGTTAAACCAGCACAACCAGTCAGCCTCAAAACCACAGATTTGTGTCATCAACTGGTATTTAAATGCTTAAACACATTAAGCATAAGGTCAAAACTCAATGGAAAATAGAAAAATATTGACGCAAGAGACTGGTCTACTATCATATGAAAGCAGCTGAATCCAACTAGCGAAGCACTGAAATGAAATTAAAAAGAAATTCAAGGAGAATGAATCTTAAAGCACAGAATCGGTGACCGTGAACTGCAAATGAAAAGAGGTTGGTATTAGAAATGAAAAAAGAAAGTAAAGCAGTGAAAAGCAACAGAGGAACATAGCTGTAATTACTGCCATCAAGTCATCAAAACAAACACAAGAGCCCAGCACTCCTGTGCCAAAATATCATCAAGATTTAAAAAAGAAAAAGAAAAAGAAAAAAAGAGTAATCCAGAGACATTTTTTTTTTCTCTCGGGGAATGAAATAAATAGTGAAGGAGAAGGAGCTCAGCAAATCTCCAGCTGTCATAAGGTATAAAGGACATTTCAGACCTTGTATTAAAATGCAGTAATTTTGTTGCCTTACAGGAATTTTCCGTAACTTTTAAAGAGAAAACTTCAGCACAAAAAGAGGACTTGGGCTTATCCAGGTATCGTCATATTTAACCCTGGGTTTTCAGTGTTATGAAGGCGATTCACTTCTCAGCTGGTAACATTACCATAACAACTTCATGCTATCTTCAAGATTAAAAGATTAAGATTTAAGATCAACAGGTATGAAATCACTGCCTACTAATCACTTAATAATCTGGAATATAGCATCACCAATCTGTGATGATGCCTCAGACCTCTGTGTACAGACTGTAAGAGGATCTGCTTTCATAATAGCGTCTAAAGCATTTCCCAGATGAGCATCAGTAATAAATATAGATTCTTAGATGCAACTTTAGTGCTGCATTTTCCTGTTGGCTACAAACAATTTCATTACTCTATAAGTATTAATATATGATCTTAAAACCTGTTGACAATTGACTTGTTGATCGAATGTGCAAATTTAGACTAACCCTAAATTACAATTAATTTTTTTATATTTAATCTTTACTCTCAGACACTGGAACTTCAGATGAACAAATAAAAACCGAAACTGTCTCACGCACCTCTAAATGTTAATGGAATTACAACTGAGTATTAACAGGGAACATTGATACCCTGTTAATTTACACACTCAGCATTTTTGCCGATTTTCCTTCCTGGCCTCAAATAGGATAGATTTTATGAATATAGTGCATGTTTTCCACCCTTGGAAAAACTTTTAAAGACACTTTTTAAAGACACTTATACCACTAAATTGTCAGAAGCAGCTGTGTTGCTTTCAGTCTGTACTATGTGCGTAAGCTCCTTATATTTTCCAAATCGTATAGTTATATCTTCTTTGTAAAATCAGCCAGATCCAACACTTGTGGCTTATTTGGAAAACCTTGCGTTAACCCTGGATTCACTTTTTAGATTTATAATCACCTTCATGAGATAGCTCAGCCTGAGCAGATTGACCCAAATATCCATAGTATTGATGCCAACGCTGGTACTGGTAGTGGATCAATACCAGCGCTATAGGACTGACGCTTTGTTTCTATCCTCAGTTCAGTATGTAACCCACTGAATACTGTTAAATAAATTATAATTTGGGAAACTACAAAATAGTTTGAGCCTTTTTTATTTTGAATGTCATTTTGTTATTTTATTTATAGCCCATTGCACATTCAAACAACAGAAGTTGACCCGAATGCTTGAAAAACTGAAATGTGTGTTTTGTTGTATGAACTAATTGTGGAAAGGAAAAATCACAGTGATTTAGCAGTCATTAATAATGTGTTCAGAATTTGGAAATGAATTATTCAGTTCATAAACTGAATAATAAACACAGATACATTGTATATACAGAGCCAGATAATCGAAAGACAACCTGGCTATGTTTAACTTACCTTGTAGAACAGGGACCAAGAGCTTTTGGTAGCTAATGCTAGATAAACTGTGTAACTGAGCCACTTTGCCAACTTTTAAACGATTCTTTATTTATTTAGTGTTCCTCATTGTCCTTTTACTTTATCATAGCTTATGTAGCTTCACAATAAAAGATTACCACTGATAAAATAATTTTATAATCTGCCACAAACTACAAAAAGCAAAACCCAACACAGGGCTGGAAATTTAGTACTACTGCTAACTACTGAAGGCTACTAAGTCAAAATATCTAAATACCACTGTCATATTTATCTGTATTACCTAGAGTCCAGATTAACACTAAATAAATATTTTTACCTAGCAGATTCATCATAATATTCTTCTTCTTTTGGCTGCTCCCTTTAGGGAGTCTCCACAGCAGATCATCATCCTCCGTCTCACCTTATCCCCAGCATCCTCTTGTGTCACACCAACACTCTGCATGTCCTCTCTCACTGCATGCATGAATCTTCCCTGTGGTCTGCCTCTTTTCTTCCTGCCTGACAGCTCCACATTCAACATAATTTGTCCAATATATCCACAATCCTTCCTCTAAATGTAAACCCACTGTCATCAATGACAGGCTGAATTAAATTAGTGAGTGTTACCACTTCATAGTGTGTACTCTGCAGCTTTTTTTGGCTCATGGAATCTGAACTTATTCCACTTTTTCACATTTTTGGACTCTGTTATTTTTAGTTTTCTAACAAAACATATTCAAGTTACAGTTCATTTATGGATTTAGGGTTGGTGTTACAGAGGAGGCTGCTAGAGACAGTGTGAAATGGAGGCACATGATCCACTGTGGCACTGAGCTTTAATTTGAGAGGTTAAGCAAAAAATTGCATAAAATTGCATTGACCTTTACGAAACCACATCTTCCTATTTCATGAAGAACTCGTTTTTCTTTGTTTATTCCTTTCTAAAAATATATAGATCTATCCATGAGAGGTATGTGGCTCATCCACTGTGGATTTTTCAATCACAAAATGTTGGTATTGAGGGAGTTTTTATAAATAAATAGGTAACGTTTCAATACTGCACAAAAAAACAAATATTAGAAGTTATTGGGGAAAGAAAAATTACGTGATCCACTTGGATTTCTTGCTTTTGTGGCTTCCAGCTTTGGGAAACTATTTTTTTTTAATTTCCTTGAACAACACAGATGTGGTTATTTTTCATGCCAGAGTACGAGCAGTATTGGCCAGTATATGGCCCAGCAGTGTAGCCATTTAATTTTAATGTGAACTAGGCTTTCTAAATGCAAAAGGAAATTGCATTGCAATAATTAAACCTGTAAGATAGCATTATAAATTAAAGGACAATACAGAGCAGCTGTAATGGTTCAGCTTGCGGCCTTTTACATTTCCTAGAAGATTTAATCATTTCCTGTGACTCACTAAATACTTTAATGTCTGTGAAAACAGCCAGTTCGCCTGCGCGGGTGTTAGTGAATATGGCATAAGGTGAAACTAAGCAATTAGAGTCAAGGAACTGCATAGGCAGGTAAAATGGCTCACTCTGCTCACATCATACACGCCTCACGTCACATACTCTCCCAATTTAGTGGTCTATTTATGCTGCAAAATTTCCCATCTCTTTCTCTGGCTTTTTAGGTCTTTGGCTGATGTTTCAATCCCTCCACCACTCCTATGTCTACCTGTGAGCGGCTGTCTGACTGAAGAGGGAGCAGCATTAGTCAGTAATATAATCCAGCGGTGTATTTACTTTAAATTTAATGAAGGCTTTCAGATTGTCATATTAGAAATGGAAAAGTCCAACTAGTGGCAAAGTTTTCCAGCGACAGATTTAATATTATATTATTTCAACAATAACCATACAGCATGTGGAACTAGAGGCAAGGAGCTGGCTTTAACTTCAGCATCACTTTATCGGATTAAATAATGGCGGCCGATGTTTTCTTTCCTAGCTCTTTGTGCCATTGTGTGTGTGTGTGTGTGTGTGGGTCTGTGTGTTTACCCGAATAGGGAGGTCAGTATCAAAGCTGCCAGAGGTGCTGCGGTACTCAGTGGGATAGATGAGGGAAAACGATCGGAGTGTGTGCTCCAGAAGACTGCAGGCGAGTGTGTACGCCCGTTTGCAGCGCAGACGCACACACACACGCAAGATCCGCTCCAGGTCGCCCCGATATTTTAACATCTGTTTGCCATCCACACGGGTTACCTAATGACAGAACACACACACACAGGAGTACATGAACACACAGGCAATTCACTGGAGAGTTGTGTCTTAAATATTGAGGTTCTCCAGTAAATCGTAGCGTCTGGCTCGCTCCCACTCACAGTAAGCTCCCAGGGGCAATAAAACAAAACTGAAAGAGTATCAATATTTCTGGTTAACAATAAAGCTCTTTGCAATTTATGACCGTGCAGGGTGTATGATGCAAAAAAAGTCTTTTGGCTGTATATCTTTTTTTTTTTGGTCTCACAATGTCACAAGTATAGCTTTTTAAATTTAAAAACAGATAAACACACCAGCCGGTTTCATACATTTTCAGTGTTTTCCACTGAAACATCCCCAATGTGCAAATCACTCAAGCAGTAGTGAAGAAAATTAACTTCTCTTAAAGCAAACAGCCATTTCTGGATTCACAATAAAGCCTTGTATTGTTATAATCAGTCACACGCATTACGTTTTTAGGAGTGTGTGTGTCCTTCTCTCACCTCAGAGAGCAGCTGGAGATTCCACAGCAGCTCCTTATCCAGCTCATCTTCACTCTGCAGCTCCTCATCTACAGACACACACACATAAACAAGCTGAATTATGTACTTCACTGCTCCCCTGACAGATCACGCTCCTATTGTCGAATTTTGGGATCAAAATTCACTTGTTTAGCCATGTGAGCTGCATAGCTGGCAGCCTATTAGTTTATCTGTATAAAATGCATCTTAAGCTGTTTTAACTAACTTAACTAACTAATGTTAATTAATGTTAATTAATAATCACTAGTATAGCTTTTTATTAATCTGCTTGACAAAAATATTATTTTTACCACCTTGAGGATCTTATGGTCCAAAATTTAGAACTCAGCTTAAAGTGCTGCTTACTCTAGCATAGTATGTTAAGTCTTGTTAAAGTGTTGGTCTGATTTTGACGTATTTGACATAAAATGTAAAAAACACAAGCCAGTTTTATGCAAAAGTGGGCACGTGAGTAAAAACAAGTAAATAACACACTTTGTTGTCAATAATAGCCAATCAAAGCCATCTCTTAAATGTTATGTTACACTTTATTACATTTAATTTAAGTTAATGAATATAATTCTTCAGATTATTGGTGTCCCCTTGGAGGTGATGGTGATAGTCAACTGAGCCACCCTGTCATCAGGGTACAACATGTGAGTCATTAAGGCTCCTTTGTGAGGCACTGCCCCACCATGCCATCATGCAAGTTGTTGAGGTGAGACAAATCAGAATTTGAATGAGGGCTTCATCACCTGGGCAAGCTGATAGCTGGTCTCAAACTTCTATTCAATAACGGTCGTTCACAGGGAACATACATGCCTACTTCTCCTTATAAAATGGAACTTTGGCATCCTCGAAAGAGTCTCCTTTCTTCTTTAATGTGCACACCTGAGTCTTATACTGTTGAAGTGGCTCCTATGTTATGCATCTGTAGAGTGGTTGTTTGGCTTCTCCGATGTATGCACTATTTAACAAATTTATTAGACTACTGCCATCACTAAATCTACAATCTCATGTTGTAACACCCCACAGGCATGGAAAATTATGCAAATGGTTCTTGTAAAGGAGTGAAAAGCTCTATATGCACACTGAAATGTCTTCAAGTTGCAGGTTAAGATAACTATGAACTCTGACAGGAGCCAGAAAACCAATAAAACTTTCAAGTAAAACAGCTGTTCCGATGTATATCACAAGGAAACTTTCCTTCCAAACCGCACATGTCACACATACTATTAACATTTTCTCATTTTAAGTTCATGAAATGAAAGCTGTCAACTAACAACCAATTAGCATTTAAAGAAGCGGGCACTTTTAAAGTCAAACTTCTATCTTCATTTATTTCCCAGAGTCCACTAAAGTGATTTTGCATGATTCGCAGTTCAAATTCCCCCCCTTGTCTATCTTAAACTGGGCCTTGGCGCCACCTCTCAGTTCATCCACTGTCTGAAACCAAGCATTTAGAGCAGTCTGAAGTCTGAGCTTTTGACTCACAGGGATTACTTGTACATACACTGACCTCATTATTTGAAATTTTGGCCAACATACTTTTTCCAGGACTGCCCAAGCTTTTGCATACAACTGAGCTGACCACATACATGAGCCAAGTCTCAAAGTTAATTCACGCAGTTTCTAATTTCTTTCTAATTTCCCTTAAATCTGTTCCACTTAGACAGCACCAGTTGCTAAAGAATACTATTGTTAGAGAAAAACACTTGCTTTTTAAAGAATGAAGATTTTTATTTACAGTGATAAATAAAACTGCAGGTTTTATTTATCACTGAATGAATTCTGAATGAACTAGTTTAACGCTTATTGGAACAGCCTTAATGCAAACAGAGTTACATTACTACACACACACACTGAACTGTTGCACAGTTATACTGACTGTCAGTAATGTGGGAGATGACGCTGCAGCAGTGAGGGACAAACAGTCGGAGAGACTCGGAAGGATGACACTGCAAACAGACACACATGTGCACATCCAGAAAGTACACACATAGATATGCACACATACAGTTAGATGCCCAAGCACAAACACAAATACATGCATAAGATCACAAACAGTAAACCATCAAAATAAGGCCATAGCATAGTAAATATGCATGTAGCTAAATTGAACATGTTAGTGGAGAAAAACTGCATTTTCCAACATCTTAAGCACATGAAATCTTTGTTTGACATTCTTTAATTATCTTGAATACACGTACCTTTGCTGCAGCTCTGCACATGTCAGCCACCATCCTGCCTGACACGCATGTTTCGAAGATGTTTGAGGTGGCAAAGTTAAACACTTTCTGCAATGCAACCTAATGCAGAGGAAGGATTTAAGAAGATCGAGTGATGTACTTAATTACTGCTATTTTCATTTATTTATTTAGGGACAAATATTAGAAATAAACATAATTTCTCAATTAATAACCATCAAATGAGACACTTTATATGGTAAAGTAGAGACTAAAACAATATAGAAACTCCATTCATCCCCTTTGAGCAAGCACTTGGCAACAGTGGGAAAAAAAGACTCCCTTTTAACAGGAAGTGACCTCTGACAGAACCAGACTCATAGAGCAGCAGCCTTCTGCCAACATTGTTGAGACATCCAATTCTCTGTCTGTACTTATAGTGTAACTAAGGGATGGATCAGGGTCACATGATCAAGCCCTAGCTATTAAGTATAACTATAAAAGTCTGCCTCATCAGTCCAAATAAGGATCTGGTACCACGGGAGAGAGGAGACCTGGAAACTAGGAATCACAAGTAAGCCTGCAGTCTGACAATGAAATGCTCTACTGGGATAACACGGCACTATGAGGTCTTTTAAATACAGCAGAGCTTGGTCACTGTGTGGGTTTTGTATGTTAGGGGAAGGATATAAACTAAATCCTGGATTTTCAACCTGCTCTCATTCTCAGTGGAGTTGTGGTGGTGTGTCTCAGTTACACACAAGGTGTCCTTGTGGTGACAGAAGGTTATGGCATTAGAGAGATGGAGGCTGTTACTCATGTTTTTCAGTGGGTAGGTTTGCTGTAGTGAAGAAGTGTTATCTAAACCTCACCAGTGAGTGAAAGTTAAAAGCAAGTGGAAACAAGTGAAATAAAAGTGACACAAAGGTGCAAACAAGCTACAGACAATGGTCTCCTGGCTAATAAACCTGTGGCTTATGCCCCACCACCATCCCTCTTTTGAGGTCTCTGAGAAAGGACTGTTAAAATCTCTCGGGGGCAATGCATCAAGGCACCGATGCCAAAAGTCACCTTGTGCGTAATGGTGAGACGCAGGTGGCATCTGAAAATGGCATCATTTGACGTCCTGGGATGAGAATGCGTCAGGACTTTACAGGAAATCAGTGAAAAGAAGCTGATATTGAAGAAATATGATCATCTCTTTCCATTGTCTGTCAGTACTCTCCATGCTGCGTTGCTACATTTTGTATCAGTGGGAGGCTTTTCAAAAAGCTTTTAGAAAAGCTTGATAATAAGGAATTATAATAGTCAAGCCTCGATGTATTAGATACATGGACTAGTTTTCCAGCAGCACTTAGAGACTGTATGCGTCAATCTCTGACAACAATGCACAGATAAGAGAAGGCACTCAAAAGCCTATTTTTTTTGCGAATCATATATGCTAGTTAAAAAATGACTCCAAGCTTTTGCATAGCAGTAGAGGAGGCCAAGGTAATGTCATCCTGAGTAAATCTGGCTTTAGGGCCAAATACAATAAGTTCTGTTTTCTCTGAATTTCGAAGCAGAAAATTATAAGCCAAGCCACTAAATTTTCACTCGCTGAACTGTGTGATGTGGCTTCATAGCTAAATATAGCTGGATATCATTTGCATAGCTATGAAAATATGTGCCATGTTAAGGTCAGCAGTCTAAATTAGGAGGTGATAAAGAATTGTTTGGGTAAGGTCAGAGTACTGCGAGGACTGAATTAATAAACTTAATTAAAGAGAGAGTGAAATCTTTGAAAGTGTTGGTGTGTATTAATGCACTACCTTGTATATTTCCAGCGAGCACTGTGTTAAGATTGTGCTCACAGTGGAGGAAAGGCCCAACTCCACCAGGCTTTCCAAATGAGTCTGAGTATCCGTCTCCATCTCATCTCGTGTCTGTTCCAGGGTACTGCTGTCTATCAGAGCAAAGCACCTGCACAAAGACACACACAAATACACAAGCACACACTTAAAACACTCCGCAGTAATGAAAATGTCAACAGCGCTATGGAGAAAAAAAAAAAAGAAAAAAGTGAGACTGGTGCATTTCAAACAGACAGACGCATTCGCATTCAGACACTGACAACAAAGCTTTACTAAATGACAGACTTGTTAATGTATCTCTACCTGTCCAGGAACTGCAGAACAAAGTCTTCAAACTCAGCCGAAGCGAAACACAGATCCTTTTCAATCTGTGAGGAAGAAAGAAAGAGATGATTAGTATTTGTAGAATACTACAGTGCGTTATTTTATTTCTTTGTAGGTGTGCTTGTCTCGGAAGAAAGCTTTTGAAGTGTAACTCTGACACAGAAAGAGGAGGGTTAACTAAGCAGAGGGAAGCAGCTGGCTACCAGGAAAATCCACATCTCAGTTTTTACGCTTTGATTTCTGTACAGTTTAAAAACATCACGCTATATTGCAATTAGTGACCTTTAAAGGTTCTGGCAGGCAGTTTTTGTTGCTGCTGTTGACCTAGCAAGTGATTTCCCCTATTGCCAGTTTTATGCCATGCAACCATTTGCACATTTAGTGTATGAAATATGAAAATTATTTCAGTGCTTTCACCAAACTGTCATAGAGGTAGCAAATAAGTATATTTCAACAAATGTAAATTAAGCATTTAAGGTTACTAATATTCAAATGAGGGATATTACAATGCTAATCATAATAATAGTTATTATTCGCTCAATTGAAATGATGTTATTTGTTATATTAATGTTATATTAATACGATGCTACAGTTTTGTAAAATATCCAGCGCTAGTAACTAATTAACGCCTCAGTATTGTATGTAGGTGGCAATATTGTGTCTTATAACACAGGCTGACACCCACTGTACAATAGATGTAAAAAGGAAAAGGGACTGTAAATAGTGTAAATAAAGTGAGTGTTTCTTTTTCTTCAGTTATTATGAGTAGCACAAGAAGAGTATATTTCACTTTTATAGTATCAGTGTCACCTTCTGGCATTAAGCAGCTATTAATTATGACTTTATAAATTATGATTACACTGTTTCTTTAAATATAAAAAATCTTTTTTGTTTTTAATATTATTCATAAGGTAAACATTTATTTCATAATTGCCGTGCAATGTTGGTGAAGCATGCAAACATATGCTCTGGCTAATACGGCCTTTAAACAATGGGCTGACTGCTTAGTGCACTGCAGTAAACCGGTCTAATAATGGTGCAAACTCACAGCTCACCAGTTAATTTGCTCATTAATGCAGTTATCTAGTTATTAGCCAATCACATGGCTACAACTCAGTATATTTAGGCTTGTAGATATGACAAACATGACCGGCGGAAGTTCAAGCTGAGCATCAGAATGGGGAAGAAAGGTGACATGGCTGTTGGTGCAAGACAGACTGCTCTGAGTATTTTGAGAAATTGCTGCTCTACTCGGATTTTCCCAAGCAAGGGTTTAGAGAAAATGGTCCAAAAAAGATAAAATATCCAGTGATCATCAGTTCTCTGGGTGAAAATACCTTATTGATACCAGAGGTCTGAGGAAAATAGCCACACTATTTTGAGCATACAGGAAGGGAAAAGTAACTTTAAAGACTGCTCTTACAGCCAAGATATTCAGAAGAGCATCTCTGAATGCATGTCAAACTGTGAAATAAATGAGTTGCAGCAGCAGAAGACCAGAAGAGTAGGTCCTACTCTGGTCAGCTGTGAACTTTCAAGCGAGGATACAACCAGGAATAGGGTCACTAAAATTGGACTGATGAGTCTCGATTTCTGCTGTAATACCATGGCCATGGCATGAAGACCAAAGGTGGTTCTGGAGGTAAAAGTCGTTCTAATCTAGTAGTAGTGAGGTGTACCTAAAGATGAGTTTGGGGAGTATCTCTTGACTTATTCAGTATTTCTAATTTTATGCTAAGTAGTGTAATGAAATGTTTAATATCACGGCATGGACATAATACTCAAACCCATGGTTTAGGTATTCGCAAAATAACAGTAGACTATTTTTGCTTTTGGACAAAATCAAGCTACAATGTTGCAACAGAAAAAAACAACAGAAACATACTGACAAACATATGTCATATGGATCCTCCAAATATTGTAATTCAGTGTAGAAAGGGAAAGTTTTTTCTTCTTCTTTTACTTCTTCTCTTACAAAATAATTGTTGTCTAATTTTGTTAAAATCCCAAAGGTTTAACTTCTAATTGTAGGCGGTTTAAGTGCTGTAGTGGATGCCAATTTATCCCAGAGTTTTAAGAGTAAATGCCAAAAGCACAAGATAGCCCCGAGTTACAAAAACTTTTGGCTCATCAATATGTGATTTTAGACTCTCCATTATGTTTAGTTAATCTTTGTTAATGTGTATCATGTGCATACCTCTGTGAGATCATTGCGCTGGGAGGGAGCAGACGAACAATCCACTAAAGGCACCAGAGTGGTGAAGGTGGTGATGAACTGGAACGTTATCTGGACAGAGAGACACAGCAGGTGCAACTGATCAATTTACATCATCTGACATGATCACGCTGCATGTTAAATACCTCACCAGATGTCGCTGCAATAACTTTTTCAAACGTACTAATTTATTCTGGTGTGATGGATTAATATAGTCTGAAGAAAATGAGCACACTAGAAGAGGGAACCAATCCATTTTACAATTCAAGCAGAAACTGAAGACTGAACCGCATTAATTGCAAAGTTCTTCAAACCGAGCTATTCATTCCACTTTCAGGAATTATTAATTGGAAAGACCTGAATATGCAGCAAAAAATGGGAATTTAATCAGTGAGAGCTGCATTGTCTACTTGTCTAACAATTCTTCTTCATTCCTCATCAACGCATCAATTACTCACCATACACTTGCTAAAGTCATTGGGGTCCACCCCTGGCAGAGAGCCCATAAGCAGTGGGAGCACGTGCACACGGCCCTCTGGGTAATGGTTGTTAGGGGAAACAAGACTGCGAGCCATCCCAATCATGCAGCTGAGGGTGGCAGTGAGGGTGTGCGGCTCAGTCAGGGTCTCCATTGCTGCATAGGTTCTGTTGTACGTGACACACAAGGATGATAAATAAGACAAAAAGAGTTTGGATAAAAGGGACAGTGCATGTTGATTTTCTAAATAAAAGTGCACATTAATTATTATTAATTTTGATTTTTGTGTAAAGTGACAGTGCATGTTAATGGACATCAGTAAAAAAATATGAAATATGAGATTGATATATCTCCACCCTTCCACTGAGACCATGAGTCAATGGATCAGCTCCACTGCTAGATTTCTTCCCTTATTTCACACCACACTAGGATATGCCGTATTCATCTACCAGCGCTTTGCAAATACATTTTTGGTGCAAAATTATTTCTGTTATTACTTTTTATCATGTTTTGAAGAATCAACCGAAGAAATTGGAAAAAATTTTAAAAAACAAAATATTCCACTGAAAAATGGTTACAATAGGTAAAAGGATTGGACTGAAAAAGGGGTGAAAAAGCAAGTTTGAAAGACCTTCAGAAGGCCTGAAGAATGACTGCTCAACACCACTCAACAAAATTTCTAAAAATAAGGGGTAGGTCAACAGTTTTGCGCACATCAATTTGGAAATCACATAAAAAGATACTTCTATCTAAATATTGAATAATGATCCAGATTTAAGATTTTGTACATTATCAAGGCAAACACTTCAATATTGTCCATCCAAAGGCATACATCAAGCAAGCAGTACTTATAACTAATTCTGCCAATACTGCTTAATTTCCCAAATCAAAACAAATGTAACGGCAAACAGTTTCCTATGTAAATAACTTTTTTTCCAACATTATGCTTTCTTTTTATATTCACTAAAACTTAGACAGCACTTCAAAGTAAGGCAAAGAATGATAAAAAGCAGCAAAAAAATCATTAATATTAATGATGTTACACCAGCATGTTTTTGACAGTACATCAAAAGGCTTGATGGCTGATATCCATATACTTACTTCTCAAGAACAGGTGGTATGACAAGCTCTGGTGTGAGGAGAGCCAGGTTCTGAAGAGCGTACGCTGCATCTGTACTGTCAGTTTTACTGCAAATCACCAGGAGAGGGCAGATGAACAGTCATGCACATGCAATGCAGCGACAACAACAACGACACACGTAGACAGCTAATCACAGATGACCTGTCTTTGTCCAGATTAGGCAGAGGCCGAGGATGCGAAGCGACTGAACTCATTAGCGAGGCACAGCAGTTAGATAACTGGCAGGCAATTATTCAGATGGTGTGTTTGTTGGCTGTTTACATAGTTACAACCCAGGGAACATTGATATGATGACTTGAGACACCAAAGCAAACACAATATGACTCATGTATATGTAACACCTTTTGTCTTAAGCCAGTTTTAACCTTGCTGTTTGGAGGTTTTAGGGATCCAAAGGCTGACCTGCCGATCTTCATATTAGCTGGACACTTTTGGTAGCTGTGATATTCGAAACAAAAGCAATGTTGTCATCGAGGCAAAAAGGATAGTTGGAAGATGGAACCAAATCTATTTGTGAACCTGAATTTTGGCTCAAAAAAATAAAAGAAAGTCTGGAGAAATTCTGGTCATTAAACTCCGGTGAGCAAGACCGTTAATTGGCTCAAACTCTGCAACAGACTGCTCACACCAACACCCACAATGACACCTATGGTAACTATTTCTGCATGAGTGGATATCATTTCTATCGGACTTCCCACACAGGGTCGCTTGCACTGTCTTTGTTTTAAATGTCATGTTACAAACTATTTTTACAGAGTGGCTCTACCTAACATCCAATATAATCACTATTTATTCTTTGTGGGGGGGCTTTTCATTAATGCTCATTTGTTTGTTTCCGCTGTTTTGACTTTTTTGCTCATAATTTCCTGTTGTACCATTTGTTTGGTGCTTTTTTTGTACACTTGGCTTTAAAAGCCGCTCGTGTTGTTTTGCTGTGTTTCATGTTCATAGCAATTAGCACAGCTTGATTATTTTCTCGCTTGCTTAATGATGGGGAGTTAATATTTTGTTAGTGTAGTGATCCAGCTGTTAGGAGAAAAATGTCCAGATTTATGGAGAAGTCACTATATAAGGTTAGCAAGTCAAGTTAAAATTAGGAACAGCATGTGAGTGTGTGTATGAGTATGCCTGTATTTACATCTGTACTGTAGCCCTATGCATGCACATATGTATGTATCACAAGTGAACTGTGTAGAAAAGCAGTTTAAAGTGGACCCATTACGCTTTTCCTTTTTTTCTGCCATTTCTACATCATTACAGATGTTCCTATTTAACATAGTCAAAGTTTCAAAAACTGAGGTAAGCACATGTAGTCCCTGGGAGCCAGTGGCTTAGACTTCAGACTACTTTAAACATCCACTTTGATACAGCTTTTTTCAGTTCTTGTCTCTCTTTGAAGCCCCACCTACTTGCTGTTCTTTTGGTTGTAAGGGGCAGCCAATCAGAAGAAGGCATTTAAGCCAAAACAGTTTGTTTCAGACAGTGGATGAACTGAGGGGCAGAACCAAGCCCCAGTATAAGAAAATAGGGATCATTCTGAATAGTTAATAAAACAACGCTAGTGATAATAATAGCTCCTATTTAAAGCCTTCATTTGGGCTAACAGCCATCAGAGTGCAGTACCTGAACATAGCCAGAAGGGAGGCTCCAGTGAGGCTGCGGGTGAACTCCTGCAGATCCGCATCTGTTAACTGTTGATGCTCAGGGACCAGTGTGATCCAGCAAGGGGAAGCGTGACGTTCCCGGTGCACACGGCGCACAATGCTCGCTGGAAGACGCTGAAGCAGCCTCATCAGTCGAGACTACAGACACACATTAGACATAAGAATTATCACCCAGAGCCACATTCACAGTCTGCTGTGAGCAGATCTGAGATTTCCTTCTGTTATTAATCTGCTGCGTAAAGAGAGCCAGCCAAGTCCTGAATGACAGGCGATAAATCAAATGAGGAACCGAAGATGGAGTTGCACATAGTGTGTGCATGTTTGCATGCGAGTCAGAGGAAGAGCCTTACCTGCCAGCGACCGTGATTGGATGGATGGTAGAAGGACGCGATGCTGTTGAAGAGGCAGGTCAGCTCTTTCTGTGCAGGGTTTCCTGGTCCACCCTGCAGGGGTATATAAAAGAGCAAAGTAATCAGCTGCAATGAAATGTAAATGTTTTTTTCTTACACATTTCGCCAGAAAAATCTAAAGACTGCGTACCAGAAGTGCTGTCACCCACAACACTATGTATCCAATGTCATAGGAGTTGGTAAGATACCGAGGTGACACCATCTGACTGACCCCAACTGGAAGGTTCAGACTTCGTAGGATCCTGGTGAAGATCTATCCAGACATGCACATATACAAACAATAGTTCCACTGCTCTCACACAGCCCATGAGTTCCCAGTAAAACACATTTACGGGAACACTTGTATACACACATAATTCTGCTAATGACTCACTGTGGGAATATAAGGGGTCCAGTCCACGTAGCCTATGTTATCATTGGCAAGGCGAGCAAACAGGTTCACTAAGTGCTGTAAGAGAACATTAGGCAAACATTCACTGTGAGGACAAAGGATGTTTCCACAAGTGAAGTGTGTCATCAAAAAAAAAATGGAAAAAAAGGAGACGATATGCTGAAGAAGAGAGGAGGAAATGTCCAAAGCCAGGCCGCTGTGGCCCATGAGGCTGAATGGAAGCCAAAATGGAAAATCTTATCTGAGTGCTGAGTGGAAACTGACAATCCTTTAACAACATTTCAATCATCGCCATCGGGAAATGTAGAAATCTGTGTCATTTGGAATTACTCTTCACTTTTAGAAAAATGGAAAGCTGCATGATCCATCACACAATAAATTAAAAATCTTTTTAAAAATCTGCCGCTTGGTGTGACAGATTTAAGAAGAATTTTGAGAGGTGGAATTTTCATTAATTTTGACTTCGCTGTGGCTTAAAGAATTCCACTTTCAAGCCAGTGAACAGTTTTTAAAACTAAGTGTCAAATGATTTCAGAAAAAGCAAAAAGTGCCTGAAGTATTGAACGCATGTGTGTGTGTGTTTGTGTCTTACCCCTTCCCAGCTTGGCTGATTTTGCAATGACATCCAAAGATTCATTAATTCATCAAACCACAACCTGAAAAAACACACAGACATGCAGAAAACAGACCATTACATTCACACCCAATGACACATACACCTGAGGCTTTATCCCCCTCATCAATCTCAAGTTCCCCAAAATATGAACTCATTCCCTCCCCTGTATATTCTGGATGAGAAAGAGAAAAAAAAACTGAAGTGGAAAAATAGAGTATTAAAGATGATGTATTGTGGAAACTGTGCAGAAAGTACTTATGAATCCAAGAATAAATCCAGACAAATAGTTTGCAAAGGAGTGAATGAACTAAAGAATGCACTGAAGGCTTTGAAGAGGCTTGGTAGCTGGAACATGGCCGTGAAGAGTGCAGAGAAAGAGGGGCAAAGATTTTCCAAAAAAAGCAAAATATTAGCAAAACAAAGAGAGCAAGGAAGCACTGCTGATGCAAGAGGAACACTATTCATTAAAGCTCCCAGGAGCAAAGGTGTAAATGCTTACAGAGCCTGAATATGTGGCTATGCATTTTGAACATTACAAGAAAAAGCCAAATCCCTTAAATGCTGAGATTTACTAACAAGTTAAACATATTGTACCTCTTTGTGTACCCTTTGTGTCAGCTCTGGCTCTGACAAGCTGTACTTGGAGGATAACACTGTTTCAAACCAGAGCCATTCAAGTTGGCCCACTTACTGGAAGCCCTGGCTGTGTTCCTCCGGGGGCATGATGGTAGGTAGGAACAGCTCCATGTTGCTGATGGCCTTCTGCATGACCACGTCAAACACACACAGCAGGGGGCGCCACTCATCCAGCATCTCTTTGGTGGATGATGCAGGGAAATACCTAAGAAAAATCATTAAAAGACACGCAGAAACACACATATAGCAAAGATAGACGTGAGCACAAATAGATGCAGACAAGCAAAGATGGCTAAAGGTGCAAATATATACACTGATCTACAGTACATAGCTCAACTGAAGATCAAAGCAGCACATTATCTGCTGCCCAAATTACATGATCACAGAGGATGAGACTTACAGTCTGCAGCTTTTGATCAAAGCTTTCAAAATGTGGTCCACGGAGCTGCAAATAAGCACAGAGAGGAGGTGTGAGTGTGTGCGTGTGTCTTAGCTATGCTGTGAGATCCACATGTCCTCATCAGGAATAAACAAACCTTCAACATTCAGACCACAACTCAGATTTGTACCAGCTGTGACTGCAAGGCTGGTATTGTTTTCTCTTTATGAGTTTGTGGGTGACTGTGTGCGTCTGGCAACAGATTATGTCACACACACAACAGCATCGCAACCAAGCAATACACGGTAACAAAACATAACAGGTATGTACATAACATCCGAACAAAGCCTCGCTTTGGTGATGGGTGTGGTCATAGTTCGGTCTGATTACAAGTCAGTACTTTTTCCAAGCCATAAAACAGAACCCAAATCTAAATATAAAATATTTAAAACAGTAAAGCAGGAAGACCTTTGATGGTGATTACACAGATTCACACAGCTGTAAGTTTCCAGTGCGGCCACTGGGTGAATTATAAGGAGTGATACTGCTTTTTAATGGAATGCAATATCCACTCCTGAGACACTTAATTCTTTGTGGTAAAGATTTAACAAGGTGATGGAAACATTCTTCAGAGATTTTGGTCCATATTAACATGATAGTATCAAACAGCCGCTGTGGATTTGTCGACTGCACATCCGTGATGTGAATCTCTTGCTCCACATCCCAAAGGTGCTCTATTGGATTGAGTTCAGGGACTGTGGAGGCCATTTGAGTACAATGATCTCACTGTCACATTCAAGAAGCCAGTTTAAGAGGATTTGAGCTTTGTGACATGGCATGTTGTCCTGCTGGAAGCAGCCAAGATGGGCTACACTATGGTCACAAAGGGAAGAACATGGTCAGCAACAATACTCAAACAGGCTGTGGTGTCTCATCGATCCCCAGTCGGTACTAAGGGGCCCAAAGTGTGCCAAGAAAACATCCTCCACAACATTATATCACCATTCTTCCCTCTATATGACATAGGGCAGAATGGATCCATGCTTTCATGTTTTTTATGGCCACCTGAATGTTGCATCAGAAACTGCGACTTGTCAGATTAGGCAACGTTTTCCCAATCTTCTGTTGTCCAATTTTGGTGAGCCTGTGCAAATGTAGCCTCAGTTTCCTGTTCTTAGCTGAGAGGAGTGACATTGGGTGTGGTCTTCTGTTGCTATAGCTCATTCGGTTTGATGTAGTGTGTCTTCAGAAATTCTCTTGTGCATACAGTACTTTGTTTGCAATGAGTGAAGCTGCTTGAGTTACTTTTGGAGTCATTCTCCTCTGCCCTTTGGTACCAATGATGCATTTTCAATCAGAGAATTGCCATTCACTGTCTTTTTTCTCTTTTTCAGACCGTTCTCTGGAAACCTCAGAGATGATTTTTTGGGAAAATCCCAGTAGATCAGCAGTTTCTGAAATACTCAGACCAGGCCATCTGGCAACACCAACCATGCCAGTTTCTAAGTCACTTTTATCACCTTTCTTCCCCATTCTGATGCTTGGTTTGAACCTCAGCAGACTGTATTGGTCATATCTACATGCCTAAATAGATCGAGCTGCTGCCATTGGATTACCTGATTAGATAATTGGTGTTAAAGAGCAGTTGAAGATGTGTACCTATCAAAGTGGCCGGTTAGTAACCGGTGCAAATGGTGTGAAAAGCCTTGGCTACAGTCTATGTTCTTTAGGAAAAGTTTCTTCATGTCAACCACACAAGGATGTTGCTGGTCCAGCACAATACCTCAGTAAAACAACTGTGATGCTGGTAGGTACTGTAGTTATGATAAGTGTAGTCTATTAATGTAGAATATATACCTGTAGGCCAGAAACCACAAAGAGTCTAATCTGGCCCACTGGATGACTTTGCAGAGCATAAAAAGTACAGAGATGGAAAACATCATTTTAGGATTGTCACTGTATGGATGTTTATCATGAGAATAGTTCTCTGAAGTGTTAATGTCAAAACTGGAGGGTCAAAGTCTGTTCACTTTTGTAGGCTTACTACCAAAAAAATAAATAATTGCCTACAACACTACACTGGTTAAATCAAGTGGTTTAACTTACAGTAGTCTTTGTTTGTAACTACAACAAACTGTTCAGTGTGTACTTGCAGTTCTTTAGAAAGGGAAAAAATATTTTTTTTAATAGGTGATTATGAAAAGGTTTTAGGAGCCTGGCCAATGTGGGATAATCTTGGGCTGGAAGAAGCCAGTTGCCTAAAATGAGTTTGATACCTTCGGTTCAGAGAGCCCAGCAAGCTGTTTCTCATTGTTTCTACTCCCTCACCCTTTTTCCCAGTCATGGATTAGGCCTAGTCCTAGACTAAAGGAGAAATACAATGAAGATCTCATTTGAAAAAAAGTATTTATTCTAGGATTAGGCATAATCCATGTCTCAGAAACTGAGCCTTTGAGTTTGCCGGTTTGCTGGTTTTGTGTTTACTGTTGTAAGTAGCTTCATATTTAACACACAGACATGAAAGTGGCATCAATCTTCTCATGTCATTTTTGGCAGGAAAGAAAGCAGGTTTCCTACTGTGTACGCATTCTTCTTTAATTCAAAACACATATCTTGATACTGCACTTTACCATATGTCACAACAGCTACAATTAAATATAAAGCTTCATACTTAGGGAACCAGATGAGCCCAAGGTGCTCGGTTTTGGAGTAGAAGACCCTCTCGTAGAGATCATAGAGCGGCCGCCACGGTAGCTGGAGGTCATCCCTTGATAGAAGTTCTTTCTTCCTGTTTGAAAAAGAAGTCCGTTATCAGCTGTCTGGCCTATTTATAATGCTTTTACA
Organism: Pelmatolapia mariae; assembly: GCF_036321145.2. Classification (NCBI taxonomy): domain Eukaryota; kingdom Metazoa; phylum Chordata; class Actinopteri; order Cichliformes; family Cichlidae; genus Pelmatolapia; species Pelmatolapia mariae. The sequence goes on from NC_086234.1 coordinate 10,838,514, forward strand.
AGGGTCCTGGTAGGTTATTAGATATTTAAGCCTTTGAAAACTCTCTAATAATAATGTCATATTGAAGTGAAAGACTACAGGGCGTCTGAAAGAGTCTGTAATCGTGGAGAAAATGAGTCACTGCCTCACAGGCTGCACTCAGCATGATGACTGCCATCTTATTGGCATGTATGCAAACACAACGCTGTGATTCTTTGTATTCAATAATGCATAACTGGACTGACAGCAGCAGGCATTAGTAATTTGCAGGCGTAGATTCACTTGGTATAAAATACTCATGATCCAACATTCATAACACTCTCCACTGAAAAAAAAATTAGACATGTTTAAGATCTAGCAGTGGGCATAATTGGCTTTCTGCAGGCTAACCATGCATTGACTTTACTTTTTGTTGTTTTCTTTTAAACACCTTGTTAAGCTTTTAGATTGCACAGTAATGGTGTGCCCCTTATGAGAACTCTAAGCTTAAAAAGGAGCAGTTTTTTTTAATCCTCCTGAGAACTTCCACTTTGCTCTCTTTGTGCTTTTGTATTACTTTGCTCTTTGTAAAATCACAGTTTTTAAGGGATTGAACCTCAGAAATAGGTTGAGAGTCTGTGCAGTTGAGAATATGCATGATTTCCACAACCTCTAAATCCTCCCCACTTATTCATCTAACAACTATGGAACAAACTCTCAGTTGGGAGATGTGAAAAATGAAGGAAAGAAGAGACAATCGGGAAAATGACGGCGAAATCCAAAAGATGAGGAAAAAAAAGCAGCCTTTTGAGACCTGATGCTCATCTCTCAGCTTTGAAACCTGGCACTTCATATACGCTTAGCCCAGATCTTTCTCTTTTCATCTAATGGAAAACACTCAGACAAATGACGTCTACATTAAGAGGTTGTTTTGTGATGGATGTGAAAATCCTGAAAACAACTGGTGACAAATGGGAAGTGATTAATGTGACCGTCTTGGAGAAAACCCTACTGTCGCTGGAGAAGTGACAAATCTGATCTGAGAGACAAAAGCATCGCTTAAAGAGTAATAAATGTTAAGCCAGCATGCTTTATTGTCCCTTGTACTTACTTTCAGAGTGTCTGATTGAGTGCATTTGTGCGTGTAAGGACATTTACACTTCTGCTCTATGGTTGTAAGGTATTAACACAATATACCAACCAAGCATCAACATTTTATGCTACTTTAAACTTCCACTTGACATTTCAGAGGATGATCTGGCATTTATTGGCATCTGGGAAACACATAAGAGCATAGGAGATGTTTAGCAGAGATCCTTTGTTTTGTTTCATACCATTTGTTGACAAGAGGCAGATTTAACTTCTATATTTTCTGTTTAAATTTGTGATTTTATACCCAATGGGTGAAAATTTTGAGCTTATTTATTATGTGTGCCTATGCCAAGAGGCACACATATTACTATTCGTCGGATTTATTATTATTATTGTGTGGATGCCTCATGGCATCCACACTATTGTTTTCCTGTTTCTCTTTATTCTTTATTGTGTGGATGCCCTAAAAGGGCTTCCACACTATTGAGTTCCTGTTTCTCTTTATTGTGTGGATGCCCTAAAAGGGCTTCCACACTATTGAGTTCCTGTTTCTCTTTATTCTTTATACTTTATTCTGGTTGCTTCCGTACGTTTTTTGCCGTTTAACTACTTCCTCAGTTTTCAGCCGATTTTCTCAGTTCAAACTCTAAACTGTTCTGCTCTTTCTGCTAATGTGTGCTATGACTTTTGGTGTTTATTACTATTATACTTTTTAAAATATTACACTTTTTTCCTTTAATTTGTCCCATTGAAATGAATGGAAATCTTCAGAAATTCTACTAAAACTTGCTTGTTTTTGAAACTTAACTACTTCCTCATACTTTCACCTAGAAACTCCATTCAAACTTTAAAATGTTCTCAGATTATTGGGCTATTCCTGTATGATTCAGCTTTTTCAGATCTTCTACCATTTTAATCTTATACCTCTTTAAGTTTTCAGTTGCAAAATTGTGATTTATTAGAAAATACATGCGTTGTTATGGTTGCTATGCAATTAACTCAGAGTGTGCACTTGTCCTTTCTGAATTTTCTCTTCATGTCTGAACAACTTCTTGCTACTCGCTCAATTTCCACTCAACCCCCACAAATTATACATCAAAACGTAGGACTTTTTGCTGGCTTTCAGAAAATGTGAATATCATTGTTGTGAGATTTACAGAATTTTTGCAAATCTCCTCAGAGCAACACAAGGTCTTAAAATGCTCCATAGAAAGTCAATGGAGAGTTTGTTCAAAATCAGCGCTGGATTTCTCTAATGAGAGCCATTTTCAAATCGTCATATCTCCTTAACGAAACAAAGTTGAGACATGACGCTTGTGCCAATATATCTTCAGACATCCCTGATGCTCACAATTCAAGAATTTGTTCCTCACCTATTACCGTTTGGCCATGAATTACACTTGTTTGAGGATAGGAAATTTGTCTCTCGCTCAGATCTCTTCAGATTTCAAACTCTGGAAATGAGGCACTTTTTTCTCTCGTCATATCTTTTTGATGGATTTCCACAGAGACCTGAAAATTCCCATGACTGTTCACCAAAGCCTGCTGTTTCTTACGGTGAAAGAATGATTTTGATGCTCCATATAGATTTAGAGTTACAAAACGTTGTTTGAGGGCAAGTCAAGGCAGTTTTGCTTTGCCTCTACTCAGTTACAGTGTATTACAAGTCATATATCTTCAAGAATCTATATTTTATCTCTGAATTATGAAGACCTGCAGATTCCCCCATCTCTTCTGAACAAAACGGTGTCAGAATGAGCGTTGTAGCCCCTACGGTTAGGAAATTATGGCCATTTGTTCGAGGGGAATCCTGAATGTGAGAAATACACTGAATAAAACTCAGAGCTCTCTCTGTGTCTGTGTGTGTAAGGGCTGATTACAGCAGGTGCAGCCAATTTAGCTGACCTAGATATACCAAGCCCAGACTCTCAACAGCCCCTCTACACTTTGATCTCTGTGTATGTGTGTGTGTTAAAGTATTACTCCTCCATAATAGTATTTGTGCTAAATCAAAGTACTTCTAGTACATCTTAGTACTTCTGCTCAATCATAATATTTCTGCTAAATCATAGTATTTCTGCTAAATCATAGTATTTGTGCCAAATCATGGTTTTGGGGCCAAACCATAATATTTACTTTATGTTATAGTATTACTACTAAGTGGAGGAGTGTCTGTTATGTTATAGTATATGTGCTGAATATAGTATATCTGCCAAATCATAGTATTTATCCCAAATCATAGTATTTATGCAAAATTACAGTATTTCTGCTAAATAGCAGAAATAGTACCTTTTAGCAGAAATTTCTGTCAAAAGATATTATTTATGTTAAAACATAGTATTTCTGCTAAATCATAGTATTTGTACTAAGTTATAGTACTTGTGCCAAATCAAAGTATTTGTACCCAATCATAGTATTTCTGCCATATTATCGTATTTGTGCCAAATCATGGTATTTTTTTGCCAAATCATGGTATTTGTGCCAAATCATGATATTTGTGCCCAATTAAAATTTCTGTTATGTTATAATATTACTACTAAGTCGTAGAATTTCTGTTATGTTATAATATATCTGCTGATTATAGTATATGTGGCAAATCATAGTATTTATAGCAAATCATGGTATTTGTGCAAAATTACAGTATTTCTGCTAAATAGCAGAAATAGTACCTTTTAGCAGAATTTTCTGTCAAAAGATATTATTTATGTTAAAACATAGTATTTCTGCTAAATCATAGTATTTGTGCCAAGTCATAGTATTTGTACTAAGTTATAGTACTTGTGCCAAATCGAAGTATTTGTACCCAATCATAGTATTTCTGCCATATCATCGTATTTGTGCCAAATCATGGTATTTTTTTTGCCAAATCATGGTATTTGTGCCAAATCATGTTATTTGTGCCCAATTAAAATTTCTGTTATGTTATAGTATTACTACTAAGTCGTAGAATTTCTGTTATGTTATAATATATCTGCTGATTATAGTATATGTGCCAAATCATAGTATTTATAGCAAATCATAGTATTTGTGCCCAAACATAGTATTTCTGCCAAATTGTAGTATTTGTGCAAAAACATACAAGTCATAGTATTTGTACTAAGTTATAGTACTTGTGCCAAATCGAAGTATTTGTACCCAATCATAGTATTTCTGCCATATCATCGTATTTGTGCCAAATCATGGTATTTTTTTTGCCAAATCATGGTATTTGTGTTAGTACTATTACTACTATTACTACTAAGTCGTAGACTCTACTTTGTTATAGTTTATTTTGTTATATGCTGATTATAGTACTTGTGCCAAATCATAGTATTTATAGCAAATCATAGTATTTGTGCCCAAACATAGTATTTCTGCCAAATTGTAGTATTTGTGCAAAAACATACTATGTCTGCAAAATCACAGTATATCTGTTATGTTATAGTATTACTACTAAGGCATAGTATTTCTACCTAATCATAGTATTCCTTCAAAATCATCGTATTACTGCAGTTACATAGTATTTGAGCAAAATTGTAGTATTTGTGCTAAAACATACTATGTCTGCAAAATCACAGTATATCTGTTATGTTATAGTATTACTACTAAGGCATAGTATTTCTACCTAATCATAGTATTCCTTCAAAATCATAGTATTACTGCAATTTAGTAGTATTTGAGCAAAATTGTAGTATATGTGCAAAAACATATTGTCTGTTAAATCACCGTATATCTGTTATGTTAAAGTATTACTACTAAGTCACAGTATTTCTGCCAATTCGTAGTATTTGTACCTAATCATGGTACTTGTGGTAAATCATAGTATTTTTTGCAAATCATAGTATTCGAACCAAAACATAGTATTTGTATGAAGTCATAGTTTTTCTTCTAAATCATAGTATTTCAATCAAATCTCAGTAGTTGTGCTGAAACGCAGTATTATTGCCAAATCATAGTATTTGTACTGAGACATAGTTTTTCTGCCAATAAGAGTATTTCTACTAAATCATAGTATTTGTGCCAAATCATAGTATTTCTGCCACATTGTGCTAGTTGTCCCAAAACATAGACTGTCTGCAAAATCATAGTATAACTATTATGTTCTAGTATTACTACTAAGTCGTAGACTCTCTACTTTGTTATAGTTTATTTTGTTATATGCTGAATACAGTATATGTGCCAAATCATAGTATTTATAGCAAATCATAGTATTTGTGCTAAAACATAGTATTTCTGCCACATTATAGTATTTGTGTAAAACCAGAATGTCTGCAAAATCATCATATATCTGTTATGTTATAGTATTACTACTAAGGCATAGTATTTCTGGTAAATCATAGTATTTCGACTAAATAATAGTATTTCTGCCAAATCATAGTATTTCTTTCAAATCATAGCATTTGAACCAATTCATATTATTTGTGCCAAATTATAGTATTTCTACCCAATCATAGTATTTGTGCCATATCATCGCATTTGTCAGTTCAACTTATTTAACTCTTCTCAACAGCCCAACACCTCTTCTTCACCCCTTTTCAGCACAAATCCCAGATTTTTCAGGTGTTTTCAACAGAAATCTCTTTTTTACAGACATTCTGCTGACTCACCTGTTTTCAGTGCAACTACTTCTTTACCTCTTTTCAGTAGAAATTCTGCTGATTCACCTATTTTAAGCAGAATTTCCAGCCTTTCACCTCTTATCAATACAAATCTCAGTATCATCTGCTCATTTCAGAGGAAACCCTTTCACCTCTTTTCAGTACAAATTTGAACTTCTGTACCCCTTCGAAGCACAATCTTTGCCTTTTCACCTCTTTTCAGCAAAAGTTTCTGTTTTTTTCACTTGTTTTCAGCATAATTTTTCAATTTCTTTACTGCCATACAATTTTTGCAGCTTTTCATCTTTTTCAGTCATTTTCAGCAGACAGCTTCAGCGTTCCGGCATCCACACAGCATTTTCGCAGGAAATGCAAATTTTTCTAGTTCTTTATACTTTATTCTGGTTGCTTCCGTACGTTTTTTGCCGTTTAACTACTTCCTCAGTTTTCAGCCGATTTTCTCAGTTCAAACTCTAAACTGTTCTGCTATTTCTGCTAATGTGTGCTATGACTTTTGGTGTTTATTACTATTATACTTTTTAAAATATTAAGCTTTTTTCCTTTTTTTTGTCCTATTGAAATGAATGGAAATCTTCTGAAATTCTGCTAAAACTTGCTTGTTTTTGAAACTTAACTACTTCCTCATACTTTCACCTAGAAACTCCATTCAAACTTTAAAATGTTCTCAGATTATTGGGCTATTCCTGTATGATTCAGCTTTTTCAGATCTTCTACCGTTTTAATCTTATACCTCTTTAAGTTTTCAGTTGCAAAATTGTGATTTATTAGAAAATACATGCGTTGTTATGGTTGCTATGCAATTAACTCAGAGTGTGCACTTGTCCTTTCTGAATTTTCTCTTCATGTCTGAACAACTTCTTGCTACTCGCTCAATTTCCACTCAATCCCCACAAATTATACATCAAAACGTAGGAATTTTTGCTGGCTTTCAGAAAATGTGACTATCATTGTTGTGGGATTTATAGAATTTTTGCAAATCTCCTCAGACCAACAGAAGGTCTTAAAACGCTCCATCGAAAGTCAATGGAGAGTTTGTTCAAAATCACCGCTGGATTTCTCTAATGACAGGCATTTTCAAATCGTCTATCTATTTCCTCACCTATTACCGTTTGGCCATGAATTACACTTGTTTGCGGGTAGGAAATTTGTCCCTCGCTCAGATTTCTTCAGATTTCAAACTCTGGAAATGAGGCACTTTTTTCTCTCGTCATATCTTTTTGATAGATATCAACAGAGACCTGAAAATTTCCATGATTGTTCACCAAAGCCTGCTGTTTCTTACAGTGAAAGAATGATTTTGATGCTCCATATAGATTTAGAGTTACAAAACGTTGTTTGATGGCAAGTCAAGGCAGTTTTGCTTTGCCTCTACTCAGTTACAGTGTATTACAAGTCATATATCTTCAAGAATCTATATTTTATCTCTGAATTATGAAGATCTGCAGATTCCCCCATCTCTTCTGAACAAAACGGTGTCAGAATGACCGTTCTAGCTCCTACGGTTAGGAAATTATGGCCATTTGTTCGAGGGGAATCCTGAATGTGAGAAATACACTGAAGAAAACCCATAGCTCTCTCTATGTCTGTGTGTGTAAGTGCTGATTACAGCAGGTGCAGCCAATTTAGCTGACCTAGATATACCAAGCCCAGACTCTTAACAGCCCCTGTACACTTTGCTCTCTGTGTATGTGTGTGTCTGTGTGTATCAATATTTCTCCCATGTTAAAGTATTACTCCTCCATAATAGTATTTGTGCTAAATCAAAGTACTTCTACTACATCTTAGTACTTCTGCTCCATCATAGTATTTCTGCTAAATCATAGTATTTTTGAAAAATCATGGTATTTGTGCCAAATCATGGTTTGGGGGCAAAACCATAATATTTATTTTATGTTATAGTATTACTACTAAGTGGAGGAATGTCTGTTATGTTATAGTATATTTGCTAAATATAGTATATCTGCCAAATCATAGTATTTATCCCAAATCTTAGTATTTATGCAAAATTACAGTATTTCTGCTAAAAAGCAGAAATAGTACCTTTTAGCAGAAATTTGTGTCAAAAGATATTATTTATGTTAAAACATAGTATTTCTGCTAAATCACAGTATTTGTGCCAAATCATAGTATTTGTACTAAGTCATAGTACTTGTGCCAAATCATAGTATTTGTACCAATAATGGTATTTCTGCCATATCATCGTATTTGTGCCAAATCATGGTATTTTTTTACCCAAATCATGGTATTTGTGCCAAATCATATTATTTGTGCCCAATTAAAAATTTTTTATGTTATAGTATTACTACTAAGTCGTAGAATTTTTGTTATGTTACACTATATCTGCTGATTATAGTATATGTGCCAAACATGGTATTTATAGCAAATCATAGTATTTGTGCCCAAACATAGTATTTCTGCCAAATTGTAGTACTTGTGGAAAAACATAGAATGTCTGCAGAATCATAGTATATCTGTTGTGTTATAGTATTACTACTAAGGCATAGTATTCCTACCAAATCATAGTATTCCTTCAAAATCATAGTATTACTGCAATTTCATAGTATTTGAGCGAAATCGTAGTATTAGTGCAAAAACATACTATGTCTGCAAAATCACAGCATATCTGTTATGTTACAGTATTACTACTAAGGCATAGTATTTCTACCAATAGTATTCCTTCAAAATCATAGTATTACTGCAATTGCATAGTATTTGAGCAAAATCGTAGTATTTGTGCAAAAACATACTATGTCTGCTAAATCACAGTACATTTGTTATGTTATAGTATTACTACTAAGGTATAGTATTTCTACCAAATCATAGTATTCCTTCAAAATCATAGTATTACTGCAATTTCATAGTATTTAAGCAAAATCGTAGTATTGGTGCAATAACATATTGTCTGCTAAATCACAGTATATCTTTTATGTCATAGTATTACTACTAAGGCATAGTATTTCTACCTAATCATGGTATTCCTTCAAAATCATAGTATTACTGCAATTTCGTAGTATTTGAGCAAAATCGTAGTATATGTGCAAAACATACTATGTCTGCAAAATCACAGTATATCTCTTATGTTATAGTATTACTACTAAGGAATGGTATTTCTACCAAATGATAGTATTCCTTCAATATTATAGTATTACTGCAATTTCATAGTATTTGAGAGAAATTGTATTATTCGTGCAAAAACATATTGTCTGTTAAATCACAGTATATGTGTTATGTTAAAGTATTACTACTAAATCACAGTACTTCTGCCAATTCGTTGTATTTGTACTAAATCATGGTACTTGTGCCAAATCATAGTATTTTTTGCAAATCATAGTATTCGAACCAAAACATAGTATTTGTACGAAGTCATAGTATTTCTTCTAAATCATAGTATTTCAATCAAATCTCAGTAGTTGTGCTGAAACGCAGTATTATTGCCAAATCATAGTATTTGTACTGAATCATAGTATTTATGCCACATTGTGCTAGTTGTGCAAAAACATAGACTGTCTGCAAAATCATAGTATATCTATTATGTTATAGTATTACTACTAAGTCGTAGACTCTCTATTTTGTTATAGTATCTATGCTGAATACAGTATATTTGCCAAATCATAGTATTTATAGCAAATCATAGTATTTGTGCTAAAACATAGTATTTCTGGCACATTATAGTATTTGTGTAAAACCAGATTGTCTCCAAAATCATCATATATCTGTTATGTTATAGTATTACTACTAAGGCATAGTATTTCTGGTAAATCATAGTATTTCAACTAAATAATAGTATTTCTGCCAAATCATAGTATTTGTTTCAAATCATAGCATTTGAACCAAATCATATTATTTGTGCCAAAACATTGGATTTGTACAAAGTCATAATATCTTTTCTAAATCATAGTATTTCAAAAAAATCTCAGTAGTTGTGCTAAAACGCAGTATTATTGCCAAATCATAGTATTTCTGCCAAATCATAGTATTTGTACTAACACATACACAATTTACACAATACATAGTACTTGTGCCAAATTATAGTATTTGTACCCAATCATAGTATTTGTGCCATATCACCGCATTTGTCAGTTCAACTTATTTAACTCTTCTCAACAGCCCAACACCTCTTCTTCACCCCGTTTCAGCGGAATTGTGAGTTTTTTCACCCTTTTTCAGCACAAATCCCAGATTTTTCAGGTGTTTTCAACAGAAATGTCTTTTTTAGCAGACATTCTGCTGATTCACCTGTTTTCAGTGCAACTACTTCTTTACCTCTTTTCAGTAGAAATTCTGCTGATTCACCTATTTTAAGCAGAATTTTCAGCCTTTCACCTCTTATCAGTACAAATCTCAGTATCTTCTGCTAATTTCAAAAGAAACCTTTTCACCACTCCTCTTTTCAGTACAAATTTGAACTTCTTTACCCCTTTTAAGCTGAATCTTTGCCTTTCCACCTCTTTTCAGCAAAATTTTCTGTTTTTTCACGTGTATTTAGCAGAATTTTTCAGGTTTTTTACTGCCATACAATTTTTGCAGCTTTTCATCTTTTTCAATCATTTTCAGCAGACAGCTTCAGCGTTAAGGCATCCACACAGCATTTTCGCAGGAAATGCAAATTTTCTAGTCTTTATTATTCCTCTAGTTGCTCCGTTCTTTGCCGATTAACTACTCCCTCAGTTTTCAGCCGATTTTCTCAGTTCAAACTTTAAAAAATTCTGCTCTTTCTGCTAATGTGTGCTATGACTTTTGGTGCTCATAGCTTCTATACTTTTTGAGATATTGAATATTTTTTGCAATATTTTTGCCCATTGAAATGAATGGAACACATTATCAATGTGGTCACTTGTTTCTGCTCGCTGGGCTGAGCTGTGTTTTAGCTCAGTGAGATGAGCAGCCGTTCTCAGACTGGGAGGCCTGGGTTCAAATCCCGCTTATGGCAACATTTCTTTCAGTTAACAATTAAACTTTTTTTTAACTCTTTTTAACTCAATTTCAGCTTTTTCACCCCTTTTCAGCAAAGTTTTCAGTTTTTTCACCACTTTTCAGCACAAATCCCAGCTTTTTCAGCTATTTTCAGCAAAAACCTCTTTTCAGCAGAATTCTGAAAAGAGTTCTGCAGAACTCTTTTCAGCAGAAATTCTGCTGATTGAAGTCTTTAGCAGAATTTTCAGAATTTTCACCTCTTTTCAGCCTAAATTCTGCCTATTCACCTCCTCTGCAAAATTTTCAGCCTTTTCACCTCTTATTAGCTCAAATCTCAGCTGTTTTCAGAAAAAACTCTTTTGAGCAGAGATTCTGCTGATTCATCTCTTTTCAGCGCAACGTTCTGCTTCTTTACCTCTTTTCAGCAGAAATTCTGCTGATTCACTTCTTTTCTGCAAAATTTTCAGCCTTTTCACCTCTTATCAACACAATTCTCAGCAGCTTCTGCTCATTTCAGCAGAATTGTCCGTCTTTCCACCTCTTCTTTGTGTAAATGAGTTTAGCTCAGTGAGATAAATAGCTACCTTGAGACCTGGAGGACCAGGTTCGAATCCTGCTCAGGGCAGTGTGTTTTTTCACCACCATACAACTTTTGCTACTTTTCATCTTTTTCAGCTTTTCAGCAGACAGCTTCAGCGTTAAGGCATCCACACAGCATTTTCGCAGGAAATGCAAATTTTTCTAGTTATTATTATTATTCTTCAGTTTCCGCCTGAAATTTTGCAGCGAATCTCGCCTCGCAGTTTTGAGACAAGATTCATATATGTTACCTCATTTTGTGCGGCTGGATCAGGAATGGTGTGCTATGACTTTTGGTGTTTATGACTCTTATAGTTTTTTTAATATTAATATTTTAGTGAAAATTTTCCCGCGCTCCTCTGCCAAACAGTTTTGACATTAGGGTTACATATGTTACATCATTTTGTGCGGCTGAAGCTGGACTAGTATGGTGTGACTTTTGGTGTTTATGACTTTTATAGTTTTTGAAATATTTAGATTTTAGTGCAAATTTAGGCCAATTCATCTTTTGGCGCCAAATAAACAGACTTCATTTGTGGTGTGTTGGCTCCATCTTTTGGTCCCACTGATACAAATTTCAAACTTCATTTGTGGTGTGTTGGCTCTCTCTAGTGGTATGCCGGGAGTAGTACGGCCTGTCTACCCTTATTTGGATTACCGTAATGATGACAATATCAACGGTGCGCACAGCGTCGCTGCTTTCAGGAGCCATTGGAATTTTTAAGGTTGCGCAAATCATTCAAAAGTTACGGTAATGCTTGGTGGAAAACTCAATATCCCACAATTCATAGCACGCCTCTGCCGAGTCAAACAATGGCGGCCATCACTTAGTTTTTATTTTCCTCTTAATACTGTTTCTAGGTCACAAAATAAACTTTTAAGATATTTTCAGGCGAGAATATAGGTGTGTAAACTTCAAATATCTGCTCGTTTTGTCAAAACATCCCATATTAGCGACAATGTTCTGACGATGTCGTTTCTGCTTGAGGCTAGCTGGCTAGTGTGGCTAGCGCGGCTTTGCTAACAAGCTACAGCCGGCCTGGATGACAGTGAGAGCGGCTTACTCTGGTTTCACACCCGGTCCTTCGTAAAGTCTCGTGGTCACAGCTGGACTTATTTTAAATAAATAAATGATTTATTTATTTATTCATTTTAGTAACGGTATAAACAGTGAAAGGTGGTGGATTGGCCAGATGTAAACTTCAAATATCTGCTTGTGTTACCAAGACATCCCATATTAGCTCTGATGGTTTCGGTGCCTGCAAAGAGCTAGACAGCTAGCTAGCTAACTGGCTGTCTTTTTGACTCAGGGTCATAGCTGGACTTATTTTTCGTTTTTATGAGCTGATGAGGGGTTTTTTTTAGTAACGGTACAAACAGTGAAAGGCGGTGGATTGTCCAGATGCTGGTCGATGTGGAAAAAATAACTGAGTTGTTTGGTGGTCGCTGACACGGAGCTACAACCGAGGGCAGCTATCCACCGGTGTGTGTCAGACAGAGCATGCAGGGAACGAGACATAAGAGGCGGCGAGGCGACCGCCGATCGACCGGTGGTAGATCGTGGATCAGGGAAACCGAAGGCAGGAGAAGCAGGCGGCTGCCGGTCAGAGCGTGAGGTGAACTGAATTTCAGGTAAGAAGTTATGAACTGCACTCTATTTGGGTCAGATATAAACCGAGTTTAGGTGTAGTTTATTTTCGTTGTGCTGACTTTTTACAATCAGTTATAATAACTGGTACTGCGTGCTAGCTAGCACGACGGAGTTTCTATACAGCTGTGTGCGCGCTAAGTTACTGATGTTGAACTTTATGACAGCCTCCCCTGTCATTCTCTCGCCTGTTCAAACTTCAGTCATGAAACTGATCAATGATCGGCTTTTCTCTCTTGTTTGTTTATTGCGCTAAACAACAGCAGCACGTTTAAGCTTGATCAGCTGTTGTTAGAATTCATTTGATTTTAATTTCTAGTATCAGCTGATGTTTGCTGGAGCCACAGCTGTAGAAGCGGCTGGTGGAAACCAGGAGATGACCTTACCGAATCATCAGAGCTGAACTGGTGATGGAGAAACAGGTTTACCTTTTTTTTAGGTGACATGAATGAGTTGAAGGGAAGTTATGAACTGTTTCTGAGAGAAATAAACACCAAGCTCCTTTTTTATTTAGCTGACAGCTGGTAACTGTGCAGGGGCGGATCTAGCAAAGCTTTTGCCAGGGGGCCAGGTAGGGCATCTTACAACCAAAGTTTGTATAATAATACACAAGATTGGCTGTAGACCATTGTTAATCATTCAGAACACTGTGTAAAAATAACAAAAAACAAAAAGTGAATGCAAAAGTGCATAAATATTTATTTTACGTGATTGATGTGTGTGGCGGGGCGTGGTCTGCAGTGCCGCTGCAGGGGAGGTGGACCCACCTGAGCGGCATCTGCAATCACGCCTCTCTGGCGTAGTCTGTGCTCTCTCGGCTGTTTTTTGGGTGTGTGTCAGGCTGTGAGTTGAAAAGCTACAGCCGGCTGTGTGGGTACACCAACCATGTGTGAAAAGTGGTCCATAACGTAATGCTTCAAAGCGTGTTCATGCAAACATTGTCGGGTCTGCCGTGGTACAATGGGACTTCTGCTCATGAAACTATGTGCACAGCGTCTGCAAATCGGGGCTGTACAAAGTCACTTCATCTTTACCCAAAACTGTAAGCTGTCATCTGTGAGGTGTGAGCGGTGTTTGTTTTTACCATAGTTCATGGTGGAGAATGGCTGCTCTGCTAAATTTTGCTCTCTGTAGCTGTATGAATGGCAAACTACATTGATTACCAGCGGCATAGGCACACTTAAAATTTCTTCTGAAATTTTCGCTTTCTAGTTATTATTTACTTTTTTAATAATTGATTTGTGATTCAGGTTCAGGCTCAGACACAGATGCAGCATTTTCTAAAATGATTTGGTTTGATCCCCCCCCACCGGCTCTGCAAATGATTTGACTCATCAAATGACTGTGTTACAAATGGCATACAAGTAAGTGCAAAATTTCACTTTAACATGTCACGCCTCTTATGGCGCGGTGATGTTTACCAATCGTATGGCTTTCTGTTCTCATTTTACCAAAAGAAAGGAAAAGAGAGGATCATGCAGAGGAGTTACGCTTTCTCCTCAGCGTGATGGTGGCTTTCATTGCCATAAAAATGCTATACAATACTTATCTTATGGAGTATATGTATTTCTGGCATGTTTTATCACTTATTTTACTGTGCAGTATTGCATCTATTCTTCTTTCCATCTAGGCCCTGAAATTCGTCTTCCCATGCATTGCATCATGGATAATTCAGGCTTTAGGTTTTTCCAAGACAGGGCTAAATATAAATGAATTAAATAATAAATAACAAATTTTTAAGTTTTGAAAAATGATCTTTTTTCTCAGATGCAATTTGTAATTGCCATTACACATGAGTTGCCTCCTAATACGTGTTCATGAAGGCAAAAGGTCTGTCGACAGTTAAATTCATCATAACTCGTTTAATTTCGAACCAATATCCAGCTCGTTCTGTTTGGTATTTTTTCTGAGAGGATTTTATGATTTACCATGACCCCCTCACCCCAACATCCCCATTTAAATTCGTGTACATTTGCATTCACACCCACTTGAGAAGCTGAATGAGCAGCCTGGCATAGCTCTGCATCATGTGTGGCTCCAGGTTTTGGAGCGTGATCAACTCATAGAGCAGCTTGATGAAGAGGATGTGGTCATCTTTGCTGAACCTGCGGCCGTACAGCTTCAGAAACCTAAGGGTAAGAGGGGACACTGAGCGAACAGATGATCACTTCCTACTTCCTACACTTAACCCATATTCTGAAACAGTGAATAGGCTTACACAGCTACAGTGTACCACTAAACCTAATCTATTGAACTTGAGCTTATGCCAAGTCACACAGTGAATTAAGGTTCGGCCTTTAATTAAAGTTATAAGGCAGAACACTATGCCCTGATGTCCTCTTAAGGCAGACAGGTCAATAACACCAAGTAGCTGCTTCTTTAAATGCTTTTGTGCACTAATATTCCTGGAACTCCAGACTTAAGAATACAGCAAAGGACACTTTTAAAGTTTTTCCACCTCTAACCACAGACAGATTGCAGTCTATTTCAAATGTAACAATCAAATATTACAATCTGATGAACTTTGCTTAACTCTGTCACAATTTTATTTTAAGATGCAGGCCATTGTTAAGCCCACTGTTATGAATCTTTGGCTATGGGTTAAGTTACCTTTGGGTAGTCTAAATCATACGCCAACCTTGCTTCAGTACTTACGAGAAAAGTTTCCTGGACCAGAAAGCGACCCCGGGCCACAGCTCTCTGAGGAGGACAGCTCTGCACAGGTTCGCTTTGATCTCCGCCAACAGTTCCGTGGCCTCCCGGTCCAACCGGTCAGAGTAAGGCAGCAAGCCATTATACACAATCTCCTTCTGAGGAATAAACTCAGCCATATCCCTGCCCACAGTCATTTCCGCTGTCATACAAGTCACTTTTCTGTTGAAACTGTGTGTAAAATGGTAAAGAAAACCTTTTTGTTGTGCCTCCTGGGAAGTGCGCAGCCGAAGTTAGTGGGCATAATCCGCTGTGTCCAGAAGCCGGGCGGAAGGCAGGCGATCACAGAGGAAAGTATGTCACGCTAATTGAGCCGGGCAAAGCCCCGAGCGCAGAGGGGGCCGGTTTCGCTCAGGCCTGCAGTGTCGGGCGCTGTGTCAACTCTCACTTCACACCTCACAGTTGCCCGGTCGCCTTGGGCACATGGGGGGCCGCAGGGTACGCGCGCTGAGCGTGACGCACGGCAGGGGTTTGAGGGAAATGAGGTGCTACCGGTTGCTAGAAAGAGCACATTACTCTGAGGTCAAGCTTTGATTTCAGCACCACCGAGTCTAATAACAGAGGCCTTTGATATATGAAGACCTTCATGCACACTGTGTAAATGACTCGGAAGAATTCAGAAAATCGTCACTCTGGACTACAGATCCCAGAAGCGCGCGCGTTGCAGGCTAATCTGCAGAATATCTGATAAATGGATTAATGCTGTCCTGTTTTACTGACCTGTAGAGCTACTGACCTAGCAGTGATTGTTACTGAGATAAACAAAGGGTTGCACTCTGTCAGATGAATCAGCATCTATCTATCTGCATGCTACACACTTATTTAACTAAGCAGAAATGAGCTCATATATAAATAAAGGACAGTCTTTAACAAGTCTCATCGTATCATTCATGCCTACGTTTTCTGTCTTATGACACCTTTATCCCCAACCTTTTCCATTCTTGCTTCACTGTGCACCCGTCCATGCAAATCCTTTTCCTTTAAGCCCATGTAATTCTCTGACCACTATGCTTAGAGTGGGGCGGCAATTGCAGGTTATTGTCTGGCTTGCCTGGCACTGAAGTTTCTGCTCACAGCAAGGACTTACACTATAATGCAGAAGCCCTTTCAGTTCTCTGGTCTAGTTACTGTTGGAGAAATGGGGCAATTGCTGCAACACAACCTCGCTTTTGTTAAGCTGCCTGATTGCATAAAGTACGCTGTTTCTCATCCTGCCTCAATCTTATTAAAGGTCTTCTTGTTGCTTTCAGTACTACCTTCTGGCGATAGCCCCTGTAGCCTTCAATCAGTTTTTCTGAGACCATAGTGGATGCCCTCTTTAAAACTATTTTCTCCCCATAAACACAGTGTAAGACTGACAGAGTCAGGACTTTGAGACAGATCCCAGAACAGAGTGTGCCTTCCGCACAGCATATCACTCCAAGAGTGTCACGCTAGACTCTGCCAAGTAATCTCACCCAACTCTTTACCTTTTTCTATCCCCTCAGATCTTATTACTTTTGGGCTTTTTCTGACTCCCAGAGCAGTGACAGCACCTGCTTTCACTGTCTCCGTCACTGAACCACTTCCAGGAAGAAACATGGTCTCTGTTCTTATTTGTTCTCCGCTGTGATGTTTCTAGGTATCTGGAAATAGAAAATTTGTTGGGATTTTGTGTGAGTGTGTTTGTATGGGCACAGGCGCATGCATGTGTGCACACACATCTGTGAGATTCATTAGTCCACAAGTGGAGCGTACAGATGGAAAATGTGATTCAGGATGATGATGCCTTTTTGACTCAGCAGGGAGAAGACCAAACAGAGAGATCCCAGCCGAAGTAGATGTTTTTGTATTCCATCAGTTTGCTCATAGCTCACAATCTTCTGCACACAGCACTTCCAAAAGCACACACATGCAAACACACACACATCAAGCCTCTAATTTTTGCAAAGGATTTATGGTAATGCCAGTTTTCTCGCTGCTAAAATATTGGAAAATTTGTGCAGCCAGTAACAGTGTGTGTTTGTGTCTGTGTGCCTGTTTCAGTGTGTTTGTGCGCATTCGTGCATGCAAGTCTCATTTTGGAGAGTGAAGAGTGTAAATGATGTGTCTGGGAAACCTGCATCGAGACGTCAACACACACACACAGACGCAGTTCCTTCCATCCAGCTGGGTTCCTCGCTGGGAGATATGCAGCCTAGTTCATCGCCAGACACACGGGTAAAATATGGCCCCTGCTCCTGCCACACATACACACACATACACAGACACACACACTCTCAAACAAATAACACTGTTAGAGCTTTCTCCCGAACTAACAAAGCTGTCTGCATGTTTCTTACTCAGATTACTCTCTTACCAAACCCATCCCTTTTTTCTTTTCTTTGGATGATTCACTGACAAATTACTGAGTGAACTGTGCTGGTGATCTTCACTCTGGATACCAAGGTGAGGAGATAATAAAGGAGGGAAGCAATCAAGGAAGAGGAAAAGGAGACATTCCACTACAGCCCCTGTGGAGCTGCAGCAGGGACGAGCCTACTGGCTGTGATTTCTAGTCAGGAAAGGCAGAGGAGCGAGGAGAACGCAGGTATGCATGGTTATTTCTCTCTTTTTGTCCTTCTTTTTCTTTTATTTCCTATGCCTCAGATCTGCTTGGATTCTATATAGGAGGTTACTTTCTATATTTCAAGGTGACTGCATGTGTTATTTATGTGTAAGCAGGAATGGGTTATCTGAGGGGTCTCCTTCAGCTTTTGATATTCCTCTATGCAGCAGGAGTGTGTGCAGGTACCACACATATGCATCAGTACAGTTGCTCCTCCTGTTTCTTTATCATTAAAGCAGAATCGTATCTAAATCTTTAAAAGCCCACACATACTCGTGCCTCCTCCACAGGTGTGAATGGCGCAAAGGTCAGCAACGTGTCATCGCAAATCTGTCGTCATCCGTGTGAGGACCTGGTTGGCTTGCTCACTGAGATCCATGGCCTGCGTGTTGTGACCAACAACCTGCTCGAAGACTTGGATAGAGTAGTAAGATGCATAAAAGCATGCACATTAATCATGGTATTTGTTAAAATTGTGTTTTTTACTGCCTGATACTAAATTATTTTATAGCAGCATGAGCAAGAAGTTAAAAAATTTTTAGGAAACAGGTAAAAATGTTGTGTTGTTTTTAAGGTAAAGGTAACTTTAAACATGAACATGTTTTTAATCTTTTTTTAGATCATTAAAACCAGTAATAGCCCATTTTCAAGAACACTATGTGTTTACCAAGGTAGTAATATACTTTTTATTCTGTGTCGTCACAGAAAAGTTGACAGAATTTAAATTCTGAGAGTAATTCTTTTTCCAGTGCAAATGGCACAAATAATAGGACAAAAATAACCAAAAAGGGAAAAAAAAGGATTTTCTGGCAGGAAGCACTGTGGTCTGTGGCAAATGCCTTTGGGGAAAAAAAAATAAAACAAAAAAAACAAGAGGAAATCTCACCACAGATGTGGCCCACAGTAGTTTGGCTGGTCTCATTCAATATAAATACATAATAAGACTTTCTTGTTTGAAAAATGTATTTAGTTAATTTTAGTATTTTCAGTCCAAAGAAAATGAAGAGATGCGGATATCTTTGGATGAGCTCAGTAACAGACACGGCAGTGGTACCGGCAGTGGCAATGGGAAAGGCAATGGGAGAGGCAACAGGAACGGCAGCAGCCATGGCCGTGGCAACAGCAATGGCAATGGCAGGGGCAATGGCAATAGCAATGGGAACGGCAATGGCAACAGCAGCAACAGCAGCCACGGCCATGGCCACAGCAACGGCAATGGCAGGGGCAATGGCAATGGGAACGGCAATGGCAACAGCAGCAGCAGCAGCCACGGCAGTGGCCACAGCAACGGCAGTGGCCACAGCAACGGCAGTGGCAGAGGATATGGCAACGGCAATGGCAGCAGCAGCAGCCACGGCCGTGACCGCAGCAATGGCAGTGGCAACAGCAGCGGCAGTGGCAATGGTAATGGCAACAGCAGTGGCATCAGCAGCAGCATCAGAAGCAGCCGCAAAGGTGGTGATGGTGACAGCAGTGACAATAATCTTGACAGAGACAGAGACAGTGAGGCATGGTGCGTGCAGGATGGACGAGT
This sequence comes from Pelmatolapia mariae, assembly GCF_036321145.2. Lineage (NCBI taxonomy): Eukaryota > Metazoa > Chordata > Actinopteri > Cichliformes > Cichlidae > Pelmatolapia > Pelmatolapia mariae. The sequence continues at coordinate 10,858,136 of NC_086234.1, forward strand.
GTACGAGCAGGGGGAGGACTGGGAGGTTGACAGCTGCACCTCCTGTACTTGCCAGGTTTGTGCTGAACAAATCTATTAACTGCAATAACACACTGGCAGAATTTCCTGGGGAAATACCATGCAAGCATTTAACTGAATTAAGGATTTATAAGAGATAGAGAGCAGATATTAATATCATCATCTGCAACAGCAAAGTTAAATGGAAATTATAAGTGACAATCTTTATCATTAAATTAATTAAGGTAGCTTACCAAGGTTTTTATACATAAGGACTCTGGTTGTAGACTTGAGTGCTGCAACTTATTATTGTTTTGTTTTGTTTCTTTAGTTATGATCAGATACAGGCTACATCCCCCCCCCCCTTCACTCTAAGACTTAATAAGAAGCAAATATGCAGCATTTTAAAAATGTCCAACTGTTCCTTCAAACGATGTTTACCAATTGGGGAAGTTTCACTTGTATGCAATGTGGTTTCAAGTTCTATATTTTATGCATGCTTCATCCTCCTCTCTACGTCTGTTTCTTTTTATAAGAACCATTATTTTTGTTGAGGATGGGATGAAGGATTAGCCTGACTTGTTATGACTCATGAAAACATACCATTCCTTGCAAGAACTGGCATTCAGCAAAACATCTGGATTCAATAATGTGATATTGTTAGAAAATCTAAATGTATCAACACTGGACTGTCTTGCCAGGATGGAAAGGTGGTTTGTCAACAGGTGTCATGTGCTCCTGTGTCCTGCATCAATCCGTCTTTTCTCGATGGAAGTTGCTGTCCTGTCTGTCTTAGTGAGTATCATTTTTCTGCAGCTGGGATTTTGTCTTTACATGGATGCCAAGATTAATAAATATAATAAAAACAAAACAACAACAACAACACATGTCTGTTGTCTGTATGTAATAAAGATGATGAAGATGGCTGGTCCCCATGGTCTGAGTGGACCCACTGCTCCGCCACCTGTGGACGTGGAGGGCAGCAAAGGGGTCGATCCTGCAATGGCATCATGCCGTCCTGCTCTGGCCCGTCAGTCCAAACCCGCAGCTGCATGATGATGAAGTGTGACCGCAAGGGTAAGGCATCACTCTGCACATCGGATCTGTCACCTGTTTCAGCTTAATGCTCTTTGAGTGACTGACTGAGCCAAGTCCTATTCAAGACAGTGAACTGGCAATTCCCAGACAGCGAAAATATGAAACCTCAGACAAATGGAGATCGTAGAGATTCTAATCGTAATTGGAAACATGTTTTATTCTCTGTACGCTGCCGAGCTGTAGCGGTGGTCTAACTTTCTTCTGTCTTTATTTGTCTAGCGCGTGCTGACGGGAACTGGGGCCTTTGGTCTCCTTGGTCTGCATGTACAACCACATGTGGAGAAGGAAACATTACACGGGTCCGTCTGTGCAACAATCCTCCACCACAGAAGGGGGGCAAGGGGTGCACAGGTAGCACCATGGAGACACAACCTTGCAACAACACGCTCTGCCCAAGTAAGTACGAGCGCGCAGCTGCACATTTGAAACCGCTCATACGCATTAAAAGTGGCTCAAAGGTAAATGATGCATTTCGGTGTAGTTGCTGGAGGCTGGACGGCCTGGACTGAATGGTCAGTCTGTTCAGAGACATGTAACGGGGGCCTCATGAGTCGCCAGCGAGAGTGTGTGAACCCCGCCCCTCAGAATGGCGGGAAGCCTTGTGCTGGAGATGCTGTGGACTATGATGGATGTAACAAACAACCATGTCCTTTAGGTAAACCTTAACCTTGTGCAGCTGTACCAACTAATGTTATTCTACATGCAGGCTAAGCCTCATATACATAGAGAACCTTAATCCCATTTTATTGGAGAGAACATGTTTTCAAACAATTGAGGATTAAGAAATAATATCCTTCACTGTTTGTTCTGCTTTATTCAATTACCGAGGCTTAGGATAGAAAAGAGAAATGATTCGAATATGAATTCCTTCAGAATCATTATGGTGCAATTGACCCACACTTGAACAATTTGCTTTGTGACTAAGTGTAAAAGACTTAATCACTTTTATGTGTAAATTTTTATGCATTTCAGATATGTGCTTGCTTTCAAATCCTTGTTTTCCTGGGGTTAAATGCACAACGCATCGCGATGGATCATGGGAATGTGGACGCTGCCCGTTGGGTTTCAGTGGCAACGGCACTCATTGTGAAGATGAGAATGAGGTAATGAGATTAGACACAGGATCACACTACACAGTATGAGCGCAACAATGGCCTAACTCCGCTGATGCATGGCGTAGGAAAGGTCCTCCACAAAATTCCTTAGCATAATGCTGCGTTTCATTGATTTTCAGGGGGTTATCTTTATTTCCTTTTAGTGAATTGTGGCCCAACTTGACAAGGTCAGCAGGGCCGTTTCCAGTGATGGTAATGCCTGCCTGTCAGTTGGTTGCATATATTAAAGTGTCTCTATAACTATGGAATGAATTATTGGGAAATTTTTAGACCTTATGGCTCCCAGATGATGCATCCAAATAACATTGGTGACCCAGATTTTTCCTCTAATACCACATTTGTGGTTTTGATTTAAGTGACAAGACAGCTAGATGAACTACCATGAATTTTGGTACAGATATTCATATTACTCCAGAGATTAAGAACTTTCATCAGTCATTAACTTTTTGCCTGGTGGAATCGTTTTGTCAAAACTTTAATTTTTCCGATACTTATCTGAAGCGCTAATGACAATTCCATAAGTCAGTGGAATCATTTTTAACTTCTCTGACTTAGTAACCATTGAAATATTCTGTAGTCTGATCCTGACAAAGAGATTTTCTTTCAACACGCGTAACACCTTTGTACAGTTCATGTTTGATATGCTGAACATGGATAATCTCTCAACCTCCATCTCTTCAGTGTGAAGTGGAGGGAGTGTGTGTTACACAGTGCATAAACACAGACCCTGGATTCTACTGCCTGCCCTGTCCACCGCGCTATAAAGGCACTCAACCGTATGGCCTCGGTCTGGATGAAGCCCTGAAAACCAGGCAGGCAGGTGTTTTTATCTTTGCTTTGACCTGCAGTCATTAACCGTAGAGACTTTTGGATTCTCAAAGAGCTGCTCTGTTTGTAGGTGTGTGAACCGTACAACCCTTGCAAAGACAACACACACACTTGCCACAAGTATGCTGAGTGTATATACCTTGGCCTGGCGTCTGAGGTCTTGTACAAGTGTGTGTGTGCGGTGGGGTTTGCTGGCGATGGCTCCCTGTGTGGTGAGGACTCTGATCTGGATGGCTGGCCCAATAATAGATTACCCTGCAAGCAGAATGCCACCTATCACTGTGAAAAGGTAAGATATCTACTTCAGTGTAAGCTAAAATCATTAAGACTCGTTGAGAGATACCTGAGCTTCATTCTGGTTGGATACCATTAATCTTTGTTGTGACTGGCTGCAGGATAATTGCCCCATGCTGCCAAACTCTGGACAGGAAGACCTGGATGCGGACGGACAGGGCGATGCCTGTGACCCTGATGATGACAATGATGGCATCACAGACGAAAGGGTGAGACAAAACCACTTTCAAGTCGCCATGATTGAAAACAGGTGTGTCTTGCCGTATGCAAGCATCCATGTGAAAGCGTGTTTTTTTTTGACACAGGACAATTGCCCGCTGATGTACAACCCTCGGCAGTTTGATTCTGACAGGGATGGGGTTGGGGACAGCTGCGACAACTGTCCATTTGAAAGCAACCCTATGCAGACAGACACTGATAACAATGGAGAGGGAGACGCCTGCAGCATCGACATAGATGGAGACGGTAAGAACAACTCATTGTACCAGGCCTTTAATTTGTGCAGCTAGTCTGCTTGGAATCAGGATCAATTGGTGGTAATAAAGTGACAGTGCTGGCAATGTAATAACTCAAAAAAAGTAGATATGAACTTGAAAATATAGATGAAATTGAATTTACCGAAACATAGCCTTGATGTATATTATTTGTCTGGTTATGTTCACACAAAAAAAAAAAAAATCAGTCTAAAGGCTGTGTATGTGTTTGTGTTTCTGTCTATTCTTTCAGAGGTTCTGAATGACCGGGACAACTGTCCTCTAGTCTACAACACCGACCAGAGGGACACAGACCTGGATGGTGTCGGAGACCAGTGTGACAACTGTCCACTTCTACATAACCCAGACCAGGTTCTTGAAAAAATCAAAAGTTTTCAAACATTTTTTTCTTCTGACTTACCCCCAAAACCCTGTCAGATGAATCTACTAATCTGTTTATGAACATACCTTTTATATTTAAATAAGTGCATTTGAGCTAATTTTAAAGTTAGATTTGGACTGCCTCCAGTTTATTCTAAACACTTTGTGATTATATGTTGCTTACAATTCATTAGTTACAGTAAGAAAACTCCGTCACCCATTAATCAACTACTTTTAGTTACTATTATATTTAAAAACTCTTCATTAAATGCTGCTACCACAGGTTAGCTAATGTTTAGAAAGCTATTTTGTTTATTGATGCTTTGAGCTAGCAGTTCCAACTGTGATAAATGTTTTAGTTAATTAATTCCAACTTTTGATTTTAGATAAATATTTACTTATTATGTTTAATTAATAATTTTAACTGATAATTCATACAATTAGCTAACACTTGTTGGATGGATGATGATGATTTGGGCTTGTTTTGCCCAAATAATAGGGTCTGGTCACCTTATTGAGTCAGCCATGAACAAATATGTATAACATAACAAAGTATTCTACAATCAATTGTAAGCCTCTCCAACAGTTAAAGCCTGGCTGGAACTGGGCCATGCAACAGTATAATGATCCCAAGCACAGCAGTAAATCTACAACAGAAATAAAAAAGTATCTAGGTAGTGCTATAGTCCCAAAACTCAACTTGATTGAAATGCTGAGGTAGGACCTTAAGAGAAACCGTAAGATTTAATTTAATTTAATTGTGACTTCTTTTTTATTTATTTATATATTTTAGCTAATTTCTCATCTAATCTGAGTCCCCAGGCTAATACAGAAGTATTCCCTGCACTGAATAAATAATGCTGTTTGTAGTGACCTAAAACATATTATACACTACATCCACATGTGTTGGCAGCTTGACTCTGACAGTGACCTGGTGGGAGACATGTGCGACGACAATGAGGACATCGATGAGGACGGCCACCAAAACACTCTAGACAACTGCCCCTATATTGCCAACAGCAATCAGGCTGACCACGACAAAGATGGAAAGGGAGATGCTTGTGACCATGACGACGACAATGACGGTATCCCTGATGACCGTGACAACTGCAGACTGGTACCCAACAGGGACCAGCTAGACTCTGATGGTCAGTGTTGTTACAGCTGAGCTATCCTATCCTAGTCTACCCAAGGAGGCAAAATAGAAAGTAAACAGGGATGTTTCAAATCAATAAAAAAAGTGAGCAATTTGATTTTATTTAAAAATAAAATAAGACCTGATTCCCATTCTAGCCAGTCATAGGTGGGTCAGGCTTTACATAGCTAATATCAAAATACAGACATGAACAAATAGTTTGCTGTCACACAGGAAAAAATAACTTTTATGATTTATGATTAATGGATTTTGCAGTCATGAAATAAAATCTTTTGACTATCAGTCCAGTTTCCATTGCTTCAGGTCATATTGATCTTGGACATCAACATAAACACTTAATGGCTCTCTGTAGTGTAATTAATAATACTTAAAAGGTTGATCTATCCACCATCATACATGGTTTTCTTAGTACATTTTCATGTTATCTTGTCCAGTTCTTTTCCCCCATCTTGGCAAAAAATAATCAGGAAAAGTCAAGTTACACTTGTTCTCTTTTTTCTTTATTCTTTCAGGTGATGGCAGTGGAGATGCATGCTTTGATGACTTTGACAATGACAGTATTCCAGATGCGTTGGATCCCTGTCCCCTGAACCAGGATATTGGGTCTACAGATTTCCGGAAGTTTCAGGTTGTTTTGTTGGACCCTAAAGGCACCACGCAGTCTGACCCCCTCTGGGTCATCCGCAGCCAGGGTACAGAGCTGCTGCAGATTGCCAACTCTGACCCCGGGATCGCTTTAGGTGAGATTAACCATAAAAAAGACTAAACATATAAGACATATAATGAAAGTGATTGGTCAACATGAATAATATTCCTGTGTCTGAACAGGATACGATAAGTTCAGCGCCGTGGACTTCAGTGTCACATTTTATGTAAATACCAACCGAGATGACGACTACGCAGGGATTGTGTTTGCCTATCAGTCCAGTCAACGCTTCTACGTTGTCATGTGGAAACAGGTGCGACCTGAATGCTGACTCTTAATTCTCACAAGCAATAAACTTAAAATACATAATAGAGAACATGTAACCATTTCTCTCCACCACATTGATTTTTTTTCTGTAAGCGCAGGTGTCTCAGGCCTACTGGGAGAAAAAGCCAACCAAAGCTTTCGGCACTGCTGGAGTCTCAATCAAACTGGTCAACTCAAACACAGGACCAGGAGAGTATCTGCGCAATGCTCTGTGGCACACAGGAAACACTAGACACCAGGTTAGAATGAGTAAACTCATAAATCTGCCACCTTTTTATTGTGCTTTCAGTATCATAAAAAATACAAAGAAAATCTTATCTTAAAAGATAACACTTTCTGAAAATTAAATTGTTTGGCGCAGTAAACATTAGATACTCTGGTAAATATGATTGTCCTCCGTGGCGCCTGAATATATGTTTCAGGTCAGAACTTTGTGGCACGACCCCAATAAAATTGGCTGGAAGGACTACACACCCTACCGCATGCACCTTATCCACCGACCCAAGACTGGGTTTATCAGGTACAAACCATAATGTAAAGTGTCACCACAACTGTGGTTTGATTTATTATGGATTATTGATTCTTGAAAGAGGCAGTGACCCCAGAATATGCAGCATATATTCATTTCTTCATTCGTTCTGAAGATATTGCTCTGTGAAGTAGTTATACTTCTGGGTTTTTCCATGAAAGATCAGTGAATCCTCCCACCTGACCCACTCAGAATCAACTTAAATATGATTAAAATACAGCTAGAAGATTAGCCTGGTATCAAAATGTAGGAAAAAGAGACTTTTCATATGCTATCCTGTAACTTGTTTTGACCAGCAACCTATCCCACATGATGATTTAAGTATTAAAAGTTTATCCCAGATGCACTTTTTGAAGTTTTCTCTGACACATGTTTCTCTTACTCTACATCATCAACATTTAATTGGGCCAATGCTGCTTTGAAACTATGATATATCCCATGATATTGATGCTTAAAGTTGGTTACAGAGAAAATCATGCTGACAAAAAATGAGATTTGGGCTTTAGATTGTGACACATGGAGTGGGTGTAAAATGAATTTTGCTGTTGTTTTTAACAGAGCTTAGATGTCAGGCCTGAAAATTTCTTGTGGCTAGCCCCTGTAGTCATGAAGTCATGAGGGTTTAGATATGCTAGAACAAAATAATATGATTAAAAAGCGCATCCTTATCTCCGACAGTCATGTGAAAAAGAAAGTTTTTGGCCCGATCTTCTTTACAGTGGTGAATCGGCTCATTGAGGTCTCCGAGCATTTGTTTATGCACAGCTCTCTTAAGGTCTCGCCACAGCATATCAGTCAGGTTGAGTTCTGGACTTTTACTGGGCCATTGCAACACCTTGATTCTTTTCTTTTTCAGCCGTTCTCCTATAGATTTGCTGGCCAAGCTGTAGGTGTCAGATAGATGGTTCAGTTCAGTTTCAGTTTCAGTTTTATTTGTCATATGCAAGTTAGCACAGGGTCAACATTGCAATGAAATGTGTTTGACGAGCAGCGGTCTCTCAGCAGCATGATACAGTACAGGTGTCAAGTTTGACTCTAGAATACTTTGGTAGTAGAGAAGCTCATGGCTGACTCAGTGACTGTGCAGTGCCCAGGTCCTGTGGCTGCAAAACATGTACAAATCATCACACCTCCACTACTGTGCTTGACAGCTAGTTTGAGGTAAAGTTTTTTGCATTACTTAAGTGCTATGGAAGCATTAAGGGTGTACTTAGTTTTTCACAGGACTCTATGCAAAGTTTTCAAGTTTTATCATGACTGCATGAGCTTTGATAGCCTGTAATGTTTTTTTTCATAGTATTAAGGCATAATTTTAAATGTCTTCATTAGATACACTTACACAATAACCTAAGTTTAACCCCCCTACCCCCTCCCCCCAGATATACTGAGATGAAACATTTGTCGCTCGGCTGGTTTGTGTATTTGGAACCTGGATTTAATTTATATTTTTGGGGTTGAGCTGTCATAAACAGCTGTCAGAGCTGGATTATGATCTTGGAATCCACCAAACTTTTAGAATTAGAAAAACAAAGATTGTCAGGTTTCCTCAGGAGAACTCAAGCTCTTTTCTAGTGGAAACAACTGAACATTTATAGCTGAACATTCAGGTATTATTGACTTGGCTTTTATAGGACCATACCAGTATTTTTAACCCAATTACTACCCACGGCATACATTATTACCTATTATTTCCAAAGAAACTTCTTGATTTGAGTCAAAATCCAACTTGCAGGCAGGAATTTTAGACATTTGTGACAGCGGTGAACATGCCTGTGTATATTTGCATGTATGGCAAACTATTAAAATTAATGTTATTAGGTAAAAAATAGAAAAAATCTGGGGTATGTTCTTTGAAATAAAATTTTTGTGGCCCAGTTCAGTTCATGTAGGTTTTAGTGCAACAACAATCTGCAGAATGACTTCTTCAATCTGTGGAAATCACATTTGTGTCAGCCTGAAATGTTCTTACACTCGAGGATATCATCAATCTCTAAGAGTTATTTTATGATAACAGTGTAATTCACTTTCCAAGTCCAACCCACTTCTCCTCAACCTGCCACATCTACTTCTGTTTAGTTGTATTTCTCACTAATAGCCTGGATAAAAAAACAACAACAACTAAATAAAAACAACCCCAGGCTACGAGTTCTCTGTGCTCTGTGCTGTTTATGTGCAGATGGGGAAAACAACATCAGTGCCATAGTGAGATTTCCAATCTGGAAAAAAACAGAAGTCAGAGAACAAAGCTGTTATGTGACAAATTTTAAAAAATACTCTTTTTTGATACATGCTGTGGCAGTGCTGCATTCCTGTTACTGAATGACTGTACTGGAGAATGAATGTACAACTGTACACTAAGTGAATGTGAGGCTGAAAAGAAGCTCCTGCTCTTTGACTGTGAAGGACAGATATGTATTGATATTTTGGATACTTGCTCCAAAGCTCCATTGTAACTGCTATGAATATATCTCCAATTGACATCACGTCCTCTGTGATGTCCGTGAAAAAAAAACGTAAAGTATGCAACATCAAGAAAAACGTGAAGTGTGAATTTATAGTAACTTTGCGAAGGACAAGCAGAAAAAGAAGAAGAATAGAAAAGATACCTCAAAAATGTCCTTGATGATACTATTTGAAATTGAAATGCCTTCAGTTACTTTCTGCAGGTTATTTTGCATTTTATTTATGATTTTAACTTAAATTTAATGTGAACATGGTAGTGTTGTACTGCCGCTGATTTGCACTGGGGTGGCTATACTGTGCTTCCTTTGCAGGGTGGTGGTGTACGAGGGCAGGGACATTTTGTCTGACTCGGGGGCCGTGTATGACCACACCCTGGCTGGAGGCAGACTGGGACTGTTTGTGTTCTCTCAGGAACATGTTATCTTCTCAGACCTCAGATATGAGTGTAGAGGTAAGACATCCTGCTAACACTTTACATTAAGTGAAACAAAAATGTGCCTTTTTAGTAAAGTGCAAGTGAGGAATGGATCAGCAATGGCCTGATAGTAAATGCTCATTGATAGTTACATAATAAATCCAGATCCTGGATTCCATGTGAAAAATAATATTTACTAAAGAACCAACTGGGAGATCCTGTGTTAGTGAATCATTAAGTACCGATGAGTTCATAATTATCCTTGCATTAACAACTTGCCACTGTCCTCATAACTCAAAACTCAAAACAGTAATTGCTTACACTGATTACTTGTTGCTCTTTTTATGTGGCATCAAGGACCAAAGCATACTTCAGTGGTTTTTCATTATTTCAGGTTTACCTTACCATTAATTACCCCCTGCCTCCTGTGATTATGCACAGATTATTAATATGTTATTATATGACTGGCATGGTGAAGGTAAATTTTAGTGTAAGAAATGTAAGTAAGTTGTTTCTCTAGTAGTTTGTACATTACATTTTTATGGTGTTTGCCTTTATTATGTTACAAAGAATTAAGCAATTCATATAAGTGCGTTTGAAAGTTGAATACGGAGATACTTGTTGAGAATCCTGCTCTTTTTAAAATGTATTAAGTAATTATGGACTACAGGCAATGGAGGAGTCATGCTGAAAAAATCAGTAACTACTAAGTAACTACTTTGTATGAGGTTTTGCAGCAGTACGTCTACAGTTAACTGCACTAACTGGTCAGTTCATTACTTACAATTTGCTTGTACTGGTTTGGACCATCTTTTCCCTTCAGAATTGCCCTAATTCTTCATGCCACAGATTCAACAATGTGCTGGAAACATTCCTAAGAGATTTTGACATGATAGTGTGACGCAGTTGCTGCAGTTTTGTTCACTGTACATCTACAATGTGAATCTCCCGTTCCATCACTTCACAAACGTGATCTATTGGATTGAGATCTGGTGACTGTGGAGATCATTTAAGTACAGTGAACTCATGTTCAGGAAACACTGTGGTCATAAAGAAATGGGCATGGTCAGCAACAATACTCAGGTTGGATGTGATGACTAAATGATACTCAGTTGGTACTAAAAGGCCCGAAGTTTGCTAAGAAAATATCGCCTACGCCATCACACCAACAACAATGTGAACTGTAGATGTAAGGCATGATGGATCCATGCTCTCATGTTGTTTACACCAAATTCTGATTCTACCATCCAAGTGTCACGGCAGAAATTGGGACACATCAGACCAAAAAAGAAGTTTTCATCTTACGTTGTTTAATTGCGGTGAGCCCGTGCAAACTGTAGCCTCAGTTGCCACAGGAGGGACACCAAGTGTGGTCTTCTGCTGCCGTAGCCCATCTGCTTCAAGGTTCAATGTGTTGCTCCTCTACATACCTCAGTTTTAACGAGTGGTTATTTGATTTACTGTTGCCTTTTTATCAGCTCAGAGCAGTCTGCCATTCTCCTGTGACCTCTGGCATCAACAAGGCATTTTTCTCCAAGAGAACTGCTGCTAACTGGATATTTTCTCCTTTTTTGGACCATTCTCTGTAAACCCTACAGATGGTTGTGTGGAAAATCCCAGTAGATCAGTCGTTGCTGAAATACTCAGACTAGCCCATCTGGCACTAACAGCCATGCCACATTCAAATGCGCTTAAATCACCTTTCTTCTCCATTCTGATGCTCGGTTTGAACTTCAGCGTGTCCTCGTGACCATATCTACATGCCTGAATGCATTCAGTTGCTGCCATGAAATTGGCTGATTAGCTATTTGCATTAACAAGCAATTGAGCAGGTGTGTCTAACAAAGCAGTGAGTGTATGAACTAATTATTACTTAATAACTTATTAATATAATACATCCTAGCTTGTTCTTTATTTACTATAAAGTCCTAGACCAGGAGTTATTAGGTAGGTACTGATGAATTTTTCATTAGCTATAAGGTCATTCCCGAAGCATTCCTCACTCATTCTTTAGTAACTAAGCAAGCTTTTGAGTCAGTTAATTTTGCCCTCTATGCTGCTCTGGGTGATGTATAAAACTTGTAAGGTGTATTGTACTTAGCTGAGGTAAAACCTAGAGTAGTTTCCTATGTGACGACCGGGCACATTTTAAAGATCACAAGATAAGTTTAAGAGAGAAAGGTGGGGAAAGTCGAGCAGCACAAATCTGTGGCCATTTTTTTTACACTTTTCTAAATAATTGTACCTTTTGTGCTTTAAACACTTTATTAAATTAATCTGTCTACTTTTTTTATAGTGGAACCATCTGAAATGTATTGTCATATCAACAACTGTACAACTGTCAAAAAGCGCAATGTTTTCTGTGTTGAACTTACCTTACCTACTATCACTGCTTCAGATCATGTCTCCACACAGCAGTTCCTAAAAGTGGCTATTTTTCTTTTTTGATTCTTAGATAACTGAATTATTGTCTCGGGATAATTTGGGAATTCCACAAATATCCACCAGAGAGAGAGAGGATACACCAGACTCAGGCGTTAATCCAGCCAAGACTATCAATTAATGACCATCCTCTATCTGTCAGCTTTGTATGCAACAGTATTGATTTCAGGCTGTCTCATTCACTGTATATTACTGCTCTGACAGCATCTCTAATGACTGTAACTTCTTGTTGCTTTTCATTTTGTGCTTCCCTAATGGCTGTAAATAATTATTTATTGCCAGATGCCAGACATGAGAGGGAAAGATGCAAAGATAAATTGATGATGGAGTAAGTGGAGCACATGTCTGGCGGTTACTTATCAATAAAATGTTTTTTTTTAATCAACTGTTCCTTTTTTCTTTTCTGATGACGCCAGTAGCTCACAGTATGCACACACACACACACACACACACACACACACACACACACACACACACATGTGTGTATTTATATCCTTGTGGGGACATTTCATTGACACAATGCTTTCCCTAGCCCCTTACCCTAACCCTAACCATCAAAAATGAATGCCTAACCCTGACCCTTACCCTAAACCTAACCATAACCTAATTGTAACCCTGACACTAAAACCACATTTTGAGTCTCAAAAATGCCTTCAAACTCGTGGGGACCGGGATTTTGGTCCCCACAAGGGCTGTTTGTCCCCACAAGTATAGTAAACTACCAATTTTTGGTCCCCATGAAGATGTTAATACCCGTCCACACACACACACACACACACACACACACACACACACACACACACACACACACACACGACTGTAGAAACATGGTCTCTAGCGTCTTCTAGTGGTAAAAGTGTTAATTACAAACAACGAGGATTTTAAACGTTGTGATAATACTGTCCACGGGGATATGGAGGAGTAAAAGTGTAAGAAAATGGAAGCACACAAAGTTTAGATAGCACATAATTTTACTCAAAAACAGTGTTTGAATTTTTTTTTTATAATAATAAAGAAGAAAATGGGCTTGGAAAGTATAGGGTGTATCCTAACCCCTATAAAAATTTTACTCAAAAACAGTGTTTGAATTTTTTTTTTATAATAATAAAGAAGAAAATGGGCTTGGAAAGTATAGGGTGTATCCTAACCCCTATAAAAGATGGTCTTTTGGTTTAAAATGATGTTCTGCTGTTTTAATAATGCAAAATGTATGTTTGATCGCAGTAAATCTGGGTCACCAAAGAAAGCTGATCTTACTCATAATTTATTAATTAATTTCCATTGACTCAAAACACAAAACCCGTTCGACCGGTTTGAGAGGGAAGTGCAGTTAAAGACGCACTCCACCTGGTAAGGTGAATGAGTGACGTCACCACTGCCCTACCACTGAGGAATGAAGAATGAGGAAGACGAGTCCATCCACCGAGTACAGCATAGAAGTCTCTACCAAAAGATTCCAGCAATTATATTTATTTAAATTAAACTGAGTACAGTTTTTTTTAATAAACAAACTTTAAGCAAGTGGGATGGTACGCGGGTGCACAAGAGGCGCGTGCCTTCGGTTTATAGACAGGCACCAGTCAGCGTTGAATTTCGGCCTGCTGATTGTCGCTTACATCCTTTACCTCATCGTCGGCGCCGGGATCTTCTCCGCCATCGAGCTGCCGTACGAAGACGCGCTCCGGCAGGAGCTCAAAGCGGATCTACGGGACTTCCTGAGGAATAACTCCTGTGTGTCTGACGCGCGCCTGGAGGAGCTCCTGGCCCGCGCTCTCGAGGCCAGTAACTATGGAGTGTCCATCCTGGGTAACGACACCCAGCGTAGCTGGGACTTTGTGTCCTCCCTGTTCTTCACCAGCACCGTGCTGACCACAACAGGTGAGTCCAACGGATACAGGTGTTCAGACTTTAAAAGCCTTTGCTTCGAGTGTCGAAAATGTGAGTGGCCCATTTGTAAATGGCCCAAATGTAAATTTGTGGCACGCTATATAAACAGGTTTCCTCGCTGTAACTAATAACTTTATGGTTAAAGATCCCCTGTAGCCAATTTTAACACGTTGGAAAATAATGCGGTTTGAATAATAAATGTTTAGGATGTTCATTTTTTGTTTCCAAAGGAGAAAAAATATAGTAGTTAAGGAAATTACTTATTATTGCATTGGACTTTAAATAAGACCTTCAAGTTCAGACAAGTATGTAGAATTACAATAGACTAGCTTTAAATTTCAGTTTATCCAGTTTATCACATGTCACTGAGCAGTCCTTACCTTTAAATATAACCTGTCTCCTTCCTCTCCTGTCCTATGTTTCTTACATCATTCTCCATCTCTCAGTGAAGTTATCTCAAACTCTTTTCTCTCCCTGGGAAATACAGCAGCCGTACCTTTTGCTAGCAGACACTGTGCGACAAACTGCACACAAGCAGTTTGTGTTTTTACTGATGTTTGTTGAACTGATAGAAACATTGCATTTGAAATTACCTGCCACTTACAAAAGATACTTCCTTTCTGTTCGCTCTAGTGATGGATACACAAATAGGAATGTCTTTTCTGTTTTACCGTTCCCTCCATTTATCCTCAAATCGATTTGATGTTTTAAGGCACGCAGTGAAGTGAAACAAAAACTTCCCTCAAACGTGTTAAGCCTAAAGTAACAAACCTGTTTTGAAACTGCAACGAGAAGAAAGTACTTGTAAAAGTAAAAATAAATAATCAAATAAAGCACAGATGCCGGAAAATTTTATTAAAGACAGTAATGAATTTGTTACTTTGTTACTGATATACTTTTCTGTTACCTCAGTTTAATGTGAGCAAAGAGAAATGACATAAAAATAGCTCCCTTGGTCATTTGGATATGTACGGTAAGTGAACTAACAATAAGCAAGCCATGTTAAATGATGGAGGAATTCAATATATCATATAATAATGTTTTGTGTATTTAAGTCAAGATTAGCCAAGCTGAGAAAAATCCTTCTGCCTAATTTTATTGATCAAGGTCTAGCTTAAATGTTGCTAATCCATTTATAAATAGTGTGTGTTTCAAGGTGTCTCTATTACATGTATTGTTATTGTATTGTATGAATTTTGGTCCAGATTCTATAAATAATCCATGAAAGCAGTATTTGTCCTGCCTTTCAGGGCCTTTGTATAAGTAATACACTCAGGAAAGTAGTATTTTTATCAGACATATCAGTAAATGCGTCTCTAGAAGAATAAATCCTTATCTCAACTCATTTGTTTTTTTAAGATAAATAAAAAAACGATAAGTCTTTGTGCAAACCTTCACCATTTGTCGCCAACACTGTTTGAGGGTGAGACTTTTATGTTTATATGAATGCATGAATTTATTTATTTTTCAGTTTTCTGGAGGTCTAGGAGGACCTTTGGGATATAAGTTTATAATGGCTATATTAGCATTTTAACAGAGTAGTTGTTGCATCACATACGACATGGCACAAGTGGTAGCTTATATTAACCAAAAAGAAACTAATAGGCAGCGTGAAATCATGCAAAGTTTACAGAGGATATCCTAACAAATGTTAAAGATAAATTAATTATTTCTTTATTTCTATAGCCTGCTATCTGTGCTTCATTTTAAGACTTGACGGGTCTTGTTTGACGCTAACTACAGTTAGTTTTCACAAATCCCGGGTGAATCCTGGAGGAGAATTCCTCCTTTTATTACTGTAACTCTGTAATTTACATAGTGCTGCATGTTTTGTTGTGTCTTCAGGTTATGGCCACACTGTTCCTCTCTCTGATGGGGGGAAGGCTTTCTGTATCTTCTACTCCCTCCTTGGCATCCCTGTTACCCTCTTCTTCCTCTCTGCTGTGGTTCAACGGATCATGTCTGTGGTCACTCGTCGTCCGCTGTCCTACTTCCATCGACGATGGGCTATGTCTAAGTCACACCTGGGAGTCATTCATGCTGCCTTCCTTGCCTTCATCACGACCCTTATCTTTGTAATCATCCCTGCATGGATTTTTGTCGCTCTCGAGAAAGACTGGAACTTCCTAGAGGCTCTGTATTTCTGCTTCATCTCTCTGACAACTATTGGCCTTGGAGATTATGTACCAGGAGAAACTCACAGTAAAGACTTAAATCCACACCCACACCTCTACCGGTTGGCCATTACAGGTGAGTACAAATTAAAAAGGCAGTCACATTTTTTTATCTAATATATCATGAAATAGATCATTAATTTTGTAAAAAGAAACAATTAAATATCAAAATATGGAATATTTTTTGGGCTTTCTCTTGCCTATAAGATAGTTTTTAGTGAAGAGGAAACAGAGAAGACACACAGTAAAGGGCTTCGTGTCTCCTGCTCAACCTCTGAGCTAAACCGACACCTAGAAATTCCTGACTTTTAATAAAATATCTATATAAATGCACCTTTTGTTCCAAAGACACAATGTGTAAAATGCCATCTATCATGCTACAAGGTTGTTGGATCACTAGAAAATAAAAATAAGCAATTCAAATATAATTATGTTTTCACAACTAAAAGCTGTTCTATTGATTTAAAAAGTCAATAAACACATGGAGAATCAGGCTCAGTGACTCTGAAAATAAGGTAAACGTCTTTTGATATTCATCAGAGTTTTTCTAAGAATTGAGCCACCCATTCATGACCTTCCCCTTAGCTAAAGTCAGTCAGCAGGCTAAGCAGGATATTCTAGACATCCTTCTCCCCAGTTCCTCCTGCCAGATTACGAGGATTTCCCATGCCAGATGAGATATATAATCTCTCCAGCGTGTTTTGGGTCTATCCCAGGGTCTCCTCCCAATGGGGCCTGCCCAGAAAATCTCCAAACAGCCAGTAGGCATTGTAAGAAAATGCCTGAACCATCTCATCCGGATCTTTTTGGCATGGGGTAGCAGTGCTTTCACTCCCAATTCCCACCAGCCATTACCCTCTGTTTGGACATTGTAGAGAACCTGAACAATTTACACACAGGTGTGCACTACTCTCTTCATACAACAGTGCAAAGTGGCTTTAACAGGAGTACAAAGGGGGGTGGAGTGCGCAACTAAGCAAGTAAACAAGAACATCACAGTTTCTGTTTCTAGAGTTAGGAAGCTCCCTAAATGATAACTGTAAGAGCCAGAGTGCTTTAGTTAGTAATACGTAGTGTTTTAATAAACCTTTAGCTTTTTGGCAATTTTCTTTAAAGAATAGCCTTCATTTCTTAAAACAAAAGTACTCTGATGAGTTTTAAAAGAGAATGACTTAATCAAATCCATAAAGGTTCTTGACTCTTCACCACGTGCATTGGATTTGAAAGATTTTCATGAGGTTTAATGCTAATGTCAGCATGCTAACATAATCATACTGACAATACTAACATGCCAGTGTTCACCAGGTGTAATATTTACTTTGCTTTCCAGTGTGGGATAGTATGTTTGCATGCCTCCATAACTTATATGGAGGGAGAGGCAGTTGTATTTTTGGGCATCTGGCAAATGTAGATTCAGCATCAGCTCGTTAGTTCTGTTATCAACTCTGAAGGCAATAAGTGCATAATGACTTTGCTGTGGGTGTTCATTTTGGGGATGTGTTTTAAAGCTTGTAGGCTCAAAATGATTGCCTGCTGCGTCCAAGAATGAACAAAAGCAACTGTTTGCGTTGAGGGCCTGACAGATAATTACTGAGGCGAAACATGCTATTAATCTCGTTAAGCCAAGGGGTTCTTCAGAGTCAGGTTATAATTTTCCGTCGGCTCCATGTTGCAGCGGCTCCTTTCACTGTGACACCATTTTTTTTCACAGTTTTGTTTGTTAGTATAAAAAATTATAGGTGTTCCTGTAACAGTAGTAATGTTATTGTTACAAATTCATCAAACTCCTTTCCTTTTGTTTTTCTGCCTTTTTCTGAATGACTAAACTAAACAAAGCAGTCGCTGTTATTTCATCTGCACCTTTTATTTATTGACCAATAATATTGCTCTTCCAGTCTACTTGCTGCTGGGCTTGGTGTGTGTCCTGGTTGTGCTGGAGACATGTTGGGAGCTTCCCCAAATGAAACGCTTCAGACATAGATTTTATGAAGAAAACCTTCGGGAACTGGACTCAGAGACCACCAACATCATCGACCGTGATCAATTGAGCGACCAGCTGGCCGATACTGCAGATCATGTGATAGATCACCCAGCAACCATCCCTTCTGTGTCAGAACAGGCTGCATCCATACGACAGAACGGGAAGTCAGCGCCTTACACCCTGGCATCAGGAAGTGCTCTTAACGGAAAACCGAGATGACAGATTGTGTGGGCTTCCAGGGTATGTTAGTACAAACTGTTCTTAAGGGGCTGTGTAATATTCTCCATGCATGGCTGCACAGGACGTACCGGCTTTGACCTCTTTCTATGTCTAGAGTGTATAAGGAGTCTGAACAAATTTATGTATATATCGTCATCTAAGCGAAGTTATTTTAAAAAGCGATTGCTCCTTTCTATTGCCAAGAATGAAGTGTTTATCAGCATGGCATTGTTTCCACCCTTACTGTGCAATTCCCTGCCGATAGAGATCTTGGCACAGAGGAAGGGCTGGGCCCCCCAAACAGAGGGAAACCCCCACAGGTTTCCATTTCCTGCCAAGTCTTGATGTTGAAATTCCAAAGCAACTCAGTCTGCTCCAGAGGATTTAACATCCACTCTTGGCATGTTTCACAATCTATGGTGGTATTTGCATAGGAAATTTGCCTTCTTGGAAACAGTAAAGCAGTACCAGAAGAATCAGGCGTGTCGTCAGTGAGCTCTGTGTACACTATATACAGGAATTACAAGAAGATCAGGTGATAGCAAAGAATACAAATGTTCTTCTTCATGGTTCCTTACAAGTTATGATTAGCCTTCAGTTCTTGGTGGAATGTAGAAAATCAAGTGGTAAAAACCCTGTAATGTGTCACTTCTTGACACTAGAGGGCAGCACTTTCATATTACAGATGGATTTACATTAAGCTTTTACTTGAAATTGCTATCTCATGCCGTTTAGGGAAGTATTTCTTTAAAAATGTAACCAAGGTGCAAAAATATGTCATTTTTAACACTGTGGAAGATGAAGGAATATGCCGAAAGACGTTTTAGTAGCAATAAAACAAATATACAATTAATGCTGGATGTTTTATGCCTGTAGTTATTTCTGTTTTTACTCACTTACAAAGCAGCTTTAAAACAGACTCAAATCTTGACAATCAGAAGGAATTGTTTTTTGGGTTTTTTTTTTGTTAAGGGATTCAATGAAAAGCAGAACTTTGAAATGGTGGTTTGTTGTTGTTTTTAATCAAAAATCATTTGTTTTTTGGGATAAAATGTAAATGCATCATGAAACATTAAAGAGTATGAGTGATTATGTTTTTAACAAGTGTAAAAGTGCCAATCTGATTTTTTTTTATATAAACTTTAGTTATTTTATTTATACAGTAGTATCTTCACATTCACATATTCATTATTTAAGACACTTACATGCAGACTGACGTGGTGTCACACATTCACACTCAAACATAAACACACACACCACACACACACATACACTCTTATACAGGAAATGTCCTTCAATCAGGGATGCACAACTTACTCCTTTGTGGGAGACACTGTTATCCTTGAATCCGTATGACCTTTAACCTCCCCACTACCTAGTAAAACAGTCAACACAAACAAACATTTGCAAATGTCCTCTATCTCATTTGCCACTCATACATACTCACAGTGCAGTGCAAAAGTCTTAAGCCACCCTTCATGTCTTTATTTCTTGCTTGGAAAATGGGGGATGGGGGAGTGATTTAATGAAACATACAAATATACATGGAAACACAATAAAACAAGCAAAAAAACGGTTTTTACAAATGCAACAAATTTGAAGGTCAATATTTGATATAACTACCTTTATTCTTTAACACAGCCTTTTCTCTCTTAGGCAAGAGTTCTTGTAATTTTTGAGTAGAAAGTAGTTGTCCGGACTTCTTGAAGGACATTCAAAGCTCTTCTTTGGATGTTGGCTGCCTTTTGTTCTGTTCTCTTGCAAGATGATCTCACACTGCTTCAGTCATGTTGAAATCTGGGCTCTGGGGAGGTGAATCCATGACTGATAGTGTTCCATTGTGTATTTTTCTATCCAAGTATGCTTTTACTGTTTAAGCAGTATGTTTTGGATCATTATCATGCTAAAAATGAATTCCCTGCCAATCGTTTGTTCCAGACGATGTTGCATGGTGGATAAAATTCTGACAGAATCAGAGCCAGATGCATTTCTCCAGTTCTCTGTCAAGTCTTTGCTAGATTCTTTCCTATTGCTTAAGGAAATCACTTAAAGATACCTTTCATCTCCTGTAGATAGTTTTTCAGGCCTGCCAGTTCTTCCTTGTCCACTTGTTCAGTTTCCTCAGTTTATTTAAGGACACATTGCACATGATGCTGAGATATTAAGTTTTAAAAATAATAGCTCTTTGTTGGTAAAAAATACATTTTCTGCCTGTCAAACTGTGTTATCGTTGGCATTTTTCACGAATTAAATTAAAGAAATGTGAACACATGATATATTTTTGGAACAGCTGTTAATAACAGTGCTTAAAGATACTATTTAAAATGAGTTCATTGCTAAGTTGTCTGTTTTGTGTTGACAGAACACTAGTTCATCCCTTGAGCTAGGTGTCTTTTTTTATACTTGAATGACTCATAGGTCAGCGTTAAGTGGCTTAAGAAAAAAAAAAAAAAAAAAAAATCCTCTTAAATGGCGAGGTACAAAGACTGAACTGAAAATAAGTGAAAAAGCAGCCAATGTCTAAAAAAGTATTGTGAAAGACCTTCGGGAAGTCTAGAGAACTATTGCTCAAGAGAGCTTAAAAATAATACTTGTTTGTGTAGTTTCTCAGTCATCGAGGTTATGGTTGTCTATGGAGCTTGGAAAGAAAAGAGCCTGGACTTCTTTAACTATCTTGAAGACGGTTCACCTCTTGCTGCTTAGACTACAAGTACGTGAGGCTCCTTGAAAGGAAAATATAAATAGATGAGGGGTGACTCGAGATTTTTGCACATAACTGTACATGCATACATACATACATACGTTTCAAAGTGTTTATACAATTTGTGTTTTCTTGGAGCAACGGGGCCAGAATATGCGGAGGGCGACAAGTAAGAGGAGGCCGATGAGTAGTATTATCATGATGGTTACTATGGAGACGTAGCCGGCATGGGGTAGAGGGGGTGAGTCAGGAGCCTCAGCTGGGATCATGTTGGTGAGATTCAACATGTAACCCAGAGTCCAGCCTGCATCACTGCCTTTTATCTGGAAACAAAGAAGAAGGGAAGCGATCGCATTAAACATGAACTGTTGACAAATTCAAATTAAAAAATTTAAAAATCAGTTGTCTTAAAAAGCCTTGCTACTACTAGAAGATCTTCAGTATGCCAAAGCACTGATTAATGTGCCAGTCCAAACTCTCCTTTAAGTGTTCAACCCACACAGTAGGGATCAAGAGTTCAGGTTTTTCCTTTAATTTGTCACCAGTCAGTATAGTGAGGTTAACCTGATGTAGCGGCTTATAGTGAAATGCCTTCCTTAGGGTATTATGGGTAATTTCACTCGCACAGCATATGCTTGCTAATTGTAAAAAAAGAAATTCAAAAAGTAAACATCGAAATTCTTACACGAGATGTTAATTAGAACTGGTTTGCACAGTCTGAAACAGCTGCTGGTCTACCCTTCGCTAACTGGGCCCCCCATCTAGCTACAGTATCATCCAGTACCTGTAATAGGCCTCACATTGAGGGGTTCAAAGAACACCAGCAGTTCCAATCAGCATTATTGTGAATCAACGTTTGATGTTAATCCTTTGTTTTTCAAGTACTCAGCCGTGTTATTTATTCATTTTTTAAATAAATGATTATGATATTTGATCACACAGAATCCAATTTGTGTGCATGTCTGTGTAGAATTTTAGCAGAGTAATAATTGTCAGAGTTTACAACAAGGAAGTAGACTGGCTGCATTCTTGCTTTTTTGTTTTTTGCCACCTAGTCTTTCTGGAGTAATGTACAAAGTAACACCCAAACTAATCTTGTTGTATTGCATGTAGGTTGAACTGGTTTGAGTTTTTCTTGTTATGGTGTGATTTATGTCCTTTTATGACTGCATTTTAAGTCTCTAGAACAGAGCAATACATTTCTTATCTGCTCACTACTTTTTTCTAATCAAGGCTTCTTGGAAAGAGTTAAGCATTCTCGTATGTAATATAATTTAACTTTTATGCTTTACTCAGAGGATGTAACCACTGATAATGTTAAAATCTTGCCAACTTGGCTGCGAGAGAAGGAGGGTGAGTGGCTTACATCTAGATCCACACCCATTATCAACATACCTGACTAAATACATGATGAGTTTTTAAATCATGATTTCATTTATTTATGGAAAAAAAAGCTAGCTAAACCTATCCTTGCCATGCAAACCCGAAAAAAAGTAATTGCCCCTTAAACCTGCTGTAAGAACTGGTTTTGCTGCCCTTTGCAGCAAAAACTGTAATCAAGCATTTCCTAACTGTGACAAATATGCAAAAAAACCAAAACCAAAAACAAGAAGTTGTTGTTTACTGCCTGCTTTTTCACAGCACTGCGCGGTAGAAGAAGTAGGTGTGAATTAATGCAAAGTTTAGTCCTCTAGATTGTATAGTATATTACAGCATCTTTTAACATGGTGTGAAATCCTGATCCCTGATCCTGATCATTGTTTGTATGGCTTTCTTGATGACAGCATGTGTGTGTGTGCAGCTGACTGAGGAGGTGGTTGCTGAATATTCCTCTGAAGTGTAAAATCTTTGCCGTGTTTCATATAAAAAAGGAATTGCAGTCTGTTTCCTGGCTGCTTGATTAGGTTACGTGCAATATTCTGCGTAGTCTATTTTCCTAGTGTGTTCTGTGAGGAGATAACTGAGAGTCTCGTGTTAATCTGAAACCTAAACTGAAGACTGACTTTGCGCTTTACCTCAGATGAGAAGAGCTTTGCTGCTGTATAATTCACGGGCTGTTGCTACCTACTTTTTGAATCACTTTTAAGGTGGTGGTAGAGAGTGGTTCTGTTGTTTTGAGGGGTTTTATGTCCTCTGTGCTTTGCTTTTTACTTTCTTGTTCGAACAGCAGAGCTTTTTGTTTCTGCAAACTGCAAGCATATTAGATCTAGCCGGAATAGATTAGTGTTGTCTGATAAGGGTGCTATGAAATTCTTAAGTAAGCCAGAGCTTAGTTAGCTCTTTGTCAGCATAAAACTTGTGCCCAGTATTTATACCAATGCTTGTTAAAGCTGGCCTCCCAAAGGACAGCTGAATGCCCAAACTGGCAGAGAGGATTACAGTTAGTCCAAGTTAAATGTAATCCTAAAATTTTTAAACCACCTTTTACACAATTGAGGTTTTTCCACACCTCTCACTTTCCAACAGAGACTTAAATGTGTCCAAAAAGATGGATGTTACAGTAGGTATTTGTTTATACATGCACTCACACACACTAGCACAACGTCAGGGTCAGTATGACCTATCAGGTGTGGATGTACCTCAGGGATCTTTGAGAGACAGGAAAAAGCTGGACAGTGATCTACTGACCTTCTTGATGAATTTTATGTTTGAGTAAGTCTCTGCAGTGAAATTGTATCCTTCTGTCAACAGGGTGAGGATGTAGGTGCCCGAGAAGCAGTACTCAGCCAGATACTTTACGTTTACTGTAGGATGCTGCCTCTTTATCTGTGCAGGAAGTTCAAACGCAATGATACAATCAGTGTACATTACAGGCAGGCTGAAGGACATAGATAAGACACAGAAGGGGGTGACTATGACAGAACATTTTTTATGTGTATAACCAATGTATACATTTTCTCTGACCTTATCCCAAGAGGTAGCACAGTACTGGCTTAGCTTTTCCTTCACAGTTTCAAGGGGCATGGATGTATCAGTCAAATTGAGGAAGTTCATCACAAAGTAGTAAGCAGAGAACGCCTAAAATGAAAGATGAAAAGAGGAAGCGATGAGACAGGAGGAAATCAGCATATCTCTAGAAAGTGAAGTAATCAATTTATAAATACTACGGAAATTTGTTGAAATCATTATATCATAATCATAACAACTGTCACGTAAACCACTAAAACTTTTTTCCCCTAAATATTTTAGAATAAGATATCGGCTAATTACCCCCTTCATTACAACTGCAAGGGGGTGATTTTTTTAAAATAAATTAAAATTTTGTTGTTTTGATTATTGGGGGTGTGGCTTATTATGACTGAGAGGTGGATCCTAACACAGGTGGCTGTAGCCGATAGCTGTGTGCCAGGTTTCAACATGGCAGATTTACCACATGTACTGCACTGTCTGGGCATCTTAACCATGTTGCGGGGGTCTGTTGCAGTTATACTATAAGAAATATGGCTAGCTGTGTGATTAAGGTGGCAACAACCGTCAAATTAGTCTTTGCTAATTAAAAAAATTAGTCTGTGGTAGATACAATATTCAGTAGTACTGCAATGATTTAGTTTATATTGGGGGGGTTTAGAAGGGAAACATGCACGTTTTCTATATTATCACTACAACCTAAGTATACTGTCTCTTCAGACTGATTATTGTATCAGTTAATGTTACAAAGGTTTATTTTCTTATTCAGATCAGGAAGGTGAGGAAACACGAGCCCTTTTTGCTGAGGCGTTCCACAATTAAAATGGCCAGTCACATTAAAAACAGAAGTAACTCAATAAACTGCTACTTCGAGGATTGCAGAATTG